>NW_006408547.1:23610424-23644905 GCF_000296735.1 Chrysochloris asiatica | reverse complement strand
GTACTTACATTATCTACTAATTGTTTATTCTGTGCTAATTTATGGCAATTGTTGCTGAACACTGGAATCCAGTAAGTTTGGTTAAGAAAAAGCATAACAAAAATTAATATCGAAATACACATTCAACTGCCTGTCTACAATGCCATGTAATGCACCTGCACCATTTTTACGCATTTCAAAGTATGTCTACTTCATCCCCCGAATAGTTTCTAAGCCCAGTCACACATCCCAATCACAAAGCGGAATTTTCAAACATCTTTTAGTTCCATGGTCTTTTGTTTGGATATTCTGATTCATTAAGACCCGAGTTTGGGGTCAGAGGAAAGAGTAAATGTATATGAGTGCATCTAGGTGTCTTGGTCATGGCACTTTCAATATTCTCCTCCAACACCATAACTCAAAAGCATCAATTCTTCTACCATTTTCCTTATTCACTGTCCAGCTTTCGCATGCATATGAGGTCATTCTTACAACTTCCTAAATCTTAGAAGGCTTGGGACTTGGTTTATAATTTCCTCTAAGACTAAAAGTGAGACTACTTTAAAGATATGAACATTAGGGCCACAAATTTCTATCTAGGAATTGCTAACTAGTTCTTCCTTCCTATGGGATTCCTGTTCTGCTCACTGAAAATATGAGTGGCAGTTTCTGTGTGCCTTCAAGTACGTCTGCTTAGATATTTTACAGTTTGAGTTTTCAAAACCGTGAGCGTGGCCGTTGCTATCTCGAATCACCTCATTATCTTTAACACAGAGCGCTGCCAGAAGGTTATTTCGGAGATATATTTCATGATGCCAAAACAGAGCTAGAATGGTCTTTAGGCTTTCATTAGGGACACTGCAGATATTGTCCCGCCCTGAGACGTCACACTCTACATATAATCAAGACCCTCGATGGGAGGAACAGGAGTCACTACTGTAGCAGTTCTGAGGTTTCCTGTCCCTGAATTCAGAATGCTATGGTTTCTCTACGGGAGAGTGAGCAGTGGGGGTTGACAGGGATCCTTGAACAGATTCTAAAAGTGAAATTTTATAAATGAAGAAGCTGAGGCCCCAAAAAGTGCAGTCACAAATAGATTTTCTGCAATTATAGTATTCACTTTATAATTCCTACACAATGAGAAAAGGGTGTGGCTATTGTAATGGGAGCAGGCTATGGAACTAGACTGAAGCCAGATTGTACAGGATTTTGTATTGGCTGCTAAAGACATCTGAGTTTCCCCGGTAGCTACTTGAACCATACATGGTGGGATGGCAAAATTCTAAGATGGCCAACAAGATCTCTACCTCCCCTGTATATAAACCTTGTACAATCCACTCTCCATGAATGTGGCAAGACTGAATAGGATGAATTAATCCCTGCCTTAATTAGGTTACAGAGTACTGGTGGTTCAGTGGTTAAAATGCTTAGCTGTGAATCAAAGCTCAGTAGTTCAAACCCATCAACTGCTCTGAATGAAGAAGATGTGGCAGTGTGCTCCTATAGAGTACAGCCTAGGCAACCTATAGGGCAGTTCTCCTGTCCTCCAAGGTAGTTAGGACTTGGAGTCAGCTCGATGGCACTAGGTAATTCGGTGATATAAGATGTTCTTAGCAGACGAGACGGTGCTCCTGTTGGCCCAGAAGAAAGCAAACAGCCTCCTTGTAAAAAGAAGGGGCCACATGGCTGAGAGCCCCCCTCCCCAAGTCCGACAAGAAGGAGCTGAATTCTGCCAACATCTGAACGAGGCTGAAGGGATCCTGCGCCTCAGATGAGCCCACAGCTCTGCTAACACTTGGATTTCGGCCTGTGAGACGGAGCAAAGAAGCCAGCTAGGAGATAACCAAAGTGGACGGTGTGAAGCCTCTAGGTTTGTGGTAGTTTTTGACACATTGTAGAAGACTAGTACAGATGGGTTTTAATACAGGACAGCAGAACTCAAACTTGAAGATGTATTTCAGAACTCTATTTAAATACTTCAAACTGATCTAACATTATTTCCCAAACAGACATTATTTTCAGATCAGTAAAGTAACTCAAATGGTGAAACTTCATCTAAAAATCTATTAAGTCACATCAGGCAAACATAAGCTTTTTGGGCTATAAATAAAAGTGAATTTGAAAAAGATGCTGTTTTAATATTAAGAATACCAATTAGTTCTTTACCTATTAATACTCAGTTTCAAAGGTTTAGATAATGAACAGAAACTGCAGAGCCATGAAAGGATATTCCCTGAACTGAAAGGTTTGTACTTGGACATGAGCTTCACAAACTTGACGTAGCTGCTTGTAGAGCGTTGGGGAAACTGTGTGAGAACAGAGATTCTCAACAGCCTAAAAAAAAACAAAAAGAAGAAATCCATTACTTGATAACAAATTATTTCTTAAAAACAACTTATTTATACGTATTGTTATTGTTAGGCGCTGTTGAGTTGGTTCTGATTCTATAGGAGTGCCTGGTGGGTTTGAACCACCAACCTTGTAGTTAACAGTCCAGTGCTTATCCTACAGCATCACACCAGGACTCCTCTATACATATAGTTATAATCAAAATAGAAAGGCAAGCCCCCACCCCCACCCCCAACAGTACTTACATTATCTACTAATTGTTTATTCTGTGCTAATTTATGGCAATTGTTGCTGAACACTGGAATCCAGTAAGTTTGGTTAAGAAAAAGCATAACAAAAATTAATATCGAAATACACATTCAACTGCCTGTCTACAATGCCATGTAATGCACCTGCACCATTTTTACGCATTTCAAAGTATGTCTACTTCATCCCCCGAATAGTTTCTAAGCCCAGTCACACATCCCAATCACAAAGCGGAATTTTCAAACATCTTTTAGTTCCATGGTCTTTTGTTTGGATATTCTGATTCATTAAGACCCGAGTTTGGGGTCAGAGGAAAGAGTAAATGTATATGAGTGCATCTAGGTGTCTTGGTGTGGCACTGAGGGCTAATGCGCCAAACTGCAAAGTCGTTTGAACTGCAAGGTCGGTGGTTCAAGCTCACCATTGGCTCCTCGGAAACCCTATACAGGGTCGCTATGGGTTGGAATCAACTCGACAGCACTAAACAACAACAACAAAAACAGCAGTGAGCCCTGGTGGTTCAGTGTGTAAAATGCTTGGCAATTATCAAAAATGTGGTGGTTCTGCAGGAGAAAGCTGGTCAGCTTCTGCAGAGATTCACAGATCTGCTGTCCTGTAGATGGACTACGAGTTAAAATGGAGCCGATGGCATGGGGGGCTGTATGTGTGTGTCAATTTTAAGTTGATCCTGATGACTGATTATTACAATATAAAATCAGGGGATAAAGTTGCTGCACTAGAATGAAGAGTATTTTCTCACTCAGTGCCCACTCTCCATAAAGTTCAATCACTGTACGCTTCACGCCTAACAAAACAGTAACGAGATGAAGGAAAAAACACACAACTGGATGCCCAGACAACACACACAGGCCACTTTATTTTGTTTGTTTAGTTTTTTTTCTGCAGGCTAGAAGTACAATTTACTTAAGAATAAGTAAGTTTTTGAGGCAGGGCATTTTTTCCTTCAAACATTTTTATCCACATCAAAGAAACAAAAGGTCTGTGTCTTCTTACCAGTTATCTACAAAACCAGGATTTCATTCCATCCAAATACTAAATAGAAACATGGTTTTTCTACTAACTAGTTTTGATTTTTTTTTAAGAAAAAGAGGTAATTTAAATTTTTATAAAGATATCATAGTAATACCTATTATAATTGTAAGAAAAACGAGAAACAATCCAAATACGTAATACTAGGAAACTTATATATTAACTTAAACTAAACACCATGATTACTACTTTGAGGTATTCAAGGCAGGCATTTTTGCAAAGATCAAAAAAGAAGGTGGTGGTGATGTGCCGTGGAGTCGGTTCCAACTCATAGCGACCCTGTACAGGGTTTCTGAGGTTGTAAATCTTTACAGGAGCAGAAAGCCTCATTTTTCTCCTGCGGAACAGCTAGTAGTTTCAAACTGCTGACCTTAAGGTTCGCAGCCCGATTCGTAACCAAAAAAGGAAGGTGGAATTATGTCATCATAAACTGTACACTGTTTCCTAGTAAGTTCATCACCAGCAGAATATATGCAAGTTGTTCCTCTCTATTTTACCTTTTTACAAGAGTAGAGATTCCTCTTTACATTTTACATTTATAGCCTTCAATTCCTTTCTCTTAATTCTTCAATTCCATCATTTTTGTGCTCATGTCTTTATCATTTTGTCAAAGATACACCACGCTGCTCTCTCCTAAACAATTCAGGATAAGTTCACAACAAAGGGTGTTGCTGCAGTAGCTAGTTAATCATCAGTGGACTACGCAAACGATTACAAAATAAGTGTCGTACATAACATGTGAATTCAGTTCCTTTAGTAAAAACTAAGGTAAGTAAGTATACGTGCCCCAAACAGCATTTTATTAGGACAATTTTCTGAATGCTTTAATTCATGGACCAAGAGTCTGTATGTTCCAAGCAATCCTTTTTCCAGGTTAATATGTTATCATCACTCTTTCTCCTGTATGTTCCATGTGGCAGACAGTTTTTAATTACATTAATTGCAGATTCATTTTGTTCTCAAATTGAGAATTTGAAGCCATCTCAAAAGAATGAGCCACCCTGGGGTAAGGTGGCGACTTCACGGAGGTGCTGGTGACTTTCATCGTGTCATCTGCTGAGACCCCAGTTGCTTCTTTATGGTACAGCCACCTCCTTACCTTAGAACACTGGGTGGTGGTCTTTGTCCCACTACCTGTACTGTGAGTTCCTGACTGCAACACAGTTTTCCCACAAGCACTTTTTTGGGGGGGATGTTTGTTGTTGTTTTCAGGTGCCTTCGAGTCAGTACTGACTCATAGCGTCCCGAAAATACTGCCTGGTCCTGGGCCAACGTCACAATTGTTGCCACGCTTGGGCCCATTGATGCTGCCACTTTGCCGATCCATCTCGCTGGGGGGCTTCCTCTTCTTGATGTTTGCTTATGCTTCACTGACTATGTATGCAAAGACATTCAACTGTTTTCTTTTTTTAACAGCTGATAAAATATAGCAGAAAATATAATGCCATATATGAGCATACAGTACATCTAAGACAACTGGATATGAAATTCATATTTATATACATATAGATCATAACAGACTATACAGAATATTGCAAAGAATTGGTATTCAAGAACACTTAAGTTTACTTATGAGGAACCTGCACATAAACCAAAAGGCAGTTATTTGAACAGAACAAGGGGCTACTGAATGGTTAAAAATCAGGAAAGGTGTACACCAGGGTTGTATTCTTTTTTTTTTTTTAATTTTTATTGTGAATTGAGTGATAGTTTACATGGGAGAACATCAGTTTTATACTCATTGTTTCAATGCAATGATTACAATCCCCTCCGTGCATCATCATTCAACAATATTTGCTTCAATTCCAATTCTGTGGGTTTTTTTTTTCGGATGTACACAAAACCACTCAGGAATATATAATCATTTAAACAACTCAAGGGCATATTCTGCAAGCCTGCCTCCTGGCCACCAGCACACAGCCTTTCTCTTTCCATGAGTCCAGAGTCCTCAGCTGTTCCTTCTCTCCATGTCCCCATCTCTGGTGTTATTGCTTCTCTAGGTAGGGTCCTGCATTCCGCTCACGCTCTTCTCCATTTATGGTTCTAGGGTCCTCTGTTCCTGGACTGTAAGATTAAATACTCCCCGCTTTTTGTTACAAACCTTCTACCTTTACAGTTGTGACAGTCGCAATTAGTCATGATAACAATTACTATTGAATCATAAGAATTTTATCCCCATCTCTTTTCATCAGACCCATCTAGACAAAATGAAAATTATTCAGTGGGGACTCTACCTTCCCCCGCACACTCGGATGTTGTATGCCGTGGAGTTGGTTCTGACTCATATCGACCCTGTACAGGGTTTCCGAGGCTGTAAATCTTTACGGGAGCAGAAAGCCTCATCTTTCTCCCACGGAACAGCTGGTAGTTTCGAACTGCTGACCTTCCAGTTCACAGCCCGATTCGTAACCACTACGCTACCAGAGCTCCTTAGCCAATGTTTAAGTTGCCTGTCCCTATCTACCCTGTAGACAGAGGAGACAGGATTGATACTTGATGTGAAGATTCTTTCCCTTTCAGTATTCTGAGTTACAACATTCTTAAGTATAGGTCCAGTTCATCAAATTGTAGCAATTTACACTTGCTTCATTTATCGAAAACTGTTTTTTAAATCTTCCTCTAGTCGAGTTCTAAGCATCAAGCCATCGATGCTAGGTAGAATGGTTACTGTCTGCAAGTTTGGGTGTTCTTGTGCATCTCCCCTCACTTCATATCAGCTGGGTGCTTCACTCTCAGCTCTAGCCCTCCATGCCTATGTCCTTGTCCATGGGCTCAGGAGTCCCCAGGTCTCACCACACTTCGGACCAACCAGGCCCTTCCTCTTCTCTCTCGTCTCCAGGTCGATGGGAGTCTATGGAACATCCCACAAGTACATTTTGAAGTTTAGAAATTTGTGGAATTAGTCAAATTTTGATATTTAGAAATACCTTCTCTAGATCTATGAAATCCCAGTTAGTGATGGGTACAATGTGCCAAGATGATCAGCATTTGTAAGAGCTATCCCAGAGATACTTAACTAATTCAATACAGGGAGGCAGAGAAGAAACATTAAATTGTACTTGAACTAGAAAAAGAGTTCTTCCTCTGTATAAACTTAATTTCACGGGTTAAGTTCTATTTGTTTGGACTACGCCTGCTCTCCTCCAGTTTCTGACTGTATCCCTGCCGCTTCAGTCAGGTTCGAAGCGACTACTGCACCGCCGACTCCTCGTTTCCTTAGCAATATGCTCGCCCCTCACAGACTACCAACTGTATCATAGATGTTGTCGTTAAGTGGCGTTGAATCGCTTTTGACTCACAGTGACCCTGTAGAGGGTTTCCGAGGAGTGGTTGGTGGGTGTGAACGGTCACCCTTGTGGTCTGTAGTCCAGTGCTGACCCTACAGTGCGTCACACCAGGAGTCTATATGAGATCCGGTTGGGTCGGTTCTGACTCACAGCGACCCTGTATAGGGTTTCCCAGGAGTGACTGGTGAGCTTGAATTGTTGACCTTGCAGTTCAAGCGACTTCACAGTCCAGCGTGTGAACCCAGCGCCACACCAGGTCTGCAGTATTATCTATAAGTATATGAACTAGATAAGCATGTCAGCCTCAAATAACTATTCAATCACCCCAGTACGAATCTATTGATACTTACACAAAATACTTCATCTGGACAAGAGCAGTAATTTCCTTCAGGTGTAGAATACCAAAACACAAAAAATAAATTGTGGGATAAAAAGAACTATATATTTACTAAATTTTTAAATAACAGTATTCCAATTCTAGAAGATTATCTGTTTCATGTAAAGACCCTTAAAGCTTAAGTTGAGATTAGTCAGAAAATGGGGAGACAGATGTCATACAGAAAAAAATCTCAAAGGAAAAAAGTCATCAAGCACTAATTCAAAAAACAGAGCAAACAAAACCCCGTTACATGTGGGGACTTAGCTGCGCTGCTATAAAAGGAGCACTGGCTCTGAGCATAAGGCAAAACCTGAATCCATTTGGTATTTTAAGCACAGGCTACTTCCATTTTACACGCTAAAAGGCAGCCCAATGTTCTTATTACAGATAGGGGTGGTGGTGGTGCGTCACCGGGGTGGTGCCGACTGATAGCACCCTTGTCTAAGGTTTCTGAGTCTATAAATCTTTATGGGAGCAGAAAGCCTCAGCCTCATCTTCCTCCCTTGGAGCAGTTGGTGAATTCAAATTTCTGTGGTTAGCTGCCCAACACATACCCCAGTAGGGAGGTAATCAGCAGATACCATCCCTCATGATGAAATAGGTAATTGTGACCATGAGGGTCCTGGTTAGCGATAACCCTTTACTCAATGGTTGTTGGTGTGAAGTGGCGTTAAGTCAATTCCAACTCATACCACAGGGTTTCCAATGGGCAACTGGCAGGTATGGAGTGCAGACTTAGACGTTAGCAGTCCAGTGCTTACCCTACAGTAGCACAGCAGGACTTCTATTCAGTGGTGGGTGGGTGGTGTGGGCCTGCTGTCAAGCTGTCAGCTGACAGGGACCCTATGTCGGGTTTCTGAGGCTATCGCTATGGGTCGGAACCAACTCGACACAGCACTTAACAACAACAACAACAACAACATCTTTACAGAAGCAGAGAGCCTCCCCGAGTTCCCGTGGGGTGACTGAGATTCTAACTGCTGACCGGGAGGTTAGCTCCTCCCCAGCCCATGATCCACTATGCTACCAGAGCTCCCTCTTACTCAACAGTTGTTGTTGTTGTTCAGTGTTGTCGAGTCGGTTCTGACTCATAGCAACCCTCTATAGGGTTTCCAAGGAGTGGCTGGTGAGCTTGAACCACTGACCTTGCGGTCCAGCGCATTAACCCACAGTGTCACACCAGGACTCCTATTCCTATTTAAATCGTAATCTGCTCCCCACTTTGGAGAAATATGCTGGTAGTGCTGGCTCTATGCCCTGCTTCCTAGAAATCATTAATAATAAACAATAAAGCAAACATTAAATTAGGACTCCAAATCTGAGTGAGAGGAAGGAACAAGAGGGACGAGTTCCAAAGATGAGAGCGTTACTGAGCACAAAGGATTTCCTGTCCTAAATACTCAATGTAAACTATCTCATACAAGTCATCAATGTGATTGGAACCAATATATTTGAGTCTGTGTATTCTTGTCCCTGCTTTTAAAAATTTACTTATGATTAGACTCCTAACTTGTTACTTTCTCAAACCCCTCCATTAAATAATGTGTCTACATATGTGTCTACCATTCCCTCTCTTTAATCAATTTTTCCAGTCTTATCAGTACATTTGATACTCACAATGAACTCTGCTATTAGTCTCCATCATGAACAATTATCACTGGGTACAGATTTTACACAGAGATTCCTACAGGACTGGAGAAAAGGGGCATGACTTGTCAGAACTCATGGAGCTCTCGGATAGGTTGGCTTCTGCATCAAAATCAATCTGAAATCAACATTTTGCCTTTGTCTGCAACTCTTCTAGCAAATGTAGTCTTGTGTTTTTCTGTTCTTATTAAGTGATAAGTACTATTAAGACATATAGACACAATACAGATGATACACTTTCATCAGCAAGTAGTTTATGACAGATCTAAAACTTTAAACTTTAAAAACAAACAAAATCTATGCATTTAAAATATTCTTTTCCTCACACCCATAGGACAAACGGACTGAGCGGTGGCTCTGTGTGTGAAGTTTTTTTCCATTACAAACTTGAGTTCCTCCATAATATACCAAATAAAAACAAAGCTAACAAACACAAAAACCAGTGAAGACCCTGGAAACAAACAAAAATGCTGTAATTAACTTCTCCCAGGTAAGTCTCCTTGGGAGAAAGTTGAGGCTTTCTGTTCTCCCAAAAGATTTAAAGCCTAGGAAACCCTACACAGGGGCGCTGTGAGTCAAAAGAGACCCCGCTGCACTCAACAACAGACAAGCCTCCTAGAGTGTTTACGTCTGATACAAAAAGCCTTCACAGGAAGATATGAGATCTGCCTCAGGGGAGACTGAACAACATGAAATATGAGAGGTTCTCCCACAAACCACCACAAATACTTTCTAAAAAAAGAAAATACAAACAAAAAATAAGGCAAAAACATTTCAAAGCTTTGGTGAGAATTGGTAGGTACTTTCACATAAGAGTCTTTGGCAAAGTACATGCCATATCACCTCAATTAAAACTGGAAACTTTATTTTAAACCTCATTTATTCCCAGGAGCCCCTGGGTGGTACAAATGGTTAATGAACTTGGCTGGTAACTGAAAGGTTAGTGGTTCAAATCCAGATAGAGGAACGTGAGAGAAAAGCAAGGTCAAGCTGACTCCATGGTAAATGGAGTAAGCTTCCAGCAGATAGAGACTGCAGCTCATTCTTTAATGATTACTTATCTCAACGGGTGCTTCTTACTCACAATGGGCCCAAAGTCTGCCTATACAAGATAGAATAGAATAGAATCATCAACAAGTGGGCCAATTTATCCCCAAATTTAATCTTGGCAAGGAGGATTTTCTGAGCTGTCTATTAAATGCGTGTGATGCTGCAGCCAGTTTTGGTCGTTGTTGCTAAGTGTTGTCACGTCGGTTCCAACTCACAGTGACGCTATCCAGTGGCTGGTGGATTCGAACTATTGACTCTGCAGTTAGCAGCCAAAACATAAATCCGTAAGAAAACTTTTCACAGTCTCCGAGTCAATTCGGACTCGTAGGGCCTGTCTAGGATTTCCAGGACTTCGCCCACAGTGCCTCCAGGGCTCCTTACAGACACCCAGAGGTCTCAGAATTATAACAGAAGCACAAAATACCCCAGGATATCTAGAAGCACTGCTTAAGTAAAGGGACAGGATTTACCGGTATGCCTGAAAACAACCAAAAATGCAGATAAAATATAGGACATAGGTTTTCAAGGCCCTAGAACTGGTATCCTACAGGGCAGAACAGAGTCGGTACACAGGATCTCTAAGACTGTACATTTTTATGGCAACAAACAGCTTTATGTTTCTTCCCCGGAATAGTTGGTGGGCTTCAACTGCTGACCATGTAGTTTGCAGCCCAATGCATAACTCCCTGGAAATCCTAGGGTCGTTATAAGATGGAACTGATGCCAAGTACTTTACACCAACAACAAGAACAAAAACTAAGCATTGCTGTAGTCCTGCCTAACAACTCAAAACAAGATTCTAAAAGGTCATATTGTTTTCAAATAATTCAAATGCATCCAAAACAAAGCTCAAAAATATGTATAAGGCTACTACAACTGTAAGGAGCTCTCATAGCGTAGTGGTTTTGAATCGGGCTGCGAACCTTAAGGTCAGCAGTTCGAAACAACCAGCTGTTCCATGGGAGAAAGATGAGGCTTTCTGATCCCGTAAAGATTTACAGCCTCGGAAACCCTGTACAGGGTCGTTATGAGTCAGAACCGAATCCACAGCACACAACAACAATTACAACTGTATCAAATCAAAGATGGTCAAATATGAAAATACAGCCCATTATGGGGGAAGGTAAAATTAATCACTGAATCAAAACCAATGCAGAATGTTGATTAACAGAATTAGCAGACAAAGATACAAGTGTTATTATTGTATTCCATAAACAAAGTTAAGTAGCGGCATGAAAGCTATAAAAGGATTCAAAATGAACACCCACAGAGGAGAACAATGTGTGAGATGCAAATGACAGCAGAAGGATCAAGGACAGGTGAGATTGTTACAGAAGAAAACGTGTATGGACTTAAAGCAATGGGCAGCCTGAATAAGCCAGTATCCGTGAAAGAAATGGAATCTGTAGTTTGAAATCTTACCACAGAGAAAGTCAAGATGGTTTCACTGGTGAAGTCCACTAATCCACCAATTCAAGGAACAGTCAATTCTACAGAATTATATAGAATACTAATTCTACACAAACTCTTCATTTTATGATATTAAAACCAGATAAAGACACCACATGTAAACTACACAACACCTGTATCCTTCACGTTCACTGATGCAAAAATCAACAGTTTTAGCAAGTTGAATTCAACAATCTATTAAAAGAAGTATCAGGATTAAGTAGAATTTGTGCTAGGACTAAAAGACTGGGTTTAATATTTGAAAATCCAATAGTGTATTTAACAGACTAAAAATTACATATCACCTCAATAGAGACAGAAAAACCATTTGACAAAATCAAACATTTCTTATAAAAATTCTCAGTATAACTAGGAATACAACGTCCCAACTTGATAAAGAACATCTATTAAAAAAACCTCTAAGCTCAGGAACAAGGCAAACACGCCTGCTGCGATCAACTCTATTCATCATCACACTACATACTTCAGATGATACAGTAAGGCAAGAAAAGGAGAGACATCCACAGTTACAGATGGCATGATTACCTAGGCCGAATCGCTGATGAAATCTGCACAAACACTACTAGAAATAATAGCTGAGCTTAGCAAGGAAACCGAATGTAAGATTCATACATAAAAATCAAGCGCATTTCTGTATTTACCAACAAGAATACGTTTCACAAAAGGTGTATATTGTTGTCATTGTTAGGGGCTGTACAGTTTTACCCAACAAATGAAACCCTGCCCTGTCTGACGCCGGCCTCACAATTATTCCATTTAAGTCACTTTGTCAACCTGTCTCCTTGGGGGTTTTCCTTCTAGACTGACCGTCCACTTTACCCAGCATGATGTTCTTCTTCAGGGACTATTCCCTCCTGATATGTCCAAGGAGTGAGAGAGAGGCAAAGTCTCCACATCTTCACTGCTAAGGGATAGTCTGAGTATACTTCTGCCAGTAGATTTATTTGTTCTTTTCAATATTCTTCGCCAACACTATAATTCAAATGGATCGATTCTTCTAGGGGCTTCCTTATTCACTGTCCCACTATCACATGCATATGAGGTGACTGAAAATACCCTGGCTTGGGTCAGACACACCTTAGTCAAACTGACAGCTTTGTTCTTTAACATTTTAAAGAGATCCTTTGCAAATTTATTTGCCTAATGCAATATATTTTTTAAATTCATGATTGCTGCTTCCATGAGTGTTAATTGTACATCCAAGCAAAATGAAGTCTTTGACAACTTTGATTTGTTTATCATGATGTTATTTATTGGTCTAGTTGTGAGGATTTCCGTTTTCTTTACATAGTGAAATCTTTGATCTTCATCAGTTAAGTATTTTAAGTCCCCTTCACTTCCAGCAAGCAAGGGTATATCATCTGCAGGTTGTTAAGGAGTCTTCCTCTAATCCTGATGTTACATTCCTTTTCATATAATCCATCTTCTTAGATTATTTGCTCAGCACACAGATTGAATAAGGATGTAGAAAGGATACAACTCTGATCTGAAACCACTCAGTATCCCCTAGGTCAGTTTGACCAACTGTCTCTTGGTCTATGTACACGTTCCTCATGAGCACAATCAAGTGTTCTGGAATTTCCATTCTTCACAATGTTGTTCATAGTTTGTTATGGTCCACACAGCTGAATGTCTTTCTGGTATTCTGTTTTCAACCAAGATCTATCTCATGTCCCTAGTTCCATATGCTATTTTGAATCGAGTCTGAATTTCTGGCAGCTCCCTGTTATGTTGGGGCTTCAAAGAGTTGGTGGAAAAAAATACAGTATCTTTTCATTCCTCTTTTTCCACGAACTTTTTGAATCCCCCTTTAAAAGACCTGTACTCTGTCTGAAAACTAGAAAACATTGATGGAGAAATTTTTTAAAAATCTAAGTAGATGGAGAAACACCTTATTCATATTATTAGCATATTCAGTATTATTAGGACAATGATTCTCCTCACAGTGATATACAAATTCAACACCATTCCCAGTAAGAATCCCAGAAGTTTTTTGTTTTTTTTTAGCAACTGGCAAACAGAGCTTAAAATTCAGACAGTACACAAAGGACCCAGAATAGTCAAAGAGGGCAGCAAAGGTTCTGTAGGAGAATTCTCGCCCTCCATGCAAGAGACCTGGGTTCAAGTGCTAGCCAGCATAGTTCATGTGCAGCTCCTGCCTATCTGTCAGTGGAGGCTTGAATGCTGCGGTGATGCACAACGGGTTTCCGAGGGTCTTTCTGACTAACAAGGGCAAGCAAGAAAGGATAGCTGATCTAATTAAATAGAAAGTCAGCCACTGAAAATCCTAGGGAGCAGAGTTCTATTCAGATACCGTGCAGCTGTCGTTAAGTGGGGGCTGCCTTGAGAGCAGGTCATAACGACAGAAGAGCCTGAAGAATCAAGTTGGAGGACTATCATGATCTGAGTTTAGGATTGATTAGACCCGCACACAGACAGACAACGAGGAGTTGATAAAGGCGCAGAGACGGCTCAACAGGAAAAAGATCAGCTTTTCAACAAAGGGTGCTGTAACAACCAGAAAACTACATACAAAAAAACGGAGTATGATTTACATCTTACAATGGATATAAAAATTAAAATAGATCACAGACCTAAATGTAAAACCCCCAACTTAAAATGTCTAGAAGGAAACAGAAAAGCAAGTCTTTGTGGTCCTGGAATAGGCAAAGATTTGGTAGATAGAGTTCATCAAGAACCAATGATACATTTGAGTAAAAAACTATTGCTCTTCAAAGATGTGTTGATGTTGTTAAGTTCCGTGGAGTCGGTTCCAAGGCTTAAATCTTCACAGGTGCAGAGAGCCTCATTGTTCTCCCATGGAGCAGCTGGTGGATTCCAACTGTGGACCTTGTGGTTCATAATCTAGTGTTTATTGTATGCAGCAACGATGCACGCTCAGAGATACTGCTCAGATATCCAAACCCAGCCACAGAACACATTTACAAGGCAAATCTCTGATACGGGACTTTCAGAGAGAATAAAGGAAGCCCTAGTGTAGCAGTGGTTCAATCACTTGGCTGCTAATCAAAAGGTTGGTGGTTCAAACCCACCAGTTGCTCTTTGTTAGAAAGATGTGCCAGTTTGATTATGGAACTATTCCAGCTTTGGAACCACTACGGTGTAGGTTCTACTCTGTCCAAACAGCAATGTGTATTTAGAATATATAAAGAACTCTCAAAACTCAAACAAAATAAGAAAATAAACAACTTTTAAAATGAGCAAGAGACTTGAACAGATGTTTCACTGAGAAGATATGTGGATGGCAAATAAGAACAAGAAAGACGGTCACTTGGAAAATGCAAATGAAAACCATGAGATTGAACTATACTTTCCAGAATACCTAAAATTAAGACGGACAACAGTAAATAGTGACGAGGATGCGAGCAGCTGGTACTGTCACGCGCTGCTTGTGGAATGCATAACGGTGGCCCCCCACTTGACAAACAGGAAATTTCTGACAAAGTTAAATATATACTTTATACATGATCCTACGGCCCCACTTCTAGAATTTCACCCAAGAAGAATGAAATTATATGCCCACACAGACTTGCTTGGAACTGTTCGTAGTAGCCTTAAGGAGCTCTGGTGGCGCAGTGAGTTAGGCGCTGGGCTGCTAACCACAAGGTCAGCAGTTAGAATCCACCAGTAGTTCCACTGGAGAAAGAGGAGGTTTTCTGTTCCTGTAAAGATTTACAGCCTTGGTCACTATGAGTCAGAACCAACTCAATAGCTCAGAACCACCCCCCAACCCCCACCATATAGTAACAACAAAAACACTGGAAACTCAATATCCATTAACTATTGAATAATAAACCGCTTGTGGTATATACACACAGTGACTACTACTAAGCAATGAAAAAAACAACTTAATGTACATAATGAATAGGAATCTCAAAAGCATTCTCCTGAGCCCAGTGCTGCCACTGGAGAGTCAGCACTGAACTGATAAACATTAACAGTTCAGATCCATCAGCCGCTCCTGAAAACGCTATCCAGAGTTCCTATGACTGGGAAGCAACTCGACAGCACACAGCAACAGCAATAAAGTGAAGGAAGCCAAGTGAACACAAATTCCATCAGATGAGACTCAGGACTGGTATAAACACAGTAAGACAGGGTCAAAGGCTTGGAGGCAGGGAGGCAACCAAATGCAAAGGGGGCTCAGGACACTTCTGGAGGATGGGACTATTCTAGATGTTGGCGGTGGTGATAGAGCTGTATGGTATGGTTCTTAGGTGCTATCAAGTTGGTTCCAACTCACCGCAGGCCTGCCTGTACAGGGCTCCCAAGGCCGTAAATCTTTATGGGAGTAGAAAACCTCAATTTTTTGCAGTGGAGTGGTGGATTCGAACTGCTGACCTTGGGATTAGCAGCAGCCCAATTCGTAATCCACACCACCAGGGCTCCTTATGCAACTGTACGAATTTGATAAAATTTATTAAAGTATGAATACTTGACGCAAATTTTTTTTACTATACGCAAATTATATCTAACAGCTGATTAAAAGGGCGGGCATATGTAAAGACACAGACAAAACCGTATGTGTACACATTCAGATGGCAATGCAGAGGTGATCTTAGCTTTCTTTGAAATTTTCAGAATTTTTATAATAAATCAATTATGGCATAATAAAAAAGGTAATTTTTAAAATGGAAGCATTTTTCATAGAAACAATTATGTGATACGATACCATTATCTAAAACGTAGCTAGTACTAGACTAGTTAATGAAAGTTATTCTGTAAAACAATCAGAAGAGAGTCAGATTGTAACGGAAATATTGAAACAGAATGTTCTTTTAGTGATTTTCCTTCCTTGAAAAACAGAACTTCATTACTTTATAAGAAACGAAATAAACTTTGTTTGCAGACCTTAATTTCAACAATCAATCACAAAACAGTGAAGCAAATAAAACCTTTAAAAAAGAATTTTATATGTAACATAAAGGAATACTAGTAATTTGCTACATATTTGGAAAATATTAAAGAATCCAGAAAAGATTAAAAGCCCAGTGACTGTAATGTTGTCATTGGTTAGTGCTGTGGAGTAGGTTCCAACTCACAGCAACCCTGTATAGGGTTTTCAAGGACAGGTTGGTGGGTTTGAGCCGCTGTCCTTGTGATTAGCGGTCCAGTGCTGATCCTACAGCACCACACAAGGACTTGCATTCCTGTAATAGGCTAACTAAAATACCTTTCTAGGTAGCTTAAACCTGAAAACAAAATAAAAATTCAACAAGACCTGATCAATTAAAACAGTTCAAGATACACTTTCTCAGGACCCCTGTTGTTCCTTTTTAAAAGTGAACATGTTGTTGTTAAGGGCCGTTGAGTCGGTTCTGAGGGTTCTGAGTCATCGTGGATTGGGGTTCCAAGAAGTGGCTGGTGGGTTTGAACCATCGGTCGTTACAGTTCAAATTGACTTTGTGGTTTACTGCATTACCCTGCAGCGCCACACCAGGACTCCACATGGTGAACACACTGAGATATTTTGGATTTACATTCTCTTCATTAGTGAGTCTCTTAAAATGAATGGCATAATCTATATCTTTATCAGGAATTGGAAGAGGTGCTTATTTAAATAACTATAAAAACAGCCAGGTAATTATAGTGACAGGAAGATGCCAACCTAATCAAGTTTTGAACTTCTCCAGGTGTATATAAATTCTAGATTTGTAATTCATGGAAATTCTCCGAAACTCTACCTTTTGTCAAAGGAAAAAACCAACTTACCTGGTAGAGCTCTTCCAAGTTGTATTTAATGGAAGTGCTAGTTTGTATGGCTTTCACGGCCTCGTGAAGTTTCTGCCATGTATCCTGAGTGTAATTATCAGGCAACTTCGGTCTGTCTGTGAATTCAGATAGAGAACCCGTGAGGAATGGCAGCCACCCAACACTCACCCGTCTTTAAAAACATCCTTCAAGTACTTAAAGGAGCTCTGGAAGCAAAGTGGGTCAGCAGTTCCAAACTACCAGCCAGCTGTTCCGCGGGAGAAAGATGAGGCGGTCTGCTCCCGTAAAGATTTAAAACCCTGTACAGGGTGGCTGAGTCAGAACTGACTCCACAGCACTTAACCACCACCCCAAGTACTTAAAGCACACATAGAAAAGACACAGAAATCAGGTTTTCTGTGTACTGCATACATTTCATGGGTTACAGACAACTTAACCATAATATTCCTGTTTCAAGATTTTCTACTGATATTTGTTGTTTTAAAGTGCCATTGAGTCGGTTCCTACCCATAGCAACCCTGTAGAGGGTTTCCAAGGAGTGATGGTGAGTTTGAACTAAACCTTGCAGTTCAAACCGACTTTACAATCTAGCGCATTAACCCACAGCGCCACACCAGGACTGATATTTAGATGGGATAAATATACACATAAACTTTTTATAAGTCTTAGTTGCCTGCAGTTGATACTAACCCAAACCCTACTAAAAATGTTTATAAAACACATAGGAATTAAGCTTGAATCAACTTTAAACTGAAATATGTTGTTGTTAAGCACCGTGGAGTCGATTCCGACTCATAGTGACCCTGTACGGGGTTTCCGAGGCTGTAAATCTTTACGGGAGCACAAAGCCTCATCTTTCTACCGCGGAACAGCTGGTAGTTTCAAACTGCTGACCGTGTGGTTAGCAGCCCGATTCGTAATCACTAAGCTACCAGAGCATCAAAATGGCTTACTTTGAGATACTAGTATAACGCTCGTACGAGGTGGAGGAAGTAACAAAAATTAGTGTAAAGAGCTTCTGTGTTGCTACTTAGCCTGGTTCAGGGGTGCCGATCAAGGTATCCTATTGACTGGTTCTAATTTATTATTTTTCTGTCAACTGCATGGAGTAACGAAACAGAACGTGACACACAGTAACTCACAGCATCAATCTCCAATGATTTATATATCACACTTAATGGTTAACCCTTATTTTTGTGTGGCTTTAGGCGCTGAGTCGTGGCTATCAGGAGGACAAAATGCCGACTCATTGGGCCTCTTTGTACCCTACGGATTAAATCCATTAATTTATAGGCTTCCATAAATTAATGGATTTATTCCGTAGGGTAGAAAGAGGCCCAATGAGTCGGGATTTTGTCCTCCAGATATCCCCAACTTAGAGGCTTCCATAAGGAGCTCTGGTAATGTAGTGGTTACGAATCCGGCTGTGAACCTCAAGGCCAGCAGTTCGAAACTACCAGCTGCTCCGCAGGAGACAGATGAGGCTTTCTGCTCCCGTGAAGATTTACAGCCTCGGAAACCCTGTTCAGGGTCGCTATGGGTCAGAACCGACTTGACGGCACTTAAAAACAACAACACAGGCTTCCATGGACTCCTATACAGGATCACTATGAGTCGGAAGGGACTCGATCGCACCTAACCACAACACAGTCTTCCGTAAGTCTTCCTCTAAAGCAAGAAAGGTGCACATGGTCCGAAAGTGCTGGACCAAAGTGATGTTCAACTTCGGAAGTGATTTCATGCACAAGCCCAGGCGAGAAAGTTAGCGAGCCACCTTCGGAAAGTGGCCTGAGAGACGGAGGGCTGCGCGGGATCGAGCCCAAAGTACTTTGGCAGCTCTCGGCTCCCCGCCTAGCCGTGTCCGGCGCCGGCGAGGTCGGCGTAGGTCAGCGCGGCGCGTGCACGGGGCGGGCGGCCCGCGCCCCTTCCCCATTGGCCGTCTCCGCTCCGACGTCCCGGCCGCGCGGCCCAACGCAGCCGCCTGGCCGGCGGGGGGCGCAGGAAGTGGCTCTCATCGCCCCTTCCTCTCGGGAGGAGCACGGCCGGCCCAGCGGGATGTGTGGGCTCATTCGCCTTGACCCCGCGGGTCCGTGTCCCGTCTTGTCCCGTCCTGTTTCGGCCCCGCCTCCCCTCCCCCACGGCCGTGTGCGATCGCCTGCCCGCCCGCACCTACCTCGGAAATTCTTGATCACTAATTTCTTGGAGCCGCTGCCGCCTCCGGGCTTCGTGGTGACGGCGGCGGCTGCTGCGAGGGAAGCAGGCTTCGTGAGGCCATTGGTGTGTCCCACGAGAGCCGAAAAGTTCCCCTTCTTGGGGGTTTCGTCTGCCATGTCTACTGCCGAGAAAACAAACCGGTGGCGGCCGCTCCGCCCCACCCCCACCCGGCCGGGCCCTCCTCCAGTGGCGGCCCGGGCCGCACCGCCTCCTCCCGGCCCGCCTCCTCCTCCGCCCCCTCGGGAGGCCGAGCTAGGCCTCGGGGTGAGCTGGGAGAGCGCTCCGGGAAGCCTGCGCCCGGCGGGGTGACCACTGCGGCCGGCCTGCTCTCCGCCCCCACCGGCTGCCTCAACTTTGCTGGGCCCGCCCTCTCTCCTCGGCCTGGCGTCTCGGGACTCCGCCTCGGGAAGGGGGACGGCGACTAAAAGGCTCCGGCCTCGCGCGCGGCCGCTGTGCTCCGAGCCCCGGCCCGGCCTTCCACGAGCTGACTCTCAACCGCCACCTCGTTCGCCCTTGCTATTGTTCTCTGGTCCCTGCTCTGCCGTCGCCCACCCCCATGGCTCAGGTGCCCTCCACTCGGGGCCGACTTTTAATGTCTGTCTCTATCTCGATCGGTGTTACTAGGTGTGGCACTGTGCTTGCGGAAGCAGGGGCCCTGGAGCCGCCACACTTCCGAGACCCTCGCAAAGCTCCGCGTGCTGGGCTGCTGGGGTCAAGCTCCTAGCGGGAGGGACACTGGCCACTCCCACCGCGCGTGCGCGGGCCCCAGGCGCCCAAGTACCAGGTGCGGGGAGTGGACGTGGGAATCGGAGCGTTTATACATGCGACCGTGTCATCAACTGTTGCATGTATTTTTTTTTTTTTTAAATACAAGAACGGGATAGTAGAGCGACATCTATTATTCCATGAGATGGTTCTCCACGAAATCCCCAACCTCAGCTCCCATGAGACTGCCCATGATGACCCCTCTCCAATCTGTGAACCAGTGCATTCCGGATGCAACCAAATAAAAAACTGAGAACCTGAGGAAGCTTCCTAGCTGAGAAGTGATAAGGGAAATGACAGCAGAAAGACATCTCAGCCTTCCTCAGCCCATTTTATTCCGCGCGCTCCCGCGACCGGGGCCCCGCAACCCTAACGCGTTGACAAGCGAGCCGCGGAGTTGGGGTTCCAGCGGGAATTCCGCCTCCCTAGCGAATAGCAAAATGAGGGCGTGGCCAGACCCGGGGGAGCGTTGCGCGCGGAGCTGAGCCACCGGGCCGGAAGTGACGTCGTGCGCAGACGGAAGTGGGAGCCCCGTTGGTGTCGCTGGAGACCTAGCGGTGGAGCTGGCCGTGTACCGCCATGGCGCACATCACCATTAACCAGTATTTGCAGCAGGTAAATTCTCTGGGGAAGGACCTGTGGCAGTACTTGGGTGGTTGGCCTTTCGGCCTGGGCCACAGTTGAGTTTCATGTTTTACTCGGTTACTGTTTCTGCTCCTTTCACCGACCGAGGTCAATGGCTGGGCAGTAGTAACTTGCGTCTTCCGAAAGGCTTTGAAAGCAGGAGGCGAGCGTCGACGGGCTTAGCAGTCAGGCCACACGGCAGCCGGACACGTCGCCACTGTCTGCCACCGTGTCAGCGTCTGCAGGCTCGGACTCAGCGCTGGCTTAAGTGGACGACGTTGTGATTGGGGGAATGCTGCACGGAACCGCACGGTCAGGGCGGCGCGGGGGCCGGAGAGGCGCTGGAGCCGTCTCCCAGGGTCTTGTTTCCGATAGGAACTGGTGGATTTGAGGTGGATAGAGATGGAGCTAGCAACTGTGAGGCTAGCAGAGCCCGGGGCCGTGCTGTAAGACAAGCACCGGACTGCTACCCGCAAGTTCTGTGCCTCCAATCTCCCAGCCGCTCCCCGGACACCCAGCACAGAAGCGACTCGGCGGCCTACAGCAACAGTGCTAACTAATATTGCCGGAGGAGAAAGGCTCACCTTTCTCCCGCCGAGCGGCTGCTGGGCTTGAACCACCAGCCTTGTGGTTCTGCAATCTATCTATTACTTATCCTACAGAGCCGCCGCCCACCAGGGCCCTGGCGGCGCAGCTTAAGCTCTCGGCTGTCAAACGAAGGGCTGGCAGTTCAAGTCCAACCAGCTAGTGTGAAAGAACTGGTGATCCTCGTCTGTAAGGATTGTTGTTGTTAAGTGCCGTCGAGTCTATTCTGACCCATGGCGAACCAGTTTAGGGTTCCCGAGGAGCAGCTGATGAGCTTGAACTGCCGACCTAGCTGTTCAAACCGACTTTGCTGTCCTGCGCATTAACCCACAGCAGCACACCAGGGCTCCCTGTAAGGATTGTTGTTAAGTGCCGTGGAGTTGGTTCCGACTCATAGTGACCCTATACAGGGGATCCGAGGCTGTAAATCTTTACGGGGGCAGAAAACCTCATCTTTCTCCCACCGAACAGCTGGTAGTTTTCAACCGCTGACCTTGAGATTAGCAGTCCGACTCGTAACCACTAGTTTAGAAAACCTTTGGGGCAGGCATGAGGTCGCTGTAAATTGTGGAGGTTTTAGGCACCTAAAACCAGCAACAACGTTTGTTTTCCGGGCTCAGCCCCATTAATGGCAGAAATATAGTTAAAATATAGATTTTTCTGGATTCAGAGTTCGCACTCTTTTCATGAAACAATGTTCATTATTTGACCTAGAATGGTGGTAGTAAGGCTAGGGAAGAGGGGGCTGGCATATAAGAACTATTTCAAGGAACTGTTAGTAAGGTTGTGTGTATTGAGAGAGAAGTCATACATGGATTCCCTGGTTTCTAATTGGAGCACCAGGTGAGTAGAACAGATTAGGGAAGGAAAATAGATTACGTTTTGGAAATGTTGCCTGTGAGGTGTTTGTTACCAGCCAGGTAAAGCTAGCTGACACTGGCAGTTGAATATAGTTTGACGTGATTGGGACCAGTAGTTCCGTTATTAGTTGAAAAAGTAGGTTAAAATGGTAATCGGGAGGAAAGCGGTAACACATTTCCTTTAATGCATAGTGATGCTATTGGACCTAATGGAGCTGCCCCTAGGGTTTCCAAGGCTGTGTATCTTTTTTGTTTTTCCAAACTTTTTCTTGGGATTTGAAAGAAAGTTTCCATTGGTTTTACCTTAAACAAATCCAAGACTTTGTTTCATTTCAATGCTCTCCTTCCAACAGCAGCTCTCCCACCTCCTCCTCCCTGCGGTTCCTGTCTCCATTCCAGCCACCTTCCATCCCTTGGTCACTTTGTTGTCGTTAGTGCTGTTGAGTCGGTTCTGACCCATAATGACCCTGTACAGGGTTTCCCAGGAGCAGCTGATGAGCTTGAACCACTGACCTTGTAGTTCAAATGGCTTTGCAGTCTGGCACATTAACCCACAGCGCAGGTAACTCTGGCCTCAGGTAAATGCTGTTTTGATGTTGAAGGGCTGGCCATTCTGTGGGGGACCATATGTCCCTAGTGCTGTTGTTCCCCCTGTGTACCCGTCTACTGTTTGCCTGAACATTGGGCCATGGGGGTGAGCTCCCTTCCAGACCTGAAGGCCAGTCCAGGACCAGAGTCTCAGGTTCCTCCAGTCTCTCTCTGATCAGTCAGCCGGGTCGTCTTCTTTCAAATATAATTTGAGTTTTTTTTTACGTTTGCTGCCACTCTGCCCAGGTTCTTTTTTTATGTTCACAGAAGGTGGTTGTTTCTTTAGAGCTTTATTCGTTGTGGCTCAAGAACACAAACTACTTCTCCTTCACACCGTTCTGTGTCCCAGGGGTGGGACCCATCTTGGCAGGAGTGCTTCTTGGGACCCAATCACAGGTTTACAAGCTTCTTATTGACGTCAGTCTGTGACTGTAAGACTGGCCAAGCAGATGACCCTCGGCAGCTCATTGACAGTTATCAGGAACGATTTGGAGTACTTGGTTAACCAGACTCATTAAGAAGCGGCCCACAGTATTGTCAGCTGACACCTTTCTGGACAGTTTACCCTCTGCGTACCGCTGCATCATGCTGAGGACGTCCTGGATGCGGGCTGACACCCCCCCCAAATAGCAGCTGGTAACTTGAGCGCCCGAGCACGCTGTTGGGGCTGAGACAGGTCTTTGCAGGCAGGTCACCTCAGATGCATTCGGTGTCATGATGAGCACATCTCACTGCCAGAGGCATCGGTAGCACCCCCCCACCCCCCACCCCCGTAGTCCTCCCAGGCCTCCCATTAAAGTGCGAGGCTGTGTCCTTGGTGGGTGGGGGAAATGGGCTTGGGGGCCTCTTGCCTCTAGTACTCGCAGCGACTGCCTGTAGCGAACCAACCCAGGATGAGCTTGTTTGCAGACACTTTGTTATGCAGCTCACGCATGTTCCTAGCAGATTCCATGTCAACAGTTAGCTCATCTTCCGATTCTTTGTGAGGCCCTGAAAGATGCTGGTATCTTCCACCACGTTCCCAACAGGGTCCTGAGCATTCCAGCAGCACTCTCAGTGTGCCACTCACAGCTGTCCACCAGGGAGAGTCAAGTGACTGGGTGCAGTCAGACCACGACGTCACCACAGAAGGGACCTGGGAGAGCTGGGCCTGCTGGTGGCAGCACGTGGTCTGCTGAGGCACCCCAAGGCCACGTTTGGACCTGCTGCTGAAGTTGGTTCTGAGGATAAGACAGGAGCTGGAGTCGCAGCCATTGTCTTTGTGTACAGTATGTTATGACAGTTGACTGTGGTGTCCCCGGAGCCCCCAGATCTAGCAATTTGTTGTTGTTGTTGTTAGGTGCCATCAAGTTGTTTCCGACCCATAGCGACCCTGTGAACAACGAAATACCTTCTGGTCCTGTGCCGTCCTCACGATGGCTGCTCTTGGCGCCCATTGCTGTTCCCACTGTGCCAGTCCAGCTCGCTGGGGTCCACTTTTTCTCTGACCCGCTTTCTCCAGGCACTGGTCCCTCCTGACAATATGTCCAAAGTATGAGAGACAAAGTCCAGTCGTCTTCTAAGGAATTTTCTGGCTGTACTTCTTCCAACATAGATTTGTGTGTTCTTCTGACAGTCCATGGTACTTTCAAAATTCTTTTCCAGCACCATAACTCAAATGCATCAGTTCTTTTATGGTCTTTCTTACTCATTTTCCAACTGTCACATGCATATGAAGCTTGAAAATACCATGGCTCGGGTTAGGTGCATGTTAATGTTCAAACTGCTTTGACATCTTTGCTGTTCACCGTTTTAAAGAGGTCTTGTTCAGCAGATTTCCCTAATGCAATACGTTGTTTGATTTCTTGACTGCTGCTTCCCTGAGTGTTGATAGTAGGTCCAAGCAAAATGAAGCCTTTAACAACTTCAATCTTTTCTGCATTTATCATGATGTTGTTTATTGGTCCTGTGGTGAGGATTCTTTCCATTTAGGTACAATCCGAATCGAAGGCTGTGATATCTGAGCTTCATCAGTAAGTATTTTAAGTCCTCTTTTCGTTTTTAGCAAACAAGGTTATATCATATCACAGACTGTTAATGAGCCTTCCTCCAATCCTGATGCCATGTTTTTCATATAATCCAACTTCTCGGATTATTTGCTCAGCGTACAGGTGGAATAAGTAAGGTGAAAGAAAACAACCTTTGCACACACCTTTCCTGATTTTAAACCACTCAGTGTCCCCTTGTTCTGTTCCAATGACTGCCTCTTGGACTATATACAGGTTTCTGATGAGCCCAGTGAAGTGATCCGGAACATTTATTCTCTGCAATGTTGTCAGTAGTTTCTCATTATCCACAACAGTGCAAAGTCACTAAGGCACAGGTAAACATCTTTCTGGTATTCTAAGCTTTCAGCTAAGATCCATCTGACATCAGCAGTGTCCATGTCCTCATCTGAATCTGGCTTGGTCCTCTGCCAATGCACTGTAACAGCCATTTTTAAATTGCTTTTAGCAGTATTTTACTTGTATGTGATATTAAGGATCTTGTCTGA
Organism: Chrysochloris asiatica; assembly: GCF_000296735.1. Classification (NCBI taxonomy): domain Eukaryota; kingdom Metazoa; phylum Chordata; class Mammalia; order Afrosoricida; family Chrysochloridae; genus Chrysochloris; species Chrysochloris asiatica. The sequence continues at coordinate 23,619,546 of NW_006408547.1, read as the reverse complement.
TGATTTCTGCATTCTGTAGGGTCACCTTTCTTTGGAATGGTCAGTTGGCCAGGTAGTTGTTTTCCAAATGTCTTGGCATAGGTGAGTGAGTGCCTCCAGTGCTGCATCCGTTTGTTGAAAGACTGCCGTTTGTCCTCTGTCAGGACCTGGTGCCTCACTCTTTGCCAATTCTTTCAGTGCACCTTGGACTTCTGCCTTCAGGACCATTGGTTCTTGATTATATGCAACCTCTTGAAATGGTTCAACGGTAGCCATTTCTTTTTGGTGCAGTGATTCTATGTATTCTTTCCATCTTCTTTGAATGCTTTTTTGCATCATTTAGTATTTTGCCCGAATAATCCTTCAATATGAGGATGATTTTTTCTGCTCCCATAAAGATTTACTGCCTTGGAAACCCTGTACAGGGTCGCTATGAGTTGGAACCGACTCCACGGCACATAACAGCAAGAATTGCAAGTTGAGGCTTGAATTTTTTTCCTCAGTTCTTTCAGCTTAAGAAATGCTGAGTTTGTTCTTCCCTTTCGTTTTCTAACTCCAGATCTGTGCACATTTCGTTACAATATTTGACTTTGCCTTCTTGAGCTGCCCTTGTGGCAACGAACAGCAACAATTCAGTTCTGGTACCTCCTCATTTCTTCCATTTGCTTTAGCAGAAACCCTGCACAGGGTCACTATGAGTCAGAACTGACTCGACCGCACTTAACAGCAACAAGAATCTTGGCAGCTACCATTTTCCAGTATCAGCCTATTTAAAGTTGAACATGGTTTTATTCAACTTTTATAATTTTGTTACCCACACCTAATCCTAGTCTTTTTCTTCAAAAACTCACCTTTAAAAAATACACAGCTTTGTTTGCAGAAAAACACCAGCTTCCTTTTTGCCTTCCTATTTCGCTGGTGTCCTTAAAGTGTAGAGTTACCCTAACCTGGACAACGAGTCCTGGTTTGGCACTGTAGGACAAACTGTATCAGAAGATCAGTTTGAACCCCAAGTTCGTTGGTACAAACTCACCAACTGCTCCTCATAAACCCTCTGTGGGGTTGGTATGACTCGGAAACATCTCAATAGCACTTAACAACACTAACAACATGTACAAATGGCAAAATCGTGTTTGAGGATAAAGACTTCTGAATCCGAGTCTACATACAAGTCAGCTGGCAAATCTTTGAGAGTGTGTGAGAGTCAAACCTACTGGTTGTAAGTTGCCATCACGCCTTGGGCATCAGCCACTGTATTTTCCATCAGCTAATGTTTGGAGAGAGTCATTTATACCATTAAGTTAGTTAGGGTGAGGTTGGTAAGAGAGCTTCTACTGTGTAAGAGTCTTCAGCTCAATTGACAGATTTGTGTTAAAGATAAAAGTCTTCAGAATCTTTGATGAACAGATGGTGGAAAAGACAGGCAGAGGGGTGGGATGGCCCGGGAGCAGAGAGGAGAGTGTATGAGGAAGTAGGTCCAGGATGGATGGAACTCCATGAAGGTGTCGTGCCTCTTGACCAAAGGCTGAGGAATGTGCAACCTTGAAAAGTCTAGTCTTCCTTCTCATTCTGATGGAGAAAAGCATGGTACTTAAATTCTGTGTATTAACTGATTCTTGACTATTTTGAAAAATAGGTGCTATTTGGATCTGCTGATAAGAGAACGGCAGTGTGTTGTACCTACACTTTGTAACACAGGTTCGGATTTGTTGTGCAGGAACATGACCCGTTCATCAGTGCCAGGAACTTGGGGGAAATCACTGGTTCCTCTTTAGTTCCTAAAAAAGATGTTCCTCTACTCTTGTTAAGTGTAGCTTCTAAGTCTCTTCCATATTCCTCCCTTCTTTATCTGTTACCTAAGCTGCTTTAGTATTTAATTTCATTTACCTGATTTTTATCTGTTGCGGCTACGTTGGCTCTTTTAAATGAAGCACAGCTGAAAGAAGAGAGCACCACCTTTAAAGACTGTAAAATTTCACCTCAAATCCCACCACCATTTTTACTACTGGGATTTTTAGACGTTATCTTAACTCCTTTGAACTTCCATTTACATGTGGGATTAGTTGAGAATTAAATAAGGCCACACTGTGCAGTGCCTGAACACTATATATGTGTAGTAAGTTGTCTTTGTTTTACTTTATTAGAAAATTTTTACACATCTGCCTCTTATTTTAGAGTTCATTGTCTATTTCCTTATGGGAAAAGTTCGACAGATCTTAGGATATCATATAGTGTGTGCTTACCTGTGTAGCATTATCACTTAACACTGCTTCACCTGTCTGCTATGCTAACCATAAAGGTTTATTTGACGTTTGCGGAATGTAAATGGTTGGTTGGTTTTTCTTGCTGTTTTCCTTCCTTTCTTTTTTGGTAAAATATGCATAGTTAAAATTTATTATTTAACCATTAATAATGTTGTTCAACCGTAACCACTATCTAGTTCTAGAACTTTTCATCACCTCAAAAAGGTGTCCCTTTACCCATTCATTGGAGTCCTGGTGATAAGCCCTAGTCCACAAGGTCAGTTCAAACCAACAAGGTTGGCCGTGCAAACCCACCAGCCACTTCTTGGATCTTGGAAACTTTATATAGGTGTGCTGTGAGTTGGAACCGACTCCACGGCACATAACAACAACAATAACAGTCTCTTAAGTAGCTACCCCCCTGTTCCCTCCTTCCCTCAGCCCCTTACAACTACTAATCTGCTCTGTTTATATGGATTTGCCTGTTTGGGGTATTTCATCTGTGTCCATGGAACCGTAATATGCAGCCTTTTCTGTCTGGTCTCCTTTACTTTAGCTGAACGTTTTCAAGTGGACAGCCCTGCTGGCCAGTGTTGAGCCTCTAACCGAAAGGTTGACAGTTGGAACTTGCTGCTCCTGGGCAGAGAGCAGAGGCAGTCGACTTCTGTAAATACAGTAACAAGAAATTTTGGATCAAGGAACCCAAGACCCGTTGCCATGGAGTTGATTCTGACTGGTAACATCCCTGTGGACCAGAGTAGCCCTGCCCTGTATGGTTTCCAAGGCTGTAGTGTGAGCCCTGGACTGCGAAGCCCAGGGTCAGTGGTGGGAGCCCACCAGCTGCTCCCCGGGAGAAAGATGGGGCGCTGCTCCTACAAAGATTTTCTGCCTCACATCCTCTGCATGGTCGCTGTGAGTCGGAAGCAACTTGATGGCACTTAACACCAATACATCTTTACGGCAGCAGATTGCCACGTCTCTCTCCCATGGAACAAACTGCTGACCTTTTTGTTAACAGCTGAGCGCTTAACCATTGTGCCACCAGGGTTCCTTGTGGACCAAGGAAGTACTGCGTAAAAGTCTGAGCATGGTAGTTGTTGTTGTTTGTTGTTATGTGCCGTGGAGTCGATTCCTACTCAGCGACCTTGTACAGGGTTCCCGAGGCTGTAAATCTTTACGGGAGCAGAAAGCCTCCTTGTTATCTTGCAGAACCATTCGTGGGTTAGAACTGCTGACATTGTGGTTTGCAGGTCAGCGCCTAACCCACAGAGCCACCAGGGCCCCTTACTACTTAATATGTCTTTGAGTGTCATCTGTTGGGACTCACAGCGACCTTGTATATAGGGTTTTCAAGAAGTGGCTGCTGGGTTTGAACTACTGACCTTAAAGTTCGCAGTCCAGTGTTTATTGTACATCGCCTCACCAGGACTCCTTAGTACTTAATGTTGTGAAATGCTGTCAAGTTGGTTCTGACTCTTAGGGACCTCATATAGGAGTTTCTAAGTGGCAAATCTTTATGGGAGCAGAAATCCTCGTGTTTCTCCGTTGGAGTGATTGGTGGACTCAAACCACTGACCTTGGGATTTGCAGTCTAGTGCTTAACCTACAGAGCCACCACACACTTAGAACTTAATGTGGTGGTGGTCCTGGTGGTGGGGTATGCCACTGAGTTGGTTCCCGCTCATAGTAACCCTGTATTGGGTTTCCAAGGCTTTCCCAGGAGCAGAAAGCCTATCTTTCTCCTGCAGAGCTGCTGGTGGATCCGAACTGCTGACCTTGAAGTTGGCAGTCCACTATGTAACTCATTGTGTTACCAGAGCTCCTTAGTACTTAATATGTTATTGTGGTAAAGTGTCCCTGAAGTCAATCCCATTCATAGCAACCCTGTATAGGGTTTCTGTGGAGTACTGGTGAGTTCAACCCACTGACCTTGGGGTTCCAACCAACCTTGCAGTTCAGTGCATTATCCTGCCTCGCTGTACCAGGACTCCAGTACTTGTTGTTAAGTCCCTGTGGATAGGGTTTCTTAGGAGTAGCAAGTGGGTTTGAACGCCACCCACCCTGTGTATTGCAGTCCAGTGCTTATCCGACAGTGCCACACCAGGACTCCTGGGAATGTATAGAGCACAGTATTTAATGGTGCTGGTAGAAATGTAGGCATACTACTGAAAATGCGATGGATCCTGTTTTTGCTGTCAAAGACAGCTACAGTTATTAATAAAGTTAGAATACATTGTTATTTTTAAGTGCCATCAAGGCAATTCTTTCCGACTCATAGCAACTCTGTGTAGGATTTCCGAGGAGTGGCTGGTGGGTTTGAACCGCCTGTGAGGGAGGCCAAAGTAACATTCTATACTGATGGGATGCGGGGACAGATACAGGTGTGACCACTAATTCCATGTCCCAAAGGTGGAGTTGTGGTGTGGTGCTGTAGGCTAATGGGCTGGACTGTAAGGTCGGCGGTTCAAGCTCATCAGCTGCTCCTCGTAAACCCTGTACAGGGTCACTATGAGTCAAAACCTACACAATGGCACTTACAACAAGATGAAGGCAGGGAGCCCGGATGGCACAGTGTTTAAGTGCTTTATTGCCAGCCGAGAGGTTGGTGGTTTGAACCCACTAGCTCCTCTGAGGGACACAAGTCCTGGTAATGTTCTCTGATAAAGCTCACAGCCTGTGCTAACCCATGGATATAATAAAGCATGTTGTCAAAGTGCTCTCGAGTCAGTTCTGCCTCAGTGACCCTGTGTAGGGTTTCTGGAGCAGAAAGCCTTATGCTACTTCTTGGAGCAGCTGGTGGGCTCATACCACCGACCTTGTGGTTTGAGTAGCGTCGTGGTTATGAATCGGGCTGCGAGCTGCAAGGTCAGCAGTTTGAAACTACCAGCTGTTCCGCAGGAGAAAGATGAGGCTTTCTTCTCCCCTAAAGATTTCCAGCCTCAGAAACCATGTACAGGGTTGCTATGAGTCGGAACCGACTCCACGGCACATCACAGTTATCCTTGTAAGGCAAAGTACAGGAAGCAAAGTCATTAACCTTTGTTAACCATAACCAAACACTTTTTGAGTTCTGGCTTAGCTTTTTTTAGGACTATGGTCTCCGGGGACATCTACATCAATCATGTTATTTTTGTGTGCTGTAGAGTCAGTTCCGACTCTACAGTTCCTGTAAGGACTGACAGTATCAGGAGTAGTCCCATGTACCCAGGAGGTATCAGTACCCAGGAGCAGTCCCGTGTCATGGAGGGTCCCTGTGAGTTGAGATTGAGGCAGTGCAGTAGGTTTTAACAGTGAAGTGGTATTCACAATGATACATGGTTTTATTCATAATGATAAGTGGCAGCCAAAAGCTGTACAGTGCTAAACCATCAGTGACCCTTGATCGTCAGCACACAGCCCCTCTCCCTCTCTGGGTCTAGAGTTCCCAGCGACTCCATCTCTCCACATCATCATCTCTGCTTTTTCTGTTTTTGAATTCTAATTTTATAGCATTGTGATCTGAAAAAATGCTTTGCAGTATTTAGATGTTTTAAAATTTACTGAGATTTGCTTTGTGGCCTGTTCTAGAGAATGTTCCCTGTGCACTGGAGAAGAATGTATATTGTGTTCTTGTTGGGTTGAGTGTTCTGCATGTCTTTTGAGGTCACACTTCTGTGTCTTTGTTGTGTCCTTTCTAGTTGTTTTGTCTTCATCAAAAGTGGTGTATTAAAATCTCCTGTCTGTTTCTTCCTCCAGTTGTGTTACAGTTTGATTTGTGTATTTTGAGGCTCTTTCATTGGGGCTTAGATGTTTACTATGGTTATGTCCTCTTAATAATGAGATAATGCCCTATTTTGTCTCATCCTGGGTTTTGCCGTAAAGTCTGTTTTATCAGAGATTCAAATTGCCACTCCTGCTCATTTTTTTTTTTTTTTTTAAATTTAAGGTTTTTATTGTGGATTGAGTGAAAGTTTACAGGGCACATCATCAGTTTCACATTCAACAATTCATATAACTTGTTTCATTACATTGATTATAATCCCCTCCATATACCATCAGTTAAAAGTATTTCTCTTTATCCACTTTAGCTTTTTTTTAAAAAACACACAAACAAAAAAACCCACTCAGGCATATATAATAAATTACATCTCCAAAGGGCACATTCTGCAAGTCTGCTCCTGGCCACCAGTTCTTAGTCCTTCTCTTCTTAGTTGATGAATCTAGAGTCCTCCATGCCCTCATCTCTACCTCCATCTCTGGTGCTGCTGCTTCTCTGGATAAGGTCCCACATTCTATTTGTGTGTTCCTCTCTTGATGGTCCTAGGGTCCTCTGTTTCTGGACTGTAAGATTAATCACTCCTCCTGCTCATTTTTTATTTCCATTAACGTGATATATTTTTTTCCATACTTTGATTTTTAGTCTATTTCTGTTTTGTATGTAAGATGTGCCTCTGGTAAGCAGCATGTTGAAGGATCCTGTTTTCTTATCCATTCTGCAGCTTTCCTCTCTTGACTGGTTCATTTAATCCATTTACATTAAATGTAATGAATGATAGGTCGGAATTGATTTAATCCATTCAATGGAACGAAGTAGGTCAGAGTTGATGTAATCCATTCAGTGTTCCGAACGATAGATTGGAGTTGATGTAATCCATTCAATGGAATGAATGAGAGGTTGGAATTGATTGCTGTCATTTTGTGGTTTTGGGGATGCTGCTCGTGTCTGTGTTCCATATAATTTTCTGCCCTGAGTTCATTTTGTTTGTGGGTTTGCTTTCCATTTTCTTCGTTTTTGTTGTGTTAATGTCTACTAAATCTTTCTGTTTGTCCTATTTTGTATTTTGATGTGAAGGTATATATATTCATTTGCTTTGAGGTTACCCTGTCATTTATTGTTTTTCCCATGTCAAACAGTCTGGTTTTTTCTTGAAAATTATTTGACTTGCTTGCCATTTGGAAGTTCTGTAGCTACACTGTTCACTCCTTTTGCTTTGTAGGTGACTTCATTATAAATTGATATCTCTGGTTCCCTATGTTAGGTCTTAGAGGTTTGTTTTACTTTAAATATTTCCTGGCCGGTGTTATCATGATTGTTAATTTCAGGTTGTTGTCTATTGTTTTATTCCAAAGAGCATCCTTCAATTTTGTTTTTGTTTTTCAAAGCTGGTCTTGTTAATACCAATTCCTTTAATTTCTGTTTTCCTGGAAATGTCCTAATTTCACCATCCTGTTTGAGGGGCAGGTTTGCTGGGTATATGGTTCTTGGTTGGCAGGTTTTTTCTTTCACAGTTTTCTATATGTCATCCCATTGCCTTCTTACCTACATGGTTTCTTCTAGAAATCAGAGCTTAGTCTTCTTGGTTCTCCTTTTAGGTAATGTTTTTGTTTTTCCCAAGTTGCTCTCAGGATTCTTTCCTTGTCATTGATTTTGAAAAGTTTGATATGTCTTGGCAATTTTCTTTTGGGATCTGTCCTATTAGGGGTTCCTGCAGCTTTCTAGTTTGCTTATCTTCTTGTCTTTCATGATGTTAAGGATGTTATCTTCCAACTCTGACAATTTTCTGTTTCTCTCTCTCTTTCTGTTCTGGAATTCTGAAACCTCCCCCCCTAGTATTGAGAGATTTATCTGCTAGCTCTCTAATTCCTTTCCTTGGAATCTAGTCCTTTGCCCTTTCAGTATATTGTCCATTTCTGAAATTTTAGTATGAACCTTCTGGATTTTTAATCGCAGCTTTTGGATGGTTTTAAGTTTGCATTTACTTTGTCTTTTTGTTCTTGTAATGTTGTCCTGAATTCTTGTAAAGTTTTTCCTGTTCTCCTTGATCTTTCTGTCAGTCCTCTCAAGGTATCTTTTTTTTTTCCAATACCATTACCTTTTCTTTCTCAGAAATGTTTTCTAGCTCTGCGTCTTGGTCTTTGGTTCATTCCATTTTCTCTCATTCCTTTGTGTGAGCCAAAATTGCCTGTTGTTTTCCGTTCATTGTGGTTGTGGTGTTGTCACATTTAATTGATGATTTTATGTTGACCTGTTCTTGGGCTCTCATCAACTGTCTCCTGTGGATATGGTTAGAGATGGAAGCTTTCTGCTCCAGTAAAGATTTACAGCCTTGGAATGGGAGCATTGTACCCATTCTTCCTTGGTGCACCTCAGTTAAGATGTGGTTGGCTGGTGCTGACTGCTGTCTATCACTGATCAGATGGTACAGGAGCTGGTATTGGCTCTTTCCCAGTGGGTAGAGCTGCAGAGGGCATGGTGGGGGCTGGGCTCTTTGGACATGGTTAGAAAAGGGGAGAACCCTGCCCCCTGTCACACACACAGAAGGAAGACAGAATAAACAAGCAAGCAACCAACTGTAAACAGAAAAAATAACAAAGGGGACAATAATTGAAAACAGGCAAGGACCAGCAAAAGCAAATATTATAATTAAAAAGAGAAAAGAGGGACAGGAAAGTAGAGCTATAGACGTGAAAATAAAGAGAATAAATAAAAACACAAATAACCCTTAGGAAAACCAGGGGGAGGGAAGATGAAAAGAGAAAGAGAGTAGAGAATAGAAAAGAAAGATGAAAGAGAAAGAAAAAAGAAGAGGAGGGCTAATGAGAGAAAAGAGGGAAACCCAGAAGTGGAGCTGTTGTTGTTGTTGTTGTTATGTGTCGTGGAGTCGGTTCCGACTCATAGCGACCCTGAACTTGGTTTCTGAAGCTGTAAGTCTTTACGAGAGCAGAAAGTCTCATCTTTCTCCTGCGGAACAGCTGGGAGTCTTGAACTGCTGACTTTGAGGTTAGCAGTGCAATTCGTAAGCACTACGCTACCAGAGCTCCTTAAAACTGGAGCTAGACAGGCTAAAATTCAAGGGATGGAAAGAGAGGAAGAAGTAGAGAGCAAAGAAAAACAAACAAAAGTAATGAAGCAAGAAAAAG
>NW_006408547.1:23579426-23610324 GCF_000296735.1 Chrysochloris asiatica | reverse complement strand
CAAAAAACAGCTGTTGGAGACAGAGAGGAGAAAAGGGGGGGGGGGGGGTGCTCCTGCAAGCCAGGGAGCTCTTGAGGTGGGTGTTGGAGGGATGTGAGAACAGAGACCCTGGCCCAGATCTATGTGGTTTTTTAAGCTTTTTTTTTTTTTTTTTAACTGTGTAAATGAATTTTTAAATATCTTGTCAGTGTGACTACATAAAATAAATAAATCACTTTCATTAATAGCAAAATAATATTCTACTGGCTTAAGAATAAGCCTTTCCATCATTTTCTAGAATAAATAATTTCTTACCTCCAGGAGACCCTATTTTGAAGCCTAGTTCTTGTTTACTGGTATATTGTGATTATTTTTATTATCAAAGCAGGAGAAATGAATTATATATAGTTTAGGTAACATTTGAATAGTATGTTGTACACTCAATAAGTTTTCTTTTTGTAAATGTCTTAGGTGTGTGAAGCAATTGACAACAGAGCTGGACGATCGTGTGCAGAGTTGGTATCATTTCAGCACCCTCATGTTGCGAATCCACGGCTTCAAGTGAGTCCAAGAATCATATACATGGGTCTAGAGAAAATGGTAGTACAGCCAATTTCTTAAGAGTCTGAATAAAAGGAAAATGAACATTTCCAGTTTTATTTTAAAATTTCAAGGTTCTTTTATAATGTAACCGATTCTAACTTAAGTAACATTTACAAAGTGCTGAGTGTGTCCAATGCTGGACTGAAATATTGGTTAGTTGCTGCTGAGTACTAGATGTAGTTTATATGACTGCATTTAGGGGTTTTTCAACTACTCTGAGGTACAGAAAGTCTGAGTACCGTATCCAGGCCACACCGCTCAGTTTGGAAGCGCTTCAGCTGACTCAGACCCAGACGTGCCCAGTTCCTGAGTTCAGGCTGGCACCGCTGGACAGTGCCTGCCACGTGTTTTTAACTCACTGAGACTGGACAGCACACTGCCGAGCCCGAGCGTACCCCAACACACACATACCTGTCATTTATATGTTGTCGGTGGCTGCTTTTGTGTTATAACAGCACAGCTGGTAGGTACAGCTGAGGCCTTGGGGCCTACAAAGCCTGTCGTATTTCTAATCTAGCATTTTATGGAAAACATTTATTGACACGTGTTCTAAAATGTCATCTCCTTACTTTAGAGGTTAACTGATAGCCCCAAAACAGTTTCTGTAGAAATACTGTTGACATTTTATAAACTGTTTCCGTTTGGAGCTCTGGTTTGATACTGTAGGATCAGCAGTTCAGACCCATCGGCTACTCTCAGAAATCCTCTCCAGACTCACTGTGAGTTGGAATTGATTCAACGACACCCAACATTTCCTTATTGAGTCTTGTAATGATTTGAAGGAGATTCTCACTGTTATGGGTGGTGTTAAGTGCCATTGAGTCAGTTCCCACTCATAGCAGCCCTGTATAGGGTTTCTGAGGAGCAGCTTACGGGTTTGAACTGCTGACCTTGTGGTTCACAGTCCGGTGCTGATCCTACAGCGCCACACCAGAAGTCCACATGTTCTCACTGAGGAGCAAAATTTCTCTTGTGGGAAAAGGTCCTGATATTTTGATGATTTCTTGTTGTTGTGAAGTGCCGTCGAGTCGATTCCGACTCATAGCAACCCTGTATAAGCTTTCCAAGGAGCAGCTGGTAGATTTGAACCACCGACCTTGTAGTCCAGTGCATGATCCCACAGTGCCACACCAGGACTCCATATTTTGATGATTAGGCCAACTTCAGATTACAAATGGACAGACTGTTGTGTACCTCCTGAAGTAATGCAGTACGAAGCACAAAGAACCATCTAAGGAGTGTTCTGACTAAATAAATCATTCTGGATGACTCATTTCTAGGATATATGTAGTAAAGTACCTAGAATAGTACTGGCCTATGGCAGGCCAGACCAAATTGCCCAGGGCTACCAGTGTCCTTCCCATAAGCAGTACTTGATAAATACTTGTTGATGTAATGAACCTTTTATTTAGAGGTGCTAAAGTTTAAAGTATTGTTGCTAACTGTGAAGTGTAACTATTTTGAAACAAATTGTTTAGGTTTCTTTATCTACCTGTTTTAGTTATTTTTCTCCTTGTGAATTAGTTGCCCTCTCCAGAAGAGAAGTGTCAGCAAGTTTTGGAACCCCCATATGATGAAATGTTTGCAGCTCATTTAAGGTAATACACTGGTGAGGAAGGAAATAAACTCATGTGGAAATTGTTGGGTTTATTAGGGGTTTAATCTTACATGATCATGTGTTGGAAGCAGTGTTTAACTTTGGCAACTTGTTTAAGTTCCGTTGAATCAATTCCGACTCATAGTAACCCTGCATAAGGTTTTCAGGGAGTAGCTGGTGGGTTTGAACTGCTAACCTTGTGGTTCACAGTCCAGTGCTTAGCCTACAGCACCACAACAGGAGTCCATTTGGCAATTTAGGAAAGTGCGTTTATAATTTAACTTTGGTAAAGGAGCTCTGGTAGCGTAGTGGTTACGAATCGGGCTGTGAACCACAAGGTCAGCAGTTCGAAACAACCGGCTGCTCTGTGGGAGAAAGATGAGGCTTTCTGCTCCCATAAAAATTTACAGCCTCGGAAACCCTGTTCAGGGTTGCTATGGGTCAGAACCGACTGGACACCACTTAACAACAGCAACGATTTAAAATTTTTTGCAAAATTACAAATAAAATTTTAGGATTTTTTTTTTTCAGTTCAAGCATCGTGTTTTTTGAGGGGGTGGTAGTGGGTAGAAGTAAGGAGTGAGAGTTGGGATTGGGACTAGATCTAGGCTAGGCTTAGAGTTTAGTGTATTGTTAGCGTTATGGTCAGGACTAGGGTTCGTGTGGGGCTGGGAGTAAGGCTTGGTCTAGTTTCTAGGGTTACAGTTAAGTGTTTTTTGTTTTTTTCCTTGAAATCTATTGGATTTCCTCTTTATTTTCCCTCTCTTTACGTTATGGTTTTTCATTGTTATTGTCATAGTTAAAGATTTATACAGATAAAACTTTCTACTTACACAAAGGAACAGTCAGAAAATAGGATACCACGAATGACATCAGAACTGCCTAATAAGGAATTTGATAAAATGCTCATTAGGCAGCCTCACGGGCTGGGTGTTTTCCCTGGCGCTCCCCCCTGTGTCTCCTGGTGGGTGTGTAGACTAGAAGTGTGACCGCAGTTGTAGCTGCAGCCCCTGGCCATCAGCCTCAAGGTACTTCCTGTGTCAGTAGCAGGCCACAGTCTGCCTGGTTTTCTTCTCTACCTGCTCCTGGTCAGCTCCCTCTTCTGGTGGGCACTCAGCCCCCGTCTGTCCTGTGCTCTGTGGCTCAGGGTTTCAGGATCCCTGTCTGTGTCTGCTTCACTCTGTCTCCCAGCTCCCTGTTTCAGAAGGCCAGCTCCGTGTGGCTCCATACTCCACCACAAATATCTATTGTTGTAATACTATAAAAATATTACTTAACGTTTGTCATATTCATTCATATTGCTATATATTAAGTAGTCTTTTATTTAGTAGCCCAACCAGTGTCTTATTTTTATCATGGGAATATGTGTATTTTTTTGAAAACTTTGAATTATGAATCGAGTGAAGGTTTATAAAGCAGATAATCAATTTCATAGCCAACAAATCACACACTGTGTTTCATCTCAATGATTTTAATCCCCTCCCACTTCCTCCTGTGTCCCTATTTCCACACCACCTCTTTCCCACCCCCTCCAGACTTTGTGTTCAGGTAAATGAGGCCCTTTTCTTCTTAAATGACTGCCCAGTGCATGGTGAGCGTAACTTACCAGTGTTCAACATTTTTACATGTACAGTTCAGTTTTGTGACATTGGTTCCTTAATCATGTTGTGGAACCATCACGGCATGTCTGTTTACAAATTAGTCCACACTAAAGTTAAGGTTTTTGATACTTTTAATCACAAAACTCTGTGAAGTAAATACTATTATCCTTATTGTATAGACTAGAAGCCCTGGTGTGGCACTGCTGGTTAATGTGCTGGATTGCAAGGTTGGCAGTTCAAGCTCACCAGCCACTCCTCAGAAACCCTATACAAGGTTGCTATAAGTCAGAAGCAACTCGATGACACTTAACAACAACAACAACAACAAATGTGGAGTCCTGGTGTGGCGCTGTGGGTTAATGCACTGGACTGCAAGGTCAGTTTGAATGGCAAGGTTGGTGGTTCAAGCTCACCAGCTGCTCCTTGGAAACCCTATACAGGAAGTAGGTTCTTCTTTTCTGGGACTTGAAAGAATAGTTTCAAAACTTAAATGTGGATTTCATTCTTCTTAGCCATGAGTATAAATACGCATTAGTTACCTGTTGAACAGGAAATCCCAACTCTCATTCCATGACTAGTTGGAGAAGCGCAGTATCATGTGACAGAAGTAAGGTGTGTGGTTTCAATAGTTGTAATTCTAGGTCTTTATTGTGAAAGTGTATTTGTTGACCTGTTCCCAATCCTCTGCCATTTCTTTTACAGGTGTACTTACGCAGTGGGAAACCATGATTTCATAGAAGCATACAAATGCCAGACTGTGATCGTTCAATATCTTTTTTGTTTGTTTAGGTCTTCAATATATTTGGACTGTAAATTCTTGAAAGATTGGGTCAGTTTTTCATATCTGTAATAATAAAGGAATTCAAACCTTTTGAAAAGAAACTAATTTTAGCGATTTCATTTGCATACTTAAATTTGGCAGGTATGTTACAACTATCATCTAGTTCATAAGATTGACCATTGATTATGGTTAAGGATTTTATTTGATTTTTTTAAAAAAGAATCATATATGTTGTTTTTAGGGTATTAAGTATATTTTTGGTGGTGGTTGTGTGCTATGGAGTTGATTCCGACTCATAGCGACCCTGCATAGGGTTTCTGAGGCTGTAAATCTTTGTGGGAGCAGCAAGCCTTACCTTTCTCTTGGAGCTGCGGGTAGTGTTGACCTGTTGACCTTGAGACTAGCAGCCCGACTTGTGACCACTACGCTCTTAGAAGCTCCTGGGTCCATTTATACCAAACCCAAATCTCTATATATGTATTTAGACCAAGGCCATTCATTGCCCTGAGTCGATTCTGACTTACAGAGTGACTTACAGGGACTCCCAGGTTGTAATCTTTACAGAAGCCCACATCCATATCTTTCTGTCATAATGGACTTAAAAATCACAGGGAGTAATTATGTTTCTTTGAATGATCAGTGTTTCTAAATTTAGGCCTAGATGGGAAAGAATGGATTCAGATGTACATTGTCATTTCATTGTGGTCACTGTGTTGTTGTTGTTGTTAATTGTCATCCAGTCGGTTCCAACTCTCGCGACCCTGTATCAGGTTTCCAAGGAGCAGCTGGTGAATCTGAACTGCCGATGGACCCTTGCTATTGTTGTTGTTAAGTGCTGTCGAGTTGATTCCCACCCATAGCGACTCTGTGTAGGGTTTCCGAGGAGCAGCTGTTGAACTTGAACCGCCGACCTTGTAGTTCAAACGGCTTTGCAGTCTGGCACATTAACCCACAGCACCACTCAAATCACTGAAGTGATTTTTTTTTTTTTATAGTTAAGGCTCTAATCAGTGAATATTCTAAGTATTATATGTGTTTCTAGATTTTAGTTGCTTCATTTTTAACTATCTTCTTTATTATACACAGAGCAAAGTAGACTATTAGATGGCTAAGTCTTCTTTGAATTCAAGAAGTCTATGATAAAAATAGAATTTTTGAAATAAACTATATTAATAGACTTTTAAGGCACTTATAGGAGTCCTGGTGTGGCGCTGTGGGTTAATGAGCTAGACTGGAAGGTCACTTTGAACCGTAAGGTCAGTGGTTCAAGCTCACTAGCTGCTCCTCAAAAACCCTATACAGCATTGCTGTGGGTCAGAACTGATTCAATGGCACTTAATAACAACAACAAAGGCACTTATATTACATGTAATATGTTATAGCCATTTGTGTTGTTCTTCAAGAAACCACTACTTCTTTGAACATAATATTCTAAAGGATGATTGATGACCTTTAAAATTTTAATCTTATTTATTTTTATCCTACGTAGTAGTGTTTGATTTTGTATATCATCTTTTCCTTAACATAATACATCATTCCTGCGAGCATTTCAAGCTCACAAAGAAGAAAACTGGTAAGTATGAGCAGAAACAGCTATGAATTAATTAATAGCAATTTTTTTAAAGCAGAAGAATTTGAAAAATTGGTTTAAAATAAATACTGTTTTTTACATGTATTTTAACATGTTGACGTATGATAATACCAACGTAGATTATAGAGTTAACAGAGTCCTGGTGTGGCATTGTAAGGTAAACTCTGGATTGCTGACCATAAGGTCAGTGGTTCAAACCCACCAGCCAAGTCACTCCTTGGAAACCCTTTACAGGGTTGCTGTGAGTTGGAACCGACTTTGTGGCACTTAACAAGCAATAACAGTGTAAACTAAAATGGATATCAGTCAGATTATTTGCAATTTTTTAAATATATAAAAAGTATCATTTTTATCTCAGCCCTTCCATTCCCCTAAATATTTATTAAATATTAAAAAGATTTGTCAACTTTAAACTTACTTTTGGCTTCAAGCACTGGATAAAAAGAGCTTTACCAACTACAATATAATACAAGGGGACTTCAGAAAGTTTGTGTACAAATGAAATTAAAAGATAATGAAATTTTTCCATGAACTTGTTGAAGCACCCATACTTAAAAATTGCATTATTTAAAATTCCTTGACAAACGAATTCTTAATTTTGTGGCAGAATTTACTTACAGACTTTTGTAAATACGGAACTTTTTTTGTACCAAAGAAAAGGCTTACAGTGAATACTTTTTACTAAAATGAGGCATTTTCCTTTGTGAGGTGAAGAGTTACACATGAAAGAAAGACCAGTATTGCCAGCTGTATTATTGTAAAGAATGTTTTATGACATTTTCTATACTGTATTCTTTGGTTCCTGCTAGGGAGTCTTTTTAAACCAGATCTTCCTTACATGGCAGTGTTTGGACTATAGCGAGGAGTGACTGGGAAGGAACTGCCCCAAGGACAGCCTGAGGAGGTTCTGTCTCGGCTTAGGACTCCTAGGGACAGGGTGTGAGGCTCAGAGGAGACTCAGGGATCTGAGGAGGTGCTGTCTCAGCTTAGGACTCCTAGGGACAGGGTGTGAGGCTCAGAGGAGACTCAGGGATCTGCTCGGAGTTGAGCATTTTATTATTGGCCTCTGTGTTGAACAAGAGGCCTGAGGTATTCAGTGTGCCCTGAATGGAAGGAAACAGTAACTCCCATTCTGGACAGTACCCTGGGCCATTTCACAGGCTATGTGACGTCATAGCCCTTTTCCAGTGTCTTCACTTTTTGCCTTCCCACCTCTGGTGGTTACTGTGTGATCTCACAGCCTTTCCCAATGTCTTTGCTTTTTCACAGGGCTTTGCCTATCATGTACGCAGTAGCACTTGACCTTCGAATATTTGCCAATAATGTAAGTGTCATTTCCTGTCACTGCTTATTATATTTTTAAGCAAGATTGAATGTATATTTGACACGCAGGTGGCAGGGACTGTCTCCCTGTTACTATAATTTTAAAAGGAAAATTCTGTGAGTGTTACTTAATTTCATGTTATTCTTTAAGAAAAACTTTTATAAACGAGTCAAGGTCAGGGTGTATTTGGCAAAGAGCACAGAAATGAAATAAAGCATGCGCCATGGATTAAATTGTGGTCCCCTCTCCACCCATGCGTGTCAAGTTGGATAGACCATGATTCTCAGAAGTTGGCAGTTATGTATGATGCAAGTTGGAAGTTGTATAGTGATATAGTCATCCCTGTGATGTTATCCGATGCTGTCATCCAGTCAATTCTAAAGGGCTTAGGGTGGGATGTAACACCCTTACTGAGATCATCGCCTTGTCTCATGTAAGGGAGTTTCCCTGGGATGTGACCTGCCTCACCTTTGATCAGAGATAAAAGGAGAAAGAATTGGAGCCTAGAACCTCCCAGACCCATGAGAAGACAGATGTCAAGATGCATGGGGATCTCCAAGGAGTGCCGGGCCCAGAGATGTTGCAAGGAGACAAGAATCTCGCCAGATGGAGCCCAGAGAGGAAGCCTTTCCCTCGAGCTGGCGCCCTGAATTTGGATTTGTAGCCTCCTGAACTGTGAGGGAGTTGAACCCTTGACCAGGGCTGACAGGTAGAGGAGAGTGCCCAGTGACACTTACTGGTAGAACTAATGAAGGCTATACATTTTGCCCGAGCAGAGCAGAGGCCTCAGGGCCTGTGAGAGACCAAGGAATCCCCTCAGAAGCTGAAGTGACAAGTAGTACAGGGAGTGGAGCTGCCTTGGGCTCAGACAGTTTGGGAATGGCCTCTAGGGCTTCCCAGGGTCCAGTCATTAGCAACTCACTTCCTAAGTGTGGAACTGCTGTTCTCCAGTGCTAAAGGGATGCGACCAGATCCACTGCGCAGACTCAGTGTTCATGGCTGCCATGCGCAGTAGACAGAAGAATGGGACCTGCCCACGACTGGACTGGGAGGACAAGGCCTCTCAGTGGTGCGGGAGCAGAGTTACCATTGTAGCGGTGGGCGGGGCCCTGTACCCTGAGTCTGGACAGAGACTGCTTTTACAAGTCTGCGAGTTGCTGGCAGTTGTGCTGGGTCCGGACTGTTTGGTCCCTATTATCTCTTCTCTCCCTCCAGTCTCTCCCATTTGTAACGGTGATGTCTCCCTTGTGCTTATTCTGCTGTTACACTTTGGAAGCAAAGAGCTAAACAGTCTAAATTTCATGGGTTTACAGAATGTGGGCTTAGAATTGATTTAAGACTGTTGGAATAATAATGATGGTGGTAGTGTGTTTTTCCTATGGCAAGAATTTTGGGGGGCCAAAAGGTGGAATGTCATGGATTGAACTGTGTCCTCTCAAAATGTGTGTCTGCGTGTCTGGGCCCTGATTGTCAGTGGTTTCGCAGTCATGTATGTGAGTATCCCCCATTTGTTGATGTGTTGTTAACCCTGACCCCTGTGTGCGGCAGGATGAGGTCATGGTCACGGGGCCTAGGTTATATGGTTACGTTTCTAAGGCAGGAGTAGTGTGGCATACAACCCCTTACTCAGGTCACAGTCCCCATCTGTGTAAGGGAACTTCCCTGGTATATGGCCTGTATCACCTTTACCTTTAAGAGCTAGAAGGAGAGTGCAGAAATCAGAGAGGAAAGCACTTGGCTACCACCTAGAGGAGCCTGTGGTGGAGCACATCCTTTGTGTACAGGGTCCCTTTACTGAGAACCTCCGAGGCCCAGAGGACACACAGGGAACACAGTTGCTGAAAGAAGACAAGGATTTTCCCCCAGAGGTGACAGAGAGAAAACGTTTCCCCAGAGCGGACACTCTGAAGTCAGACTCGTAGCCTCCTGAACTGTGAGCCAATAAATTTGCTACCATAGCCCCCGGTCATAAGCCTGGACGACTTCCTTAGCTGGTCTTTTTGAGTTGGTTTAGACAGCTGGACCTAAACAGTGACTCCGTTCTCACACTGTATGCCCATAGGAAGATAGGTTTGCATATGAGGGGCTTCAAAAAGTTGAAAAATTCTACTGTATTCTTATTCCCTTTTTCCATGAACTTTTGAAGCCCCCTTGTATAGTTAGCAGTTACAGTATTTGGTTATTTTTTAAAGGGGAGTGAATCATGCATTTTCTTGTCTTGACCAGCCCTATTTATAAAGACTTTCAGCTTAGTGTGGATTCAAGAGGCAGCGAAGGGTTTTTGCCAAGGCCAGATGGCAGCTTGCCTAGATTGCTGCCATTTTCTGGTGGCACTGAGAAGCCCTCCACCTCCCTGCTGGTTTGGTGTCAGAGGAGGCTGAGTAGGGAGCTGAGAAGTGGTGACCACATTTCCTGGTTTTCATGGTGTCATCAGTGACATACTAAAACAAAAGAAAATAAGCCCCCAAATGTCCAGGCTATATCTGAAACTCACTCATCATGCCGTCAGGAAAATCTCAAATTTTTGAGATTTTGAATGAGAAAAAACAATCCACAGGCACTAACACGAAGATGCCATATTGCCACCATTAAATGCTGTCGAGTCGGTTCCAACTCATAGCGACCCTGTGTAGGGTTTCCGAAACTGACAAGCTTTGCAAAAGCAGAAAGCCTCATCTTTCTCCCATGGAACAGCTGATGGGCTCAAACTGCCAACCTTATGGGTAGCAGTCTAGTGCTTATCCTATAGAACCACAGCATTGAAATGATCTGACCAGAATTTTAAATGCAGCCATTGTAAAAATGCTTTAGTGAGCAATTGTGAACACGCTCAGAATAAAAGAAAACATAGGAAGTCTCAACAAAGAGGGGTAGAGATTAAAGAAGAATCGAAGGAAAATTTTAGAACTGAAGATTATAACTAAATAAATATTACTGAGTACCCCAAAGAGCTTTTGTTTATATGGATTATGTTCTTTTATATTTACCTTATTAGAGATTTTAACTGGAAATTCAAAACAAAACATTCAAAATAGCTCTGAACGTTGTATATGTTGATAGAACTTTTTATGAAAACGATTTTTAAAGCAAACAAATGTACTTTGAAAAGTGTCACTCCTTGATATTTTCATCTCCTTAGTGTCTAGCTCAGTGAAAGCCATCTGGACTCTCTCATGTGCTCCCGCGTTTCGTCTGTGGCAGGATGTGGTTTTGGTGGTGGTGGTGTTGGTGATGTGGCGTGGAGTTGGTTCTGATTCATAGCGACCCTGTATAGTGTTTCCAAATACATGATACCAGTCTAGTCTCACACACAGAGTTGGAAAAGGAGGAGTATTTCAAAAGACTTTTATAATTTACATAATCTCATTTGATATTCTCAAAAGCCTTTTACAAATTAGATATTCTCCAAACTCCTATGAGGGTAGTTTTTTAAAGGTTAGTTATAATGTGGACTCTGAAATTCTGTCTGTAAACTTTTATTTTCTGTTTTATTGAAACTTAGTTTTTTTGTTTTTATTTTACATTTTGAATGTGTCTAACTGTTATCCACATGTGATTTTGTAACATTGGTCATTTGGAAAATGCTGGTTTATTATTAGGGTTATTATACACCTCTCCCAAAGGTTGACACATTTCATTATGTTAAAATATCCAGTGACCTCATCAGGTCTTAAAGTAATGGGAAATCTGCCAATTAATTCACTGTGGTTAGTAGAGGTTCTCCAAAATCTTAATTTTTGTTTGAAAGTGTAAATATTATCACTGACAGGGAATAACATTTGAGAAAATGACCTGCCAAGTACCCAAGCCTAAATACCCATGCTTTTCTTTCAGTTGTTTGTGCCATGAGAGATGTAGCTGGTTCAACCTGCAACTCATTTGCCTTAGTGCCTTTCCTTAACACAACTGTCGTTGGTCAGCACGTTGCAGAAGTGCTTGATAAATACTTCCTTATTTACAAAGATACACTCATGGATCACGGTTTAAAAGAAAAACAAACTACTATTTTCCAGATCAACAAGAACATTTAAAAAGTGAAACCGTTCACTTGTTCATTGAAAGCTTTGGCAGCTACAGGGACGACGGCTGCTGGTTCAGGTTGACGCCACTGGTGAGGCTCCAGCGGATTCACTGTTGGTTGCTCTCTCACCGTCCGTGGAGATGTCAGTACAATCAAAACAGACCGATAATGACAGATTGTTAGGGTGCGATACTTGCACATCTGGATTGGAGGAGGTTTCATTAACAGTTTACAGTATGTAGATGATACAACTTCTCTTGCTGAAAGTGAAGAGGACTTGAAGCACTTACTGATGAAGATCAAAGACTGTATAGTTTCAGAGTGGTTTACAACTCAGTGTAAAGAAAACAAAAATTTTACAATTGGACTATTATCATGGTAAAGGGAGAAGAGATTAAAGTTTTTGAGGATTTGATTTTACTTGGATCCATAGTCAGTGTTCATGGAAGCTGTAGTCTAGAAGTCAAATGACACGTCACATTAGGCAAATTTGCTGCATAAATAAATACTCTTTAATTAATGGGCTAAAGAGCGAAGGTGTCACTTTGAGGCCTAAGGTGCGCCTAACCCAAACCATGGTATTTTTGATAACCTGGTATACATGTGAAAGATGGACAGTGAGTAAGGAAGATGGGAGAAGAATCGATGCTTTTAAATTATGGCATTGGCAAAAAATACTGAAGGTATTATGGACTGCCAGAAGAACAATGAATCCGTGTTAGAAGAAGTAGAGCTAGAATGCCCCTTCAAAGCCAGGATAATGAGACTTCTTCTCTGGTACTTGGACCATGTTCTCAGGAGGGCCCAGTCCCTGGAGAAGGACATCATGTTTAGTGAAATTAGAGGGTCAACAAAAGAAAAGAGAAGACCACCCTTAATGAGCTAATTAATATACAGTGGCTGCATCCGTGTGCTCAAATAATTGCCATCACACAGTTGTGAGGAGAGCACAGGACCGGACAGTGTTCCGTTTTGTTGTGTAGAGGGTCACTGTCAGAAGGAGCTGGCTCTGTGGCACCTAACAGCAATGATTTTAGTGAAGATAACTGTGATCTTGTGGCTCCTCTGCAAGTGTTTTGGAGATCCCCAAGGTATTCAATGAGTCGTGGTTTAGTGCTGAGTTGCTAACCTCAGGGTCAGCAGTTTAAACCCACCAGCTCTGGAAGTGGCCACATTAGAAGTGCCAACTTGATGGTACTTAAAGGACATTCTTCCTGAAGACGAGAGAATAGTCACCTTTAGTATTGACTTTAATATTTAGTAAAATTTTTTGTTTCAAGACTATAAGCTATCCATAGGCGAAATGAAGTTTAGTGATTTAATTAAGAAAATGCTTTTTGCTAGCACAGTGCCATATACACAATGGGTTAAACAATTGAGCAACTGCGTAGTTGAATTGGTTACTGAGAGATTTGATTTGTGGAATGGTTGGAATAATTTCTAGAATTCTTGATTTTAAAAAGAAATGTAATATAGGCTAGATGGATTTCTCCAGAACCTTCTAGTCCTTCAACTCTTCATTGCAGCCAATTTTGTTCTTAGCTAAAGTACGATTTTCTTCTTAAATTAAGGAACCTAGAGGAAATAAAAAATTAACATTTTTATATTCTATTAGGCAGATCAGCAGTTGGTAAAGAAAGGAAAAAGCAAAGTTGGGGACATGTTGGAAAAAGCAGCTGAGTTATTGATGAGCTGTTTTCGAATCTGTGCCAGTGACACGTAAGTGTGGATTTTGTTGTCTGTTTGTGTCATGTATGTTACTTCTAGGTCCCTTATGAACCCCACAATCATTGTCACTATTTTCCTTTAAACAGTCGATTGCTTTGTAAGTGGTCTATTGCACTCACCCACATACTTGCAGCTCTCTTTCTGTAGATCTGTGTGTCTGTTTGGTGTCATCTTCTTTTTTGTGTCTGTCAGTGATTTACTAACAGACAAGGCCTAGGTTCTGTTTCTTCTTGGACACACCCAGAGTTGGGCCGTGTTGGCCAGAGGTCTTGCTTGGTGTGCTGGCCTCGAACCTTGAAGACCCTAGAAGAGACGCTGCCCTCTGTGGGCCCAAATCTTCTCAGGTCTTCCCGGAGCATGCTGTCCAGCCTGTTGGCAGGGCCTGCCTGTGGGTGCCATCCTTCACGTCCATCTGTCTGTTCAGAAGCCAGTCTGGGAATCTTGTACTGCTGTGGTCTGTACATAACGTTGATGACACATTCTACCTCCTCCTCAGTGAGCTCTCTGGGTGAGCTCCGTGTCTGCTCCCCCCCCCCCACACACACACACACCCCTGAGTAGCAGGGATGGCAAAGGCTGTTTCTCACCTCCCATCCACGGCAGTGTTGACTACTCGCAAAACGTGCTGGAACTTTCGGGATCACTGGAGACAGGGCAGGGACAGCAACAGCGGTGTATACACGTCCGGCGCAAGAGATGTTACCATTTTCTTTTCTTCTGAATACTTTCCTTTAGCATTTTTGTAAGCAAAAGTATAATTAACAGTAAACTCTAAATTTTTCTGAAAATGTCTTTTTTTCTTCCTTTAAAGAAAACACTTTTTATTATGAATTCGGTGAAGGTTTACAGTGATCCGTTTTTTTCAGTCAACAATTCACACACATTTTGTCTTATTGATGGCGACCCCCACAGTACAGCATGACTGACCCTGCTTCCTGTCTGTGTGTCCTGTTCCCATCCCCCTCCTCTCTGAGCCCTTCTGCTCCAGTCCTGGGGTTAATGCCACCTTGGATCTCCAGTGGGTGCTGCTTCTCAGGTGCGCCTTCCTCCCTGATACTGCCCCCTTGTGGACTCACAGGGGTGAGTTCATTTCTAGACTGGAGGGGTGACGAGGAGCCGTACTATTGGCATTCTACTAGTCTCTGTCTGACCAAGAAATCTGGTCTGTGTATGTGTGTGATTTGATTTTGTTTTGTTCCTCATTTTTCTCCCTCTCTGTCCAGGCCCTTCTAATGTAAACCACTTGCAGAGCAGTTGGCAGTGGTGGCTGAGCCCCATCTAGGTCTTCTCGCCTCAGGCTTGTGGAACTGGTGTTTGCATGGTCCACTAGGCCATTGAACTAAACGCGTCTCTTGTGTCCTTGATGTCCAGCACTCGGTCAGGGAGAAACCAATAGTTGCAGCTGAGCTTGTCTTCACTTACGAAGAATCATTTTGCTAAGTAGAGAACTCTGAACAAATTGACAGTTTTGTTTCCTTTTAGCACTGATTTCCTTTGTTTTTCATGACAAGTACGTTGTCATTCTTTTCTTTGTTTCCAGCATGTATACTGCGTCTTTTTCCTCGGGGTGTTTATTTCTCTCTGTTTCACTTTTAGGAATTGACTCTTCTGGGCCCACTTGTTTTTAATGTTGCACAGAGCTTGTTGGATCAAAGTTTTTAGCTTTTTACACTTTAAAACTTTTTTTTTTTTCTTCCCCACTCTCTCTTCTCCTTCTGGAACTCCAGCTACATGTATATTAGATCATACGTGTTGTTCTACAGACTGCTTATTTATTTAAATCATTTTTTCATTTCCTTTATTTTGGATAATTTGTCTTGATCTGCCTTCAAGTCGACTGATCTTTTCTACCATTATTTGTTTAATTATTTCTATTTCAGGAATTTAAAAATTAAATTCTGTACTTTTTTCTTATTTTTTATAAGTGGATAAGTTTGTATTGAGTCTTTTAGATTATAACATGAGATAAAACGAAAATTCCGTTTAACCATATTTTACATTTGTAGTAAAATATTTTACACTTCAAGGATTTATAATGAGATTACATTCCTCAAAAGTTGAGTGAGCATCAAGTAAACAGGATTTAATGAAACTCCTTGAATTTACTAGTTAACTCCTCCCTCAAACACAAAAGTAACCAGTTCTAATTAGTTACATACGTAAGTTTCTTCAAGTTCAAACCGACCTTGTCTTTAGACCTTGAACTCTTGCCATTTCAGTCAGTATCCACTAATTCTACTTCAACAATGAGTTTCACATTTGGTGGAATTTGGGCGTCAGGCTGTCCTTTCCTTCCGTAAGCCCGTTCTGGGTCAATCTCTAGTCGTCGAGCCTTGTCTCCCTGACTCATAGTCCATCCTCTGATGACTTTGCCAACTCCAACCTTAAAACTGAAAGGTTTGGCATTTTTCTTCTTCTTGGAACT
Source organism: Chrysochloris asiatica (assembly GCF_000296735.1). NCBI lineage: Eukaryota > Metazoa > Chordata > Mammalia > Afrosoricida > Chrysochloridae > Chrysochloris > Chrysochloris asiatica. The sequence continues at coordinate 23,594,674 of NW_006408547.1, read as the reverse complement.
TGTTTGAATATTAGTATCAAAAACAGTTCCGTCTTAAAGCGTTCCTGTGTACCAATAGTGAACAACATCTCCCTTTTGGGGAAAGTTGGTTTTGTCTCCCTTTTTCAGAATAGATTTTGTATATTTTGGTGGACCCTCTTCAAGAGCCTCTTCAGACTTGGTTTCCTTAGGTTTGTCATCATTAATCTTCACATTTTCACCTGCTCTGACACCTTACTTATACTTTCAGTACCTTTGAAACGCTTAGTTTCAAAAAGATGGTTATAGGCTGTAACCAAATGGTCCTTGTTAGCTGTCTTGGCCACATTTTTAATATTTCCTAGTAGCTTATGTTCTGCAAGAAACGAGTCTGAACCGTGTTCCTGCAGAAACTTGATAATGTCTTTCTTGGGCAGCTGCTCGCTACGCAGTTGTTCCACGGTCCACGTGCGCTGTGGAATGCTTGCCGCCATCTTCCCCTGCTGCCTCAGTTCTACTTTAAATTCTGTACTTTCCCTTTGATTTTATAGTTGCCATTTTTTTCCTGAAACCTTTATTATGGAATCACGCATCTATTTGATAGCACGCTCTAGGGACACTCTCCATGCAAAAACATTCATAAAAATTACTGTGCCTAGAAGACATTCTAGCTTACTCACTTTTCACCTTTCTTTTTCCTGCAGATCAGGGTTTAGCAGACTTTTTATGTAAAAGACCAGGTATTTTGGCCTTGGTGGACCATACTTTGTCATTGTAGTGTGAAAGGAAGCAAAGACAGTATTTAAATGAATAAATATGTCTTGTGCTCTGAAAAAAACACTTGAGTTCAGTGTTGAACATTGAAATTGGAATTTCATATAGTTTTTACATTTGATGAAAAATTACTCTCTTGATGATTTTTAAATCATTTAAAAACAAAAAATCATTATTCGTTTACTCGCTGCTCTAATACAGCCAGCAGACCAGACTGGGCATGTGGCCTGTTTGCCAACTCCTGATCTGTCATTGCTCCTCAGCCTTTAGTGAGAAATAGACTTATCTGAAGGGCTTGTTACATCCCGGCTTGGTGGGCCCAGCCCCTGAATTTCGGATTGAGTCGTTCTGGAGCAGGCCTGAGAACTGGCATTGCTGGCCTGTGCCCAGGGGCCGCTGCTGCCGCAGTTATAAATGGGCAGGAGCCCGAGGCGGAGTGATTGGGAAGGGAGGACACAGGGTAGGCCTACACTGCACAGTTTCATGTCATCAGATCCCCTTGTCCCAAAGGGGAAGGTTGGTTGCGTTATCTGTGAAGCTGTGATGAAGTTAGAACTTTGTGATACGAAGGGATTGATTGGCTTGTCCTTCGTTTATGGTGGCACACATGTTAGAAACCCTTGTGTGGTACAAACCGTAAGGTTGGAGACTTGAGTCCAGAGCAAGTACCACAGAAGAAAGCCCTGGTGGTGTGCTCTGAACACTCAGAGCTGGAACTCTGTGGAGCACAGCTGTACTCTGACAAACCTGGGGTTGCTGTGAGTCAGGGTAACTCAGTGGTACCTGGCAAACATGCCACATGTCAAAAAGCTTAAGGAAAAGCTGTAAGAAGGGCTTTTCATATTTGCACTTCCTCAGTTCAGATATGTCTGCCTGAGTGAAATTGTCTTATAAACTTGGCCTGCCTTGATGAAGAAGAATTTTCAAACTCTTGTTAATCTTGTTCAGTCGTATGAGGCCATCAGAGCTTGGGGATTTTCCCAAGGCAGTGGCGCTGTAAGGTAAGCACTGGATTGCTAACCACAAGGCTGGTGGTTCAAGCCCACCGGCTGTACCCTGTAAACTCTATACAGGGTGGCTGTGAGTCAGCACTAACACAGTGACACTTAGTGACAGTTCTACAGCTGTAGCTTCAATGAAGATACCTGGGAAGTGTGCACTCCAGAGCATCAGCACTGGCTTCTTCCTGCTGAAGCTGGGATTCTGGTCTTTTAAAAATTCTCTTTCTACTTGTGCAGATTTTGTGATATTTATGGAAATAATCCAGTGTTCATCACTTGATGAAGATATAAACAAAATGTGCTGTATCCACACAATGACGTATTATTATTCAGCTACAAACAGGAGTGCTTCAATGGGTGAACCTTTAAAACAGGCTAACTGACAGAAGTCAGAACAAAAGGTCTCCTATTGTATGACTCCATTTATATGAAATACACAGAGCAGGCTCATCTGTTGAGACAAAAATGGAGCCATTTCCTGTTCCTGCTGTCACCTAGGAGAGCAGCTGGGGCTGTGCTCGTCTTTCCTACAGGCGCGCTCTGTGTCACATTGCCAGGGGCTACAAGGAAGCGTGGTGGCCAGTGATTCCTGATGGGGATGGCGGTGAAGTGTGCGTACCCTGGAATCAGGCAGTGGTGGTGCTTGTACAGATTTCTGAATGACTGAAAAGCACTTAATTATAAACTTGAAAAGGGTGACTTTTATGGCATGTGAATTAGTTACACATCGGGCTGTTAGTCTCAAGGTCAGCAGTTCGAAACTACCAGCTGTTCCGTGGGAGAAAGATGAGGTTTTCTGCTCCCGTAAAGACTTACAGCCTCGGAAACGCTGTGCAGGGTCACTATGAGTTGGAACCAACACCATAGCGCTTAACCACCACCACCCAAGAAAAGTTTAGACCTTTGGAGGAATGATATTTAAGAGATTAAATATTTAAGGGGTAACTGGGAAAAAGTCTGGAAGTAATAGAAAAAGAGGCAGAAGGTGCATTAGGAGTAACTGATATCATGAATCCGTAGTGAGGAATTCAGAAAGAGATTATTGACAAGTTACTAGTTGATTGATGAGGGAATAGACTTGGCATAGGGAATTGAAGGACATGAGAAATGGCTGTGGTGGGAAGAAGATTCCCAGAGACTCTGTTGGAACCACCGTGCAGTGTGGGCAACTCACATGGGGAATAGTACTCTATCCCGGAGCCAGGCAGCTCTGTACTGCTCTGCGGATTCCGTGTTGGTCCATCTTTGACCATTCTGAAACCATACACTGCTTCCCTTTTCTGATACTAGAAAGCCTAAGGCTGTACTGCATACTAGAAATCTCCCTTTTGGGTTTGGATGGTTAAGATTTCACCCAGCGTACTACTAAACTTTGCAAAGACTTCTTTGTAAGGCTCTGTGATCGTATTTCTTTTAATTGACAAAGCTTTCCCCTTGGGAATCACTACTTTTATCACATTTCTCCAGAAGAGGTGCCAAATTACCATAAATATAATAGGATATTTAATATAAATAAGTATTTGCCTCTGCCTTCAAGCTCACCAGCTGCTCCTTGGAAACCCTATACAGGGTCGTTATGAGTTGTAATCGACGGCACTTAACAACAACAACAACCTCCCTGCCTGTCTGCCTGCCTTCCTTTCTTTCATCCTTTAAGGCAGCCAGACCAGTATTGGTATTTGTCTCCATTTTACAGATGAAATTGAAACCTAGAGAGAAAGGAAGTATTGGTCATACAACTAGTTAATGACAAAAATTGTGTGAAAGAGCTGATTGCAACAATTAAATGAACAGTTATCCTAAAATAAGCCGTTTTCTAAAACAATGTTCTCTGTGGCACATTTTGGTCTTGAGGAATCATTTGCTTTATTTTTTCTGTGCATTGACTTCATGTTCTTGAGCATTTCCTGAGTAAGGAGTGAGGCCTGGGGTTGAGACTGGTTAGATCTAGGCTAGGCCTAGGACTTGCTTTATTGTTAGGGCATGGTTCGGACTAGGGGTAAGTGTTAGGCTTGGGCTAGGAGTAAGGCTTGGGCTCGTTTTTAGGGTTATAGTTAAGTTTTATTTTTATTATTATTTGATTTCCTCTTCGTTTGGAAGTTAAATAACTGGATTATTCCATCTTTTTACTTTATAGGGGTCTTTTTTGTTCTCTATTTTCTGTCTTGGTCTGTTTTACTTTGCATACTTGTGTCTCTGGGTTGAATCCAGGGGATACTGTCATGTATGTTAGTCTCAGGTGTTTGCTTGTTGATCCTCTGTTGAAAGAACTCTCTTTGGTATTTTTTATTAAATTGGTCTTGTTTTTTGAAATTCTTCTAATTTCTGTTGGGCTGAAACCTGATTTCACTGTTTATTTGATGGACGGTTTTGCTGAGTTTATGATTCATGGTTGGCGATTTCTTTTCTCTTAGAGTTTTATATATGTCATTTCATTGTCTTCTTGTCTATATGGTTTCAGCTGAGAAACCACAAGTTAGTCTTCCTCTAGCTCTCCTTTGTAGGTAACTTCCTTTTTCCTGTTCTCAGGATTCTTGCCTTTTCTTTGGTTCTGAAACGTTTGATTATAATGTCTTGGTGTTTTTCTTTTGGGGTTTGTTCATTCAGCTTCTTGAATGGCTCTCTTATCTTTCATGATGGTAGGAAGTTTTCTCCCAACAACTCTTGGATAATATTCTCTATGGGTTTTATGTTTGTTTGTTTCTTCCTGTTCTGGAATTCCTATTACAATTAAATTATTCTGTTTGATAATATCCCACATAAATGTTAGGGTTTCTGTTCCTCATGGCATGGCATTGTAGGAGAAGCACTGACCACAGGGTCCTTGAGGCTGAAATGTCCACAATTCAAGTTCATCCGTCCCTCCTGGGAAATCCTGATGAGTCAGAACGGCTGAGTGGGAAGGACCTACTCTGCAGGCAGTGAACAAGGACGACTGCAGCAGATACCGGTTGAGAGCGTTTTCTTCACGCTCGGCAGTTCAGCTTTGCACTGATTCAGCCCTGTTACCTATTAGCGATAGCTTAGTGTTAAGCTCCTTGCTTGCTAATAGCTTCATTTGTATCATTCTCATTTTCTCAGTTTGGTTCCTGAGTTTTACCCCATAGTTTTGTCTACGTTTTGTTTGATTTTGTCTGTATTTTTTTCAATTTTTTTCACAATCCACTGATACTGCCTAATTAACATTCTTTTAAATTCCTTATCAGGTAGTTCTAATACCATCTGGTGGTATATTTTCTAACTCTGTTTTTTGGTCACTTGTTTGAGGCATTCTGTCTTATTCTTGGTATAAGCTGAAATGGTCTGTTTTCTCGGAGACATTGTGCAGGAAGGGAGGGGTACCACTGGTCATGTGTACCATTAACACTTTGTTGTTGTTGTTAAGTACCGTGGAGTCGGTTCTGACCCACAGCGACCCTGCACAGGGTTTCCGAGGCTGCAAATCTTTACGGGAGCAGAAAGCCTCATTTTTCTCCCGTGGAACAGCTAGTAGTTTCGAACTGCGACCTTAACCCAATTCGTAACCACTACGCTCCCAGAGCTCCTTATTAACACTTTAGTATACTTGTTTTAGCATACCTTTCATGTATTTTTTTTCCTTCTAGCCATCCATCAAATTAGCCTTTCTTCATGCATTTCAAAGTAAATGGTAGACAACAGTACATTTTATGCATCACTAAACTTGCTCATGAACTAAACTCTGAGTTTCACTTTTGACTTTTGAGGTAAATTGCATGTAGAGAATTACACAAATCTTAACTGTGTGTTTGTTGTATTTTGAAAACAGAAGACAGCTGTCCAACCCACACCTCTTGAAGGAGGTCTTGTTAGTCTACTGTGAGTCAGCGACCCCGTCTGTGCACAACAGACTGAAACTGCCCAGACCTGCGCCTTCCTCACAATTGTTGTCATGTGTGAGCCCACTGCTGCTGCCACTGTGTCAGTCCGTCTTGTTGGAGGTTTTCCTCTTTTTCAATGACCTTGACCCGCCACTTTATCAAACATGATAGACCTTCTCCGGGGACTGCTTCCTCCTGAGAACATGTCCACAGTATGAGAGACAAAGTCTGACCATCCTGGCTTCTAAGGAGCACTCTGGCTGTGCTTCTTCTAATGCAGATCTGTTTGTTTGCTTTTCTGGCAGTCCATGGTATTTTCAGTATTTCTGCAACATCTTAATTCAAATGCATGGATTTGTCTACGGTTTTCCTTATTCATAGTCCAGCTGTCACATAAATATGAAGTGATGGAAAATACTATGGCTTGGGTCAGGCGCACCTTAGTCCTCAAGCTGATGTCTTTGGTCTTCAACTCTTTAAAAAGGTCTTGTGCAGAAGATTTGCCTAATGCAATATGTCGATTTGATTTGACTGCTGCTTCCATGAGTGTTCATAGTAGATTCAAGAAGAATGAAGTCTTTGACAGCTTCAGTCTTTCTCCTAAATTTCCTCATTCCCCTTCACAAGCAATTCCTCATCTCTCCCCAAAGACAGCCATCATTCTGATTTTTTTCACTATAGATTAGTTTTGTCTGTTCTGGAATTTTTGGTGTCTTACTTTTTTATGAGATTCATCCATGTTGCATATTTCAGCAATTCATTTTGTTTGTAATGAGTGAAGATATTGATAGTTAAAATATGTCTTATAGCAATTAGCTTTTACATAATATTACTGCAAACTAAACAGTTCTCAGCTGATCATGAAATTGGTACAGCAGGAGAAACATATTATCCACATAATTTAACTACGATTAGAATTCCTGTTTTACCGATTAGATAAAAATGCCTTCTTTTATAATTTTATTTTATTTGAATTGAGCTGTGAGATATTTATCTCAAGATAGTAATTTATTTAGCAGATTTATTTTGTGATTTATAAATAACAATTTTATTTCCTATATAACTTTCAAAAAATTGTATTTTTACAGTCGTGCTGGAATAGAGGATTCTAAGAAGTGGGGGATGCTGTTTCTGGTGAATCAGTTATTTAAGATTTACTTTAAGGTATGCTTCGGATCTAGTACTTTATATCTAAACATTTTCTTCCTCCCTGTGTTCCCAGATACTCCTAATTATTAGCTAGCTTCCCTGGCATTCTTTGGGAAATGATCATCATCTTTGCATAATCAGAACAACTGACATTTACCAAAGTGCCTACTAAGTGCAAGGCACTGTTTAAATGCTCACATGTGTCATTGTATTCAAGTGTTAGTCCCAGGACTCAAAGGTTGTTACCAGCTCTAGGGGAAACTAAGGCAGGCACCAGGAAGTATGTGGACCTGGCCTTTAGATGCAGGCGGTTTTAGTCCAGACGCTTGTGCCCTGTGTTGTAATAACTTTAACTGTTTAAAAGCACATGGTTGGGTAGATGGACAAACCAGTTGTTCTTGCTACATAAAGCTGGCCAGGTGAAGGGCAGCTGTGTCATGCGTCAACAGCTGGAATTGGGATCACTGTTCTCAGGGCTACATATTGGACCTGCTTCCCCTGTCCCTGCTGCTGCCAGTCCCGGAACATCCTTTCAGCTGCCCCGGAGGGGGACGCTGTCTTTGAAGTGCTTCTTGGGGCCTTCCAAAGTCAATGTGACATACACCTGCCATGTCAGTTTGTATTTTGTATTCTTTATGCTTGAGTAGCTAATTTTAATGTGTGAACTTGATTTCTAATTCTCATTAAGGAGGCATATGCTAGTAAAGTAGACATTTTTATTTACTACCTACCTTTTAAGAAAAATTTTTAAATGGATTGTTATTCATTATAGATCAATAAACTCCATTTGTGTAAACCTCTAATTAGAGCAATTGACAGCTCAAATCTGAAAGAAGATTATAGCATTGCACAGAAAGTTACGTACAAATACTATGTTGGACGCAAAGCTATGTTCGACAGTGACTTTAAACAAGGTATGTTACTAACTTTTTTCTAGTATTTTAAATAAGACGTTGCATCTTGAGCAACTGAGTGTAAGTCTTTCAGAGCCCATCGTTGCTGTGTTTTGTTGTTGGATAAAAAGGAAGACCCCCAATGAGATGGATTGGTACAGTGGCAGCACCAGTGGGCTCAGGCGTAGCAGTGGTTGTGAGGTTGGCCCAGGACTGGGCAGTGTTACGTTTTGTTGTGCGTAAAGTCACTATGAGTTGGTGGCAACTCATAACAGCAACAAAGTGGAATCACAGGAGGGCTTCCAAAATTTCTAGAAAAAATAATAGAATTTTTCAACAAACTTTTTTTGGTGTATATATGTAAATTATGCTGTATTCTTTTTTTTTTTTTGACACTGTGGTGGTGTGGTCCTATAGGATAAGCGCTAGACTTTTAACACCAAGGTCAGCAGTTCAAACCACCAGCCACTCCTTGGGAATCCTATACAGGGTTTCTGTGAGTTGGAAAGGACTCAATAGCATTTAACAACAGCAAAGTTAATTAAATAAATAAAAATTAGATGTGAAAATCTGTTGTCCATACTGGGTTTCTAGATTACACATTAGTGTTACAGTGTATCTTGAATGGCCTTTTCATTGTTGTGTGTGTGTGAAGTTGTTAAGTGTATGGCTAGTCATTAAGTTGAATATAAGAAATTTTTTTCTCTGTCATTTGACCTATATTTATATGCTAACAACAAGGTTGGTGGTTCAAAGCCGCCAGCTGCTGCTCAGAAATTCTCTCTACAGGGGGCACCACTCTGACTTGATGGCACTGAGCAGCAGAGCAAATAGTGAACCCTGAAACTGGTACTCATCATGCCTTCCAGATGACCTGAGGCAGATCACAATCACAACGAAAGTTACCTTCTTCACGTTTTTCCTCTGTTAATAGCACTTTCTTGACTGTTGTTTTGTAATTTGGTGCTGTAGATTTTACTTAAGAAAAATCACTGAAATGAAATGAGGTTACTGTTTTTTGTGATGATAACGGAAGTAGCTTTTTACGTTTCTGTAAGGATGAAATGAGAGACTAGGAGGGTAAAGGAAACTGTAATCATTCACTCTTACTGAGCGTGTTGAAGGTTCCCCAGATGCTGTGGGCCTGGCTTTGACTGGGGGCCCTGGCCTGTGTCTCTGCAGCTGAGGAGTACCTGTCGTTTGCCTTTGACCGATGCCACCGCTCAAGTCAGAGGAACAAACGGATGATTCTCATCTATTTGCTTCCAGTGAAAATGCTGCTGGTACGTGACTTTATAGATCACATTGCTTTAGAGAAGTTGATCAACTTTTTAAAACACATCAGATGGTGGATACTTGATCACAACCTGAAGTGGATGTAAGCATGTTCTCAAGATAGAGAATGAATAAGGATTGGCATGTGACCTGGCCTATGTCTCTGTGTGCTTCATACTTTAGTTCCTTTTAGAAAGGCTGTGCCTCTGTTTTCTTTGTCTTAAAAGCACTAACTCAAAAGCTTAGCATATGACAAGTAAAATATATGCATATTATTTTCATTTCTTCTTAAAGTTCTGAATGGTTACTATTAATAAAGACAGATTGCCAAGAAAGGAAAATGCCATGCTACCCTGTCTGCAGGTATTTTATTTAGTTATCAGCAATTATTTTTGATATTTGAAAAGAAATGCCAAATAACTGGTAAGTTAATTGACTAAAGCATTCTCAAAGTGATAGATAGAGCCGTCTTTCCTCCTTAAAAACAACAAACCTACCAAAGCACGATGTAATCAATACGATTGAAACCTGAAATCATCAGAATCGCGTGCAATGGAAAGGCGCCAGTACTGTTGAATCTTCCCTGCTTCCAGTCCTATTTCACGTAGACAACCAATTTAAAGATTTTTAACTGCTTCCTCTGCAAAACATTTCCATATTCTTAAATCTTAGGTTTATACCATAATTTCTTTAGTGAGCACTCCCTTCCCTATTATCGAAATGATGAGAGACATGAGACCCTGAGAGAACAAGGTCAGGGTTACGTGTCCTTTGAATGACAAATCTGCACTGTATAGGTTTTCTGATTTCTGAACAGAAATTTTTTTCTTTTTTTGGTATACTATGATGTTTTAATCTTTGTCCAGTTACTTTAGATGAATTTCTAAGAAAACAATTTGCATTCTGTCTTATACTTAATTCCTTGACAAATAATTTTATTGAAACCAAAATTTTGTTTAAAATAAAAACGTTTACCAAACTGTAACCCTAAAAGTAGAGCAAGCCTTACTTGTAGCCCTCACCCAGTCTCTACCCTAACACTAGCCCTAACCCTCCCCCCTAAAAATAAATATGTAAAAATTAATTTAAAGGAAACCGTTTTTATTTTGGAAAATGAATTCTTTGTTTTAGGGTCACATGCCAACTATTGAACTCTTGAGGAAGTACCATCTTATGCAGTTTGCCGAAGTAACTAAAGCTGTAAGGTAATGTTTTATCTCTGTCATTGGGATTTAAGGTAATAATAATGAAAATGTCTCTCATTTTATATAAGAAATCATTGCTTTATGCTGATATCTCTTCTTGGGAGCATGTTTTATAATTATTCTTGCCTATCTGTTCACTCTCTCATCCCCAGTGAAGGCAATCTCCTACTACTGAATGACGCTCTGACAAAGCATGAAACCTTTTTTATTCGCTGTGGCATTTTCCTTATTCTTGAGAAACTGAAGATCATCACCTACAGGAATCTTTTTAAGAAAGTGTAAGTGCAGTGTGCTGTCTTTCTCAAGCTCGGAGTATGAGCTATGAAAAACACCACAGGAAGAGTTGGTCCATGCATTCCTTTGAGATAAGGATGTACGCGCTGTGCCTTTAGGTTTTATTATTTCCCCTTGAATTGTGTGAACTGAAAGTTCCCAAACCTACTCATTGCCTCTTAATTGCCCTGACGTTGTGATGGATGACTAAACAATGCTCTGTCAACACTTTGAGAAAAGGCAGTTGGTTCTGTCTGTCTAGCACAAGGTGATGTGTGACAAGAGAACCTTGTAAAACACATGTTTAAATGGTTGGTCCTGTTATTGTGAAATGTCATCGAGTCATTTTCAACTCCTAGCAATCCTGTATTGGTTTCCCGAGGCTAGAAATCTTTTAAAGGAGCAGAAAGCCTTATCTCCATCCCTCCCCACCCCCCACCCCCAAGGAGCTGCTGATGGTCTCAAACTGACAACCTTGTGGTTAGCAGTCCACTGCTTATCCTACAGAGCCACAGTGCTCCGTAATGTTGGCCCTAGGAATCAAATACTTCACCTTTTTTCAGAACATGTAGACTCACTGATCAGTTTATTTATGACCAGCTACAGCACCCTCTCGACTCCTGGCATAGCACCGTAAGTCCAGCACTGGACTGGGAGCCACAAGATCGGTGGTTCAAACCCACCAGTTACTCCTTGGAAGCCCTGTACAGGATCCCTGTGAGTCAAAACCAACTCAACAGCACTTAACAACAACAACAAAACAGCCATTATTACCTTTTTTTGTCAGAAAGTTCAATCTTTATATAATTGTTCCTTATTCTTACCTGTAATAGTAGAAGTTGACTCTTCTCTGAGACCTTGTCCAAAGAATCTTAATTTAACTTCAAACAGAATCAGGCTTTTAGCTGTGAGTAATATATCAAAATTAGTGAAGATAATATTTTATTGATTATAAGACATTATCCATTGTAAAATGTATCCCGACTTCAGAGATACTAAAATGTGAAGAACTATGTATCTTACGGGAGTCCTGGTGTTGCGCTGTGGGTTAATGCACTAGACTGCAAGGTGAGCTGTTTAAAGACACCAGCCGTTCCTTGGAGACCCTGTGGTCATTGTGAGTCAGAACCAACTTGACGGCACTTAACAACAACAACATAGGTCTTAGATTCATTGAACTAATAAGTATTGAAACAAATATTTATTCTGTACCTGCTTGAAATTGGAAAGTCAGAATTATTATATTTAATAGTTCTAATTTTCCGAGATATCTAATAATTGAGAAAAAATTTTCACTCCTACTGAACAGTAGTTTATTTAAAAGGTGCTTCTCCCCTCCCCCCTTTTCATTTTAATTGATTCACTTTTTCTTGGCCTTTGAAATGTTTCTTAATCATTAGTAAACTGAACTTGTGTTTTCTTCCTTCAGGTGTTTGTTACTGAAAACACACCAGCTGTCTCTAGATGCTTTTCTCGTTGCCTTGAGATTCATGCAAGTAGAAGATGTGGATATTGATGAAGTCCAGTGTATTCTGGCTAACCTCATATATATGGTACATGTCTCCTTGTGGTAATTTAAATAGCTATTCACAGGACAATCTCCGGAGAATTTGAGTCTTTAATATAGTGGTAGAAAAAGTATTTAAAAGGTCTTTTGCTTTTGTGAAGGTATGTTTCACTAGAACTAACGGTATTCCAGGAAATACCATCGTATTCAGAGGACTTTATAGCAGGTGGATGAGTGGACACCATATACCAGGGAGCTTCAGAAAGGCTGTGGGAAAATGCCCTCATCTTTTCTTTCTATTTCTCCATGGACTTTCTGATGCACCTTTGTGTATTTATATGTTTTCTACCACATTTGCAGAGACTCAGTGTTATCTCCTTGAATTGAATTGCACTGTTATTGGGTGGAGGTCCCTGGTGGTACAAATGGTCGGCACCTGGCTGCTAACTGAAAGGTTGGAAGTTCGAGGCCACCTAGTGGTGCCTTAAAAGAGAACCCTGGCATCCTGTGTCTGAGAAAATCAGACGCTGAAAACCTGATAGAGCCCACTTCTACTCAGACGGAGGTGGGCTCACCGTGGATTGAACTGGCTTGACAGCACCTGGGTGTTTGTGTGTGTTTTAGATGACTGAGAGAGAAGGCTTATGTCAAGGGCCTAGCTAAGTAATCATTCAGCATCTTTGTTGTAACTCAAATCCAGAAACAGAAGGCCAATTGTACTTGTCTTTCTCCTGCAGGGCCACATTAAAGGCTACATATCCCATCAGCATCAGAAGCTAGTTGTGAGCAAGCAAAACCCGTTCCCTCCACTCTCAACAGTGTGTTGACTAGCTAACCCTGGAGACACCGTTAACGTTACTCAGATTCTTGACGGTGTGTTGACTAGACAACCCTGGAGACACCGTTAACGTAACTCAGACTCTCTCCAAGGCCGCTTTTCCCGGGATGCTGACTCTGAGTTTGCCCTCAGACACATCTGGATGACGACGACAAGTGTTCTTTTATCATTCCTAAAGAAGGCTCACCTGACAGAGATTCAGAAGTCCTGTCTCAGAACAGTGAAAACCCCTCACTTGGCCCTGAAGTAGTCTCAAAACTCTGGCAAAGGAGGCTTTGTCGTTAAGGCAGCTAACAGTTTCCTCTGTATAAATGTTGTTCATATAGACTAGCTTTGTAATTTTTGGTAAATTTCTATAAAAAAAGATGTTTTGAACTTAAACAAATGGCATGTTTTTTTAATTATTATTTTCTTTTCCAAGATCCACCTTTTTTAAATATTAAAAAGGCTTTTTTTTTTTTTTTCAAAACTTGAATTTAATTGTATTTAAAATTTTCAAATTTTATAGCCTGCCATTTTCATCTTTTTCGAAGTGTCTTCATTGCCTCTGTTTATGAAAAAGTGACTAAGGAAAAAAACTTGGTGAGAAACTATTTTAACTCATCTTTTCAGTGTGATCAAATCTGAAAGCTGTTCCTTCCCCTTGTACAGAGGAAGCGTTCTAGAAGCTTCAGTTCCCTTTTATTCTCCAGGGACTATGTAACAGGAGTGCTGGTGGCACTGTGGAATAAGCACTGGACTGCTAACGGAAGGTTCAAGTCCAGATTTTGTGCTCCCAGAAGACTTCCAGGCTTAGAAACTTCATAGAGGATCACTGAGTCCGAGCTGACTTGATGCACCCTAACGGCTACATAACGAACCACTTTCATAGCTCTGCCAGGTTCCTCTTACATTCCAGACCACTCTAAGAGTTAGTGCCTTCAGATAACACTCCTCAACTCTGCTCAGGAATCTGCCATTGGCTCAGGGCTCAGCGAGGGTAACGGAACTGATGCCCCACTTCCAAGATGGCTCATTCACATGGCAGACGCAGTGGTGCTAGCCCGTGTCCTGGGCGTGGGCCAGGGTCTGCGTTACCTCTTTACATGGGCCTCTCCAAGGTGTACTTGGACTACCTCACTGCATAGCGATTGAGTCAAAAAGTGATAAGCCCAAAAGAATCAGGTGGAAGTCAGCTCACCTATTATGAGCTAGTCTTTAGTCACATAGTCTGAATTCTGCATTGGGAACGTCCAGATTCAAGCTGGGAGAAACATCATCAACTCCACCTCTAGATCCTGAATGTCGAATGACACAAGTGCGTGGAGGTTCCATGGCAGTGGGTTTTACTGACTCTAGAGCTGTTTCTCTCTTCACTTAGCACCATGTTAAACTGAGCCACCAGCATCCATAAACAGAGCAGGATGGCCACTCGGACAGGCATAGAAGGACTTCAGACCAGGACGTGGATTCTGTTTCCATAAGCTTCCTGTCATAGGTTCCTCTCCACCAGACCCTGTTCTCTTACAGCATTGCACGTGGGAATCTCATCCTTCAACAGCCGTTGAAAACTTGGTTTTTATAGTAATTTGAATGTTTCACTTTCTTTAAATAATACCTGAGTTTGATAACATCTTTTTTTAAACGCAGTAGAAAGCTGCCGTTTGTCAACATTTTAAGGCCATTTATTGAATAATACTTAGTGATGTGTATAATCAGTAATTGACAGTTTAAGGTAATATATGATTAAACTTAGCAATAGACACACACGTATGTATATGTATATACATACACGCTTTGTATAAAAGTCTCTGAGAAGTGACCTACGTGAGGTACAGGAGCATACACAAAGACATTCAGCGTTGAGTTTGTTGGCAGTGGTCATCAAATAGTCACTCTATGACCCCCAGAAAATGTCACCTAAACTGAGCTCGCTTCTTGATCTTGAGTTTGTGTGTTTTGTTGGTTTATCTACAGTGGCTTCTAGAATTTATTAGACTTTATAATGCCAGTTGAGCAATTATTTTCAATTTGGAGGTCCCTTCGTGCCTCAGCTGGCATTTCAGGCCTTTGGTCTTCTCTGTAAGGGTCTTGGTTTTGACTGCAAAGTCAATTTGAACCGCAGGGTCAGTGGTTCAAGCTCACCAGCTGCTCCCTGGAAACCCAGGTCGGAACCAGCTTGATGGCACATCACCACCACCAGCATTTACTATTAGTGAACTTTTCCATTTGCTTATGCTGTGTTGATAAATTTTCTAATTGGATTTCTCCTCTGACTTGTAGTAAACTTGTGTCTGCAGTGCAGATTACTGCTGCAGGGCTGACTGCTGGCATTGCTCCTGCATTAGTCACATCAGTGCTGCAGGGCTTTCTTAACGTTTTAAAATCATGAGTAGACCTTTAAGCAGAGTCCCTGGGCAGTCCAAGTGGTGAACACGCTTGGCTTCTACCACAAAAGTTGGAGATTGGAGTCTGCTCATGGTGCCCACCACTCGTCTGTCAGTTTGTCGTACTGTGGTGGCATTCTGAAAGCTATGCTACCGGTATTTTAAATACC
>NW_006408547.1:23567005-23576451 GCF_000296735.1 Chrysochloris asiatica | reverse complement strand
AAGTGAGGTTGACCCAGGATCAGGCAGTGTTTCGTTCTGCTGTGCATAAGGTTGCTATGGGTGGGTACCAACTCGATGGCACCTAACAACAACAACAAGAACATGGTGCCCCAGAAAAGCCTGGGAACTGACTTCTAAAAACCTGGTCACCGAAAATCCTTGGGAGCCCAGTTCTACCCCACCGGTCCCATTTCAGTAAGTAGGCCTTTAAGTAGATGACCTGCTTACCGAGTTTGAAAATAACAACTTTTAAATCTGCTCTAGTCCTCAATTCTCTCCCAATTAGTGACAGAGCGGGTTAAGTTCTGGGCTGCTCACCCAATGTCAGCAGTTTGAACCCACCAACCACTCTACAGGAGAGAGAGGAGGCAGTCTGCTCCCTTACGGATCTATAGCTTCAGAAGCAGCTCTTGTCTGCTCTTTGAGGCTCCTGGGAGTCAGGATTAACGTGCCAGCAGTGGGTTAGATTAGCATTTCTGATGCTTCCAGAGAAATAGACCAGTTCATCAGCAGGCCGCCCCCACCCAAAAAAAAACAAAACAAAAAACCAAACTTTAATTTGAATAAAAGTATAATATCCAACATAAAAAACAAAAGAAATAATTTAGCATGTTTAAGAATAATAAGGCTTAAAATCCTGATTTTGTTGAAACTTTTTTTTCTTGGCTCAAAAGAATATTTCAATCAACTTCCATTTTTAATTCCTTTAAATACCCTCTCTGCTTCTCAACAGTGATCTTTTGCAGAAAAGACCCCAGCCCCCAGCCCCACTGCCTTCACCCAAGCACTGGGTTTGAGCTGTAGATGTTTGGGTTCCCTGATTCCCCTGCCATCTGCTGGAGGCTCCACAAGGCTGGGCTAGCTCTTGTGTTACACTGAATTGTCGTAGGGCTAAATTTGGCTGCTCACTTGAATCAAATGGAATATTAAACACTTAACTTCATTTCTACTCATTTGCTCTCATATTTTGTTTTCAGTACAAATAACAACTCCTACTCTGAGTTTTCATGGTCTCCAGGGAAGCCCAGTTTTTTGTTATGCACTCTACTTTTCTCCTATTCCGGTTAGAAACTGCAGTCTTCATGATGATTATAGATGCTTACTATTCAACAAATGTGCTAATACTGTTCTGGCTTTACTGTAATCCTACTTGCTGTTGTTGTTATGTGCCATCGAGTCGTTTCCGACCCATAGCGACCCTGTATAGGGTTTCCGAGGGTGTAAATCTTTACGGGAGTAGAAAGCCTCATCTTTCTCCCGCGGAGCGGCTGGTAGTTTCGAACCGCTGACCTTAAGGTTCGCAGCCCGATTCGTAACCACTACGCTACTAGAGCTCCTTGCTAGATGCTATTAATATTCCCTTGTAGAGGTGAGGAAACAGGCAGAAAATAATTGATGAGAGTGACGTGCTTAGTTAAGTAGCAGAGTGAGAGACTGAGCACTGAAACCTACCATCAGTGTCTTGTTTGGACTCCTGTCTGTGAGATTTCCCGCCATCTGAGCACCTTTCCTGGTACACTAAACCTGCTTAGCATGTTTCAAGTTTTCTCTGTCTTCTAAGGGTCTCTTATGGTCGCTAACCCTTTTCTCTGAAACAGCGGCATCATTTCCTCTTATTTTTCTGATGACTTCTTCCAACATTTAGCAACCATTTCACTCACACTGGCAATAGGTAAGCCCAGTAGAAATACGAGGTTACTTTATGATTGGCTAGCACTTCTTACAAGCCTCCGTGTCAAAGACTTACACTTATTTATAGTGTGATTATTAATATTATGTGGCGTCCTGGTGTGATGATGTAGGATTGCTCGCCGCAAGGTGTCAGCAGTTCAAATCCACCAGCTGCTGTTTGGAAACACTGTAGGGTCACTCTGAGAACACTAACAGCAGCAGCTAGGAGTTCCGGTGGTGCTGGGAGTAAGCACTGGACTGCTAACCACAGGATCAGTGGTTGGAGCCACCAGCTGCTCCACGGGACAAAATCTGTCTGCTCCCATAATGATCGATGGCCCTAGACATCCTAGTACCATCACTGTGAGTTGGTATCAACTCAGCAGTAGAGGCTTTGGGTTTTATTATTATAGACTCATTGACTCTCTAGCATAATAAATCATTAGATTTTAAAAAGTTAACTTTCGAAAGTGGTTATTACAAACAAATACATTTTGTCACTATCTAATTTTTTTATGTTTTATTGTGAATTATGTGATAGTTTACATGGGAGAACATTAGCTTTACATTCATCCTCTCCTATATCGTTTCTTTGCCATGGTTACATCCCCTCCTTTCATCATCAACCAACTAAAGGTATATATACCCTGCAAGTCTGTCCCCCCATGGTCAGTCTCATTTCCTCTTTTAAGGTCTCTGATTAGATATAAAAAGTTCTAAAGAAATAAATATCACAATACTTCCTAGTAATGTAGCAAGCAGTAATGCATAGTTTGTGTGCTGTGTTGCCTTTTCGGAAGCTGTAAGCAAGCAGCCCTACAGTTATTTTGTTGTAACAATCTCAGTTTATCCCCAGGTTTGCAGTTCAAATTGGGTTTTCACCTCCCATCTTAACAATTTCCATTAGCCGAGTTTTAATGATTCATTATTTGTCGAAACCAAAGTAAGTATCTGGAGATCTTGGTGAAGAGAAACACCCGTTCATACTCTTCCGCAGGGGCCGAGTACATCAGCCCCGTCAAAAACCAGGCACCTTGGTGTTCTCTGGTGACAATGCTTCCCTCTGCCCATTGCCTTGCTGCCAGTTCACTCCTCTCACAGTACATCCTGGTGGTGACGGTCACATTAAGTGCTTCTCCACACTCGTCACCACCCAGATGTTCAACCGGCAGCTTCATTAGTGAGCCAACCAGCTCAGTCCCGTTGACTGTCCAGCCGCTGACGAGGCCCACTTTCCTGGGGATGAGAATGTGTTCGGCAAAGTCGTTTTCAGGCACACAGATGGGAAGCCCCATGCTGGGGCACTGGACGGGTTCCTCCAGCTCTAACAGGGACACATTATTTTCCCCAGTGTCTTCACTGTACCTCATGTGCACAGAAATCTTCTTGACCTTAATTGTCAGTGGGTTGTTACTCGTTCTGTTAAAATCTGAAACCATGAACCAGTGTTTAGAAGTCAGTTTGTCAAGGTTGAGAGAATAATTAGAAAGTGCTTTCTCCGTGACCCATGTTACAAAAGCGCAGTCTTAGCAGGATAGATACAACATGCGCTGGGTAACTGCATTGGTTTTCTTAGGTTTCCTCTCTGGATTGAAGGGTAAATAATAAGGAAGTGTGTCAATTAATTCCCGGGACCCTCCCTCACATTGTTCTTAAAATCAAACAAAACAAATATGGCTCTGCATCATCTCTTTGGGGGGGACAAGGGGAAAGAAGTGACATGGCCAGAAAGTAGGAAGAAATTAAGAGAAACTTCTCCAAGCAGATCAAGATTGGGCTATTTAGAAGTAGGATTTTAAGAGGACATTATACTGATGGAAATTTATATAAGGAAGATGATGAGCAAAAGCGTATTTTAAGGTTCTTCAGGTTCATAAGCTAGCATTGATGTAGTGTTTAATTTTATAAAGCACTTCACCTTACAACATCCCTATGTTGTTGTTGGTTATATGCCGTGCAGTCAGTTCCGATTCATAGCGACCCTGTACAGGGTTTCCGAGGTTGTACATCTTTACGGGAGCAGAAAGCCTCATCTTTCTCCCATGGAACAGCTGGTGGTTTCGAACTGCTGACCCCGTGTGTTTCACAGCCCGATTCGTAACCACTACGTTACCAGAACATCCCTATAGGATAGTAATTACTGCCCAGTTTTAACAGAGAAAACAGATAAATCAGGTAATAAAGCCCAGGGTCACATAACCAAAAGTTACATATAGTAGGGGGGATTTGAAGCCAACTTCTCTGACTCTAATCTAGTTAGAGATCTCCTATGTCACAATTTATACCACTTCAATGTCACATGCCATTCTATTATACTTTGTGAATTCTTCCTTGTACTAAATATTAGTTATCGTTTGCAATTGGGGCGCTGTGGGTTAATGCACCAGACTGCAAAGCTCTTGTGGTTTAAACTCACCAGCTGCTCCTCGGAAACCCTATACAAGGTTGCTGTGGGTTGGAACCAACTCGACAGCACTTAACAACAACAATTTCCTCTGCCCAGAGATTCTGCTAGATGTTTCACATATGCTTTCTGTGTTTACGATAAGGACCTGTGTACTGTTCTGTGTTGGATGAGAAAAAATTCATTCCTACACAGGGTAATTTTCCTTTCCAACGTGATGCTGCGAAATTTCATGAAAAACAACTTACTTATTGTCACACTGATATTTCTGTGCACGAGTGAACATTTTGCTGTCGTTAACACAAACGTGTCTTGGATTAGAACACCACCACAGAAGTCCTCTCCCTGGGAGTTGGTTAATTTTACCTTTAAAAGCCAAAACAGACAATAGTGAGTGACCGAGTGACTGACTGTGTGCCAGATTAGGAGGCCAGGTAGCTTTGTGATTAAATCTTTGTGCTCCAGAGACTGACTCATAAGTCCCACCCCACTGCTTAACAACTTCATGAAGGTTTACAAGTCACTGCCCAATCAGGCTAAGCTTTTGTGTTCTGAGCTGTAACACAGAGCGGATACTTCCCCTTGAGGCCAAGGTGAAGTAACAGATTTACCCTCCCACCTGAAACAACCTAAAAAACCAACAAAATACATGAACCCATGGTTTCTAAGATCCTGGACGTCAGGTAACAAAGGATAGAATGCCTTAAGGGTTCCCCTGCCAGGGGGAAGGAAGGATGCTGTTGTTGTTATGTTCCGTGTAGTTGGTTCCGACTCAGCAACCCTGTGGAACCCCAGTACAGGGTTTCTGAGGCTGTAAATCTTTACAGGAGCAGAAAGCCTCATCTGTCTCCCACAGAACAGCTGGTAGTTTCGAACTGCTGACCGTGAGGTTAGCAGCCCGATTCGTAACCACTATGCTACCAGAGCTCCTTGGGAAGGAAGGATAGGCTAGGGAAAAGCTAACATGCTACCTGAACTGAGATTGAGTTTAGCGCCCACCCAGGAGGACTGGAGTGGCTTGAGTTTGCAGGACAGCGTACTGGAGAGGAGAGAACTATACAGAGAACTCCAGAGACCTGCGTAGGGCTCCCTTTTCAACAGCAGTCAGCACACGTATGTGGTGACCTACAGAGCCTGCTGGCTCCACGCGATAAACACTGGTCTGTGAACAACAAGGTCTGTGGTTCAAGCCTCGCAGTCGCTTTGCAGGAGAAAAAGCTTTCTGCTCCCTCGGAACTGACAGGTACTCCGCAAGTATCAAATGTCTCATTATTTGACATTTTTGCATTTACTGAAGAATTCTGCCCACTAACCACATACACCTGAAAGTAACAAAACAAAGTCACGTTGGCTGTGGTGGTCATGTGGTTTTGCAGTTATGTAACGATGTGATTTGGCACGTATGTAATCATGTGGTCATCCATTTTTGCCAGAGACTTATTTTTGCATAACAACCTGGTCTTTGGAACTTAACCATGCTTATAAGGAAGGAGTAATGCCTGTTTCCAGCAGCTGCACTGGGAAACCAGTGGGGCCTTGAGCAGGCTCTTCTTTTAGGGAATAATTATCCCAAGACTGAGCACTGCCGCAGTCCCACTTGCTCATGAATCTTAAAAGCAATATCTCAAAGAATCAAACTATTTACAAATTCTTAACTGCATCCCAGAATGAAACTGAAGAGTAGTCATTAAATATAAAAATATTCACCACCCAACAAGATTAAGGAGTCCTGGTGTGGCGCTGTGGGCTAATGCATCAGACTGCCAAGTTATTTGAACCGCAAAATTGGTAGTTCAAGCTCACCAGCTGCTCCTTGGAAACCCTATACCGGGTCGTTATGGGTTGGAATCAACTTGATGGCACTTAACAACAACAACAAGATTAAAATTGACAATATTAGGCAACAATTTAAAGAAAACAGGCAGGTCTTCTGGGGCAAGATGGTGGAGTAGGCAGACATGTTGAGCAGACCCTCTACAACAAGAATATCCTAAACCAAGTGAAACAGATGCAAATGGTGGTTTGGAACCCCAAGAGTCAGAGGAAAAGGCGGAGAGGGGGCTTGAACACTCACAGAGAGGAAGCTAGGTAGGAACAGTGAGAGAGGAGACAGACAGGTGGGTTATCGACTGGGCTGCGGTGGCGAGGCCATCTTGAACCTTGACAGCTGTTGGTAGACAGTGTTCTGCAGGCATAGGGCATTCTGGGAGTTGGTGGTGAGGGGGTACCGTTCTCCCTTGTTCCCCTCACCCACCTGGTGGTCAGGGGCATGGCCAGCTCCTATCCTCACTCACCCACCAGCCAGTGACACCCCCTCCGTGCAGTCTTTGCCCAACCCGCTCTAGGGCCCCGGGCACACCCCCGCTTCCCTATGTCTGCAGGCAGTATACATCTCACCTCACCAGATTTTTACTGCTGTTGTTTGTTAAGTGCCATCAAGTTGGTTCCAATTCAAATTGACTGTATGTAGTGTTTTCAAGGAGTGGCTGCTGGGTTTGAACCATCACTCTTGCAGTTAGCAGTCTAGTGCTTATCCTACAACACCACACCAGAACTCCATTGTTTTGATTTGACAGACAGCAATTGTGCTCATATGGACCAACCACATATGAGCTTCCATCAGTCCCACCCACTCCTGTATACCTGATCAGCGATGATTAGCAGCCAACATCAGAAAAGTCTGCCCTGAACGATGCTACACTAACAGAAAGCAGATAACTGCATATCCACTTCTAGTCTCTACCACACCCAATAGGAGACAGGTGGTGACTATCTAAAATCAAATCAATCATCAGTTAAAGAAAAATCCAACAGTACTACAACGTCTTGGAGACCACAGACAAGTTCAGCTTATGTGAAGATAAAAGACAGAGTGAGTGTCTCAAAATGACCAGAATACAACGTCAGAAAACATAATGCTAGAAATGGTGTTGCAACTACCTGATGAGGAATTCAAAAGAATGATTTGTAGGCACCGCCAATGGACTGAGAATGCTCTGAGAAAGCTGCAGATGAAATTAAGGAAAACACAGAGAACACTTTAGAAGAATTCAGGAAACCACTACAAGACCAAGTTGACAAAAATAAATGGAAAAATTGGAAACCAAACAAAAGCAGCAAATAGAAATCCAGAAGATTAATACTCAGGTTTCAGAAATAGATCATATATTGAAGGGGCAGAGAAGCAGAATTGAATCAATGGAAGGTGGAATTAGTGTTTGAAGACAAATCTCTGTGTGTTCGTCTGCTAGAAGAGCAATCAGGAGCCTTGCTAGTGAAGTAAGTTATACCTTCTAATCCAACAGCTGCTCTGCAGGAGAAAGATGAGGCTCCTGTAAACACTGGCAGCCTCAGAAACCCTGTACAGTGTCCCTATAAGTCAGAACTGACTCGACAGCATGCAGCAGCCACAGAGAAACCATCAGGAAAAAATACAGAAAAATCTGAAGAAAACCTAAGAATATGTAGCGCTGTGGTCTAATGCGTCAGACTGCAAAGTTGTTTGAACTGCAAGGTCGGTGGTTCAAGCTCACCAGCTGCTCCTTAGAAACCCTAAACAGGGTCACTATGGGTTGGAAATGACTCGACAGCACTTAACAACAACAACAACAACATTAAGAGGAAACACTCTCAAAGCTGTTTGAATTGCAAGGTCAGCAGTTCAAGCTCACCAGCCGCTCCTCGGAAACCCTACATAGGGTCGCTATGGGTCTAACCGACACGACGGTACTTAACAATAACATCAAGAGGAATAACTTGTGTGTGATCAGAATTCCAAAACAGGAAGAGAAAAACAACCACACACACACAGAAAATTAGCAAAGAGTTGTCGAAAGAAAGCTTCCTAAACATCATGAAAGACAAGAAGATATGCATTCAAGAAGCTGAATGAACTTGAAAGAGGACAGATCCCAAAAGAAAATCACCGAGACAGAAAGGATCCCGAGAGCAGCTCAGAAAAAATGAAAGGTTACCTATAAAGGATTTCTCAGCAGAAATGATCAGAAAGAAGTTAATGGGATAACATCCATAAAAGCCTGGAAGAAAAAAAAAAAACTACAATCAAGAATAAGTTATCCAACAAACCATCTATCAGATATGACAGTGAAATTAGTTTTTTTTTAGATAAACAAGTTAAAAGAATTCATTAAAAAGAAAAATGAAACTTACAAAAAAATACTAAAGGGAGTTAGTTCTTGGATCGGAGAACCAACAGTTTGAGGTAAACACATGTGACAATATCAGGTATAAATAAATGCAGATATCGAAGTATCCAAAGTAAAACAAACCTACAAGGCTGAAAATAGAGAACTAGAAATAACATTAGGTTTCTTTTGGAAAACAACGTATTTGAGCTACTGAAAGGAATAACTTATCAACCTAGGCTTCTATGCCCAGATGAAAGTGCTTTCACAGGTGAAGTTGACAAAGACTTGCAGAAATACAAAGCTGAAAGATTCAGTCAGCTGCAGGGTTGCAGCACAAGAAATACTGAGCGGAGGCATTTAGGCAGAAGACAATGGCTACTGGATGGAAATCTGGTGCACAAAGGACTGAAGAACCCTGAAAATGGGAAACACATTCCATTAAACAGGTAACTACCCTACAGTAACATGCAAGATGTTTATCTTTATTACTTAAAGATTTTATCACGGTACCTTTTGCTTAAATAAAAATCATAAAAATGTAGTATAGGGTTTAAAACATATGAAAGTAAAATGTTTGGCAAAAAAGTAAGGAGGGACAAATGGTAGTGGACCCTTATAGGATTCTTATACTATAAACGGGAGGTGGGGAACGTCCAACCCGCAGGCTATATACATCATTAAGAGCTGTCGAGTTGGTTCCAATTGATAGCGACCCTGTATACGGTTTCTGAAGTGCTGCTGGTGGGTTTGAACTGCCGTATGTTGTTAAGTGCTTCCGAGTCGGTTCTGACTCATGAACCTGTATAGGGTTTCTGAGGAACGGCTGGTGAATTTGAACTACTGACTATGCAGTGTAAACCAACCTTGTGATCCAGTGCATTATCCCACCGAGCCACACCAGAACTCCATATGTTGTTGTTGTTAAGTGCCGTTGAGTCGGTTCCGACCCATAGTGACCCTGTACAGGGTTTCCGAGGCTGTAAATCTTTGCAGGAGCAGAAAGCCTCATCTTTCTCCCGTGGAGCGGCTGGTAGTTTTGAATTGCTGACCTTAAGGCTCGCAGCCCGATTCGTAAGCACTACGCTACCAGAGCTCCTTAGACCTCCATACGTTGTTGTTGTTGTTGTTAAGTGCCGTTGAGTCGGTTCCGACCCATAGCGACCCTGAACAGGGTTTCCGACGTTGTAAATTTTTACAGGAGCAGAAAGCCTCACTTTCTCCGG
>NW_006408547.1:23538458-23566145 GCF_000296735.1 Chrysochloris asiatica | reverse complement strand
CAACCTGTGAATGATGTTATAAATATCCAAGTGCGCCTTGGCAGGAACAAAGTTCCCCACCCTTGCTTAGAAATGAAACCCGCTGTCATTGGTAGAGTTGATTCGGACCCCTAGCCACCCTGCATGTATCGGGTTTCTGAGACTAAACCCTGGTGGGAGCAGACAGCCTCATGTTTCTCCTACAGAGTCGCTGCTGGCTTTATGGAGAGCAGTCCAGTGAGAGTATAATACAAAGGGTCTTCAAAACTTGTGGGAAAAATGGAATTAAAAGATAATAGAATTTTTCTATGAACGTTTGAAGCTCCCTTCAATGTGCTAAAAGTAGGTTGGTGGCAGTGGTGGTTGCATACCACCGAGTGGTTCTGACTCACAACGACCCTGTATAGGGTTTCCAAGGAGTGGCTGGTAAGTTTGAACCGCCAACATTACAGTTCAAACCAACCTTGCAGTCTAGCACATTAACCCACAGTACCATTGTTTTGTTGTTGTTAAGTACCCTGGAATCAGTTCCCACTCATAGTGACTCTGCATAGGGTTTCCAAGGCTGTAAAACTTTATGGGAGCAGGAAGCTTCCTCTTTATCCTGAAGAGCAATTGGTAGATTTGAACTACTGACCTTGTGGTCAGCAGGCCAGGCTGTCACCCACTATACTACCAGGCTTTCTTATGTTAAAAGTAGAGTAGGGGGCAACACGGATCTATCCTAAACACCCTAAATCAGCCATTCAGCAGAACTATAGTTAATAAACCAATAAAGAACATAAACGAAATAAAAAATATATATGATTAATCCAATAGACGACAGAAAATGGGGAAATAACAAATAATAAAAAAATAGAAAACATATGTATAGAAAGATGATCACTTTAAATCTAACCACATCAATAGTAACAGGAAATATAGTCCAAATACCTAATTAAAAAGTATAGATTTCCTTAATTGGATGAAAATGCAAGACCAGTTATGTCGCTTAACAACAACAATAAAATATGCACTTAAAATACAAAAAATGCAAGTAGCTTAAAAGGAAAAGATGGAAAAAAGGGCATACCATGCCAACATTAATAAAATGAAGGCTGATGTGTGTATATTGACATTAAAGCAGGTTTCAAAACAAAGATTGTTACCGGAAATTTAATATGGGGAAAATAGGTTTTTGTGAAGATTAAATGAAATAGAACATGTACCAAATAGCACTGGTACTAGTTCAAGAAATGTTCATTATTTTCATTTTACTTAATTGGATAAAATGGAAAATGTCTGGAAGAGTGTGAAAAAGTTTCAAAAAAAATTTTTAGCCTCATTTTTGAAACATTGTTATTAAGAGCGGTTGAGTCGATTCTGACTCATATTGATCCTGTGCAAGGCTTCCTAAGAGCAGTTGGTGGGTTTGAACTGCCGACCTGTGGTTATCAATCCATTTATCAGATCCTGGTGTGGCATTGTGGGTTAATGCACTGAATTGCAAAGTCAGTTTGAACTGTAAGATCAGCGGTTCAAGCTTCACCATCTGCACCTCTAAAACCCTACACAGGGTCACTGTGGGTTGGAACCAACTTGACAGCACTTAACATCAACCTTTATTGAATATATACCCAAAGTTACGTACTTCTCTTTAGTTTCTACGTATCTTTCAGGAGCCCTGGTAGCGTAGTGGGTTACGTACGAACTGGGTGGTTAACCTCAAGGTCAGCAGCCCGAATCTCCCAGGCTTTCTGTTCCATAAAGATTTGCAGCCTTGGAAACCCTTTACCATCAACCTTGTGGTTCAAACTAACTTTGCAGTCCAGCACATTAACCCACAGGTCATATCAGAAATCCATGTTACCATTATAGTGATCCTGTACAAGAGCAGCTGGTGGGTTTGAATCACCAACCTTGTGCTTAACAGTCCAGTGCTTATCCTACAGCACCACACCAGGGCTCCATTTCATACTTTAGAAAGTAAGAAAAAACTTTTCTAAAGGTAGTGTTCAACTCTGCATTACCAAATCAGTTCTCTGTTTCTTAAAAGAAATTATTGGAACATAAACAAACCAAACAATAACAAAAAACATTTCCCCTGCCACTGAATTGGTCCCAACTCATAGTAACTCAAGGCTGTAAATCTTTACTGGAGTAGACAGCTTCATCATTTCCCCGAGGAGCCACTGGTAGATTTGAACCTCTGGCCTCGTAGTTAAGTCCGGTGCGAATCTTACTCGGTTAACTATTACATTTTTCCTCCAGTGTGATTAACAAAACTGTTAATCACACTGGAGGAAAAATGTAATAGTGTTTAGTTTACCTGAATCAGTGTGTCTTCCTCATCTCTTAGATTATAGACTTTAGTCTCATTGATATTAATGTTTCTTCTTAGACTAAAGTGGTAGCATGTATTCCCTTGAATCCACAGGGAAGTGAATGGTGGGGGTACAGCAGGCAGAGCTAGAACCGCATCATAATTTACAAGGGATTTACTGGGCACATTGAACCATTTATCCATCAATCCTGTCTGTGTTCTGAGACTTACCTGACCTGTCTGATGGGGCAGAAAATGTTAAAAATGGAATTATTACTCAATAAACCTTAGAAAACTTGAGGAAAGGGCAATCGAAGATAGCAAAAGGGTAACTAATTCAATTAATAATGAAACCATTCTAGCCTTTCATCCCTTCTTTTCCATCATTTTATCTAGTCTACCTTTGCAGTGTTGGTTCAAACTCAC
This sequence comes from Chrysochloris asiatica, assembly GCF_000296735.1. NCBI lineage: Eukaryota > Metazoa > Chordata > Mammalia > Afrosoricida > Chrysochloridae > Chrysochloris > Chrysochloris asiatica. The sequence goes on along the minus strand of NW_006408547.1, from coordinate 23,563,438 downwards.
CAGCCGCTCCTTGGAAACCCTCTACAGGGTCGCTATGAGTTGGAACCAACTCGATGGCACTTCACAACAACAACAACAACAATTATTAATGAACATTATATTTTTTAAATGAGGCTAAAAAAATTTTTTTGAAACTTTTTCACACTCTTCCAGACATTTTCCATTTTATCCAATTAAGTAAAATGAAAATAATGAACATTTCTTGAACTAGTACCAGTGCTATTTGGTACATGTTCTATTTCATTTAATCTTCACAAAAACCTATTTTCCCCATATTAAGTTTCCGGTAACAGTCTTTGTTTTGAAACCTGCTTTAATGTCAATATACACACTTCAGCCTTCTTTTTATTAATGTTGGCATGGTATGCCCTTTTTTCATCTTTTACTTTTAAACTAGTTACCTTTTTTTGTATTTTAAGTTTATTTTTTATTGTTGTTAAGTGCCATAATTGGTCTTACATTTTCATCCAATTTAACAAATCTGTGCCTTTTAATTAGGTACTTAGACTGTATTTCCTGTTAGGTATAAATTGATCATCTTTCTCTCTGTTTTTCTATTTTTTAATATTTAGTATTTCCCCCTTTTCTGTCTGCTATTCGTGTTTATGTCCTAAGAACAATGACATTGGTGCTAGGTTTTAAAATACATAGAAAGCCCTTTGATGTTGTTGTTAAGTGCCATTGAGTCAGTTCTGGCCCATAGAGACCCTGTATAGGGTTTCCAAAGAGCAACTGGTGAGCTTGAACCACCGACCTTGAGGTCCAAACTGACTTTGCAGTCCAGCGCATTAGCCCACAGCGCCACACCAGGACTCCAGAAAGCCCTTTGGTAGCTATAAATAATGACATGATTTTTACAGCAAGTAGTTAAGACGACTGAAGTTGTAAATTCAGAATTAGAAAGTTCTTTGAAAATGTGGTAGAGAGTTTTGGTAGAGAGTGCCCCTAAAATATGATGTCTGTTTCACTGAGTCATTACATTTCCGTTTGGCAAAGGGAGTAGAAAGAACAAGTAACCTGATGTTCATAATGTTAAATGAAAACACGTTAAAAAAAATGTTTGTTTTTTTCTGTTACCTGCCACGGGAAATGTTGAAGATTCTTGTTGTCTTTCGTCAGTGTTGTGCTGCATTTAGAATTCAGGATTCCACATGCACACTTCTCTTCATATGCGATAACAAAATCAGAAAAGTCAGTAACTTTCAAGTCAAACATTAGGTTGGAGTCATGCTGTTAGCTATAAAAGTCTGACTCTTGCATACTGGATTACTTTGTGATCATTGATACGTACTCAAAGCATAGGAAAACCACCTACAATTACCATAGTAGGTACTTAGAGATTAACTCAGAAAATACAATTTGAGCAGGACTAGGAATAAAAGTGCAGTCCCGGTGTGGTGCTGTGGGTTAATGTGCTGGACTACAAGGTTGGTTTGAACCACAAGGTCAGTGGTTCAAGTTCACTATACAGGGTCACTGTGAGTTGGAACAGACTCGATGGGGCTTAACAACAACAACAGTAATAAAACAGCTCTTTCTTTGACACTACTTTTGCTTTTAACATGGAGACAAGCCCCACAGGTTGAATTATAATGACTCTTCATTACCAAAAGAAGACATAGTTTAAAAATTTTGCAACAGAAAAGAATGGGATGGGAGTTGAGCATTGTAGGTAAGAAAGAGAATTTACCACTTGGAATGCATGACTTATCATCTGCACCAACTTTGTATCCTTGAGCACAGCTGCATATGTAAGATCTCTGCCCTGGATGGCAAAAGTGTTGGCATCCATCAGACCGCTCTGGGTGGCATTCATTTGTAGCTGAAAAGGAAAATAATAGATTACAAAAATGTTAATACGGAAACACATAGCACAGCACATTAGGGTTCTGGCTTTTCATTCCCAATGTTCTCCTTTTTAGATTGTTGGTTCTCCATGTGAGCATTTTATACTCTGTTGTGTTCAGGGATGTACGTGGAGGAATAAGGCTTAGTGAGCGAAAGCTCTTTTTATTTGTACTTAGAAAATTTAGCTTGGTCTTAGATGTATTTCCTGTACCTATCACCAGTTGCTGAGGTTTTTTTTTTACCCACCCCTAGCTGAAAATTAGTTACTCTTTGATTTGTGATACAGAAATCACAGGTCATGGAACTGGAAGTAGCTTTGAGAAGCTGTTTCATAAGTCTGCTGACTATAACTACAGTTGACCCTTGAACAGCCTGGGAGTTGGGGGCACCGACCCCATGCAGTTGAAAATCTGCATATAACTATTGACTCCTCCCAGACTTAATCAGTCCTAGCCTACTGTTGACATAAACATCTGATTAACATATATTTTGCATATTGTATGCATGATACATTGTATTCTTGGTATGGCACTGGACTGCTAACCCCAAGGTTGGCAGCTAAAACCCACCAGCTACTCCTTGGAAACCCTATATAGGGTCGCTATGGGTCAGAACCAACTCCACAGGCACTTAACCACAACAACAACATATTGCATTCTTACAATAAAGTAAACTACAGAAAAGAAACTGCTATTAAGAAAATGATAAGAAAAAATACATTTATAGTACTGTACTGTGTTTATCATTACCATAAGTTTACTTTGTCTGTTTGTAAGACGAGTCATTCTCTTGTTCAGCAGTCTGAGGAGGAGGAGAAGGAAGAGAAGGGGTTGTCTTGCTGTCTCAGGGGCAGCAGAATTAGGAGAGGTGGAGGAGATCAAAGGGGAGACACTTGATGTAACTTTAAGGAAACACAAATAAATGAAAATTTCTGTCTGACATTTGCTTTTTCATTTCTCTAAAAATGTGTCTATGCAGCACCAATTCTTCCACTGGTGGCTTTAGTCTCCGTGCCTGTGTCTTAGAAGAGTCCATATTGTAAAATAAATAAAAAACGATCATGGACTAACCAGAATGCTTCAGTCAGATTGTCTTATGTCAGTTTGTTTACTAGCCCTCCTTCTTCCTCGTCTTCTTCCTCATCGTCTGGGCACTAGTTGAGAAACTCTCAGCTCCAATAAGCTGTCTTGATTAACTCTCTGGTGTGGTGTCTATTAGCCATTGCATTTCTTTAAGATCCATATCTTGACATCTTTCAACTCCCCTGTACCCCACACCTCCTTTGTCATAGCTAAACCTCACTTGTGCCATAAATCCTGTGTAGTCATGCACAACGTCTGGACACACAGTCTTCTTCAGCAGGAGTTTGTTGTTTCGGACTTGATGGCTTTCATGGTTTATTCTGTGACCACAATGCTATCTTGAGTGGTCTAACCCTTCCAGACTTTTGTAATGCTGTATTGAGGTTCTCTTCCATGGCACTGGCAAGCCTTCCCACAAAGCACCAGATGTAATGAATGAACCTGAACATTTCTATGATACCCCCGCCCCCTGCCCTGACTAAAGGGCTGAAACAGAGATGTGTTTGGGGATGAGAAGACCACTCTGACGCCTTCGATGTTGAACTCATGGGGTTCTGGGTGGCCAGGAGCATTGTCTGATACCAAAAGAATTTTGAAAACCTGTCCCTTACTGACAAAGTACTTCTTGACTCAAGGACAAAGCATCGATGGAATCTGTCTAGACACAGGGTTCTGTTGTTCAGGTCTTCTTCTTATGAAACCAAAAGACGGGCAACTGGTGTTTATCTTTTTGCCTTCAAGGCTCCGGGTTAGCAGATTTCTAGATAAGGGCAGTACTGACCAGAAGTCAAACTGCATTTGCACAGAATAGAAGAGATTTTAGTCTTTTCCTTCCAGGCTTAACTCCTGGTGCTCACTTCTTTTCTTAACTAATGTTGTTGTTGTTGTTACGTGCCGTCGAGTTGGTTTCGACCCATAGCGACCCTGCACAGGGTTTCCGAGGCTGTAAATCTTTACTAATAGGAGTCCTTTGTGGCATTTCTTCCGCCCCCCCCCAGAATAAGGTGCTTTCATATGCATTAAAAACTTGTTCAAGCTGATCTCTTTTTTTCCTTAATAATTTCCTTAATGGCTCTGGGAACTCGTCTGTCACCTCTTGGTTGGAAAAAACTGCTCTTCTAGCAATCTTACATTTTCAAAGTCACATTTCTCTTTAAAAGTATCCAACCATCTTAATTTGGCATTAAGTTCTCCAGCTTTAGATCCTTCATCTTTCTCTTGCTTTAACTTGTCATATAATGACTTTACTTTTTCTTGAATCATAGTAGAGTTTTGTTGTTAGGTGCTGTGGAATCGGTTCCAACTTATAGTGACCCTATGGAGTCCTGGTGTGGTGCTGTGGGTTAATGCGCAGACTGCAAAGCCGTTTGAACTGCATGGTCAGTGGTTCAAGCTCACCAGCTGCTCCTTGGAACCCCTATACAGGGTTGCTGTGGGTTGGAACCGACTTGACGGCACTTAACAACAACACCAACATGCACAACAGAATGAAACCCTGCCGGTCCTTCTGCACAACCCTCTCGGTTGTTACATTTGAGCCCAATGTCGCTGCCACAGTGGCAATCTGTCTCATTCGGGGTCTTCCTGTTTTTCGCTGACCCTATACTTTACCAAGCATGATGTTCTTCTCCAGACTGCTCTTTCCTGACGATATGTCTGAAGTACTAGAGATGAAGTCAGGCCATCCTGGCTTCTAAGGAACATTTTCTGGCTGTATTTCTTCCAAGACAGATTTGTTTATTCTGGCAGCCCATTGAAAGAGTACTTTCAGTCTTCTTCACAAGCATCATAGTTCACATGGGCTTCCTTATTCATTGTGCAATGTTTGCATACTTATGAGGCTACTGAAATGCCATGGCTTGAGTCAGGTGCACCTTAGTCATCAAAGTGACATCTTTGCTCTTTAGTGTTTTAAAGAGATCTTTTGCAGCAGATAAGTCTAATGCGATACGTCACTTGATTTCTTGACCGATGCTTCTTTGAGGTTTTATTATTATTACTATTTTTAAAACCTTCCTTATTTTTTTAACTTAGCTTTCTGACTCTGTGATTGTGCCATCAACACTTTCACAAAGATTTTCTGCTCGTTAACAAGGAAAGCATGAGGATCCTGACACACGGAGCCACCATAGGCCCTGCTGACATGTTTCCTTATCTTGGGTAGCCTCATGAGAACTTTAGGTTTTAGAGCACGGACCCCTCCAAGTCAGGGTGGGCACACACAAAATGCAGATTTCAGCGCTTTACCAACTTTCTTGGTAGGTTGTTGTTGTTAAGTGCCGTTGAGTCAGTTCCAAATCATAGTGACCCTGTATTGGGTTTCTAAGGAGCAGCTGGTAGGTTTGAACTGCTCACCACATGGTTCACAGTACAGTGCTGAGTCTACTGAGCCACACCAGGAGTACGGGTCTTGGTATAGAGGCAAAGAATTCTATTACCAGGCACGCTGGACAGTCTAGTGTTGTTAGAAGCTGTATTGTAGGACAGCCTACAATGTTATGGCAAACACTGACCATTTTGAATGCCTCTACACAGCATCCCCAAGGAGCTCTGGTAGCATAGTGGTTACGAATTGGACTGCGAACTGCAAAGTCAGCAGTTCTACCAGCTGTTCCATGGGAGAAAGATGAGTCTTTCTACTCCCATTAAGATTTACAGCTTCAGCAACCCTGTACAGGGTCGCTATGAGTCAGAACCGACTCCATGGCACTTAACAACAACACCGCATCCCCGGAAGAGGAAGAAGCTTCCATGAGTGTTGATTATAGATCCAAGCAACATCAAGTCATTGACCACTTTCATCTTTTCCCCGTTTATCATCTTCTTATTTATTGGTCCAGTTCTGAGGACTTTCGTTTTGTTTACATTGAGGTGCAATCCATACTGAAGGCTGTATTCTTTGATCTTCATCAGTAAGTATTTTAAGTACTATTCCCTTCCAGCAAGCAAAGTTATGTCATCTGCATATTTCAGGTTATTAATGAGTCTTCCTGCAAGCCTGATGCCACATTCCTTCTCATAGAGTCCATCTTTTCAGATTATTTGCACAGCATACAGATTGAACAAATGGGATGAAAGGATTCAACTTTGATGAAAAGTTTCCTAATTTTAAACCATTCATTTTCCCCTTGTTCTGCGCTTACAACTGCCTCTTAGTCTCTATACCGGTTCTCACAAGCACCATATATGTGCTAGAATTTGCTATTAGAGTCAGATAAGCCTTTTTTTTTAAGTATGCCTTTCTTTTAGTAATGTTGTTGTTAAGTACCATTGAGTCAGTTCTGACTCTTAGCGACCCTGTAAAAGGTTTCTAAGGAATGGCTTGTAGGTTTCAACCATTGGCCTTGTGGTTAGCAGTCAAGCGCTTATCTACACCAGGACTGCACCTACATAAAAGTTGCATTTTCATTATGAGATTGAAAAGGTCTTTCTCTGAAAGTGCTGGCAAGTGTTTCACAAATTTCCGATTGTTTTATTCAATTCCAGAGTCAGTGGTCCTTTTGCTGAACTCGTGTATCTTGAAATGGAGGACCACCAAAAGTGCAGACCTCGATCTCCATTACCTATCAAACACGTCACCTTTTTCTGTCTTTTTTTTTCTAATATTAAGTCACCTTTTTCTTGTCATGTCATACCTTTTCTCTGCTTCCTGGGAGCATCTTCAGCATCACTAATGGCACTTTGTATAGGACCCATGGTGCCATTCAAGGTTCATGCTATTGTAGTAAACCTGGTAAGAAATGCAGGTGAACCTCTAGAGATCACTTTTTACTGCAATCTGCAGTTTACTAGTGAGATGAATTCCTCACGTGGAGATGAGCAGTTCCTTTGCATGCGAGCAGTTTACACTGCAGGTTAAGTGGATGCTCTCAGCACTTAAGGTCACTTCAAGGGTTAGAGGTGATTCTGAAAGGAGGTGGGTATGAAATAATTACAGAAGTACCTTATATTCTAGGAGTCCTGGTGTGGCGCTGTGGGATAATGCACTGGACCGCAAGGTCAGTTTGTTTCATTCTTTTGCATATAAATTTCCAGTTCCACCAGCCCCATCTATGGAAGAGACTCAATGTACTATGGCCCTTCGTCACAGATCAGTTGGCTGTATGTGGATGAGTAAACTTGTGGATTCTCAATTCTGTTCCATTGATCTATGTATCTTTCATTGTACCAGTACCTGGCTGTTTTGACCACTGCAGCCATGTAGTAAAATTTGAAATCAGGGAGTGAGAGGCTTCCAACTTTGTTCTTTTTGAACAGTGTTTTGCTTATCTGGGGACTCTTTCCTTTCCATATAAAGTTTGTAATAGTTTTTTCCATCTGTTTAAAGAATGTTGTTGGAATCTGGATTGGGATTGTCTTGTATCTGTAGCTTGCTTTGGGTAATAGTCACATTTTTACAATGTTAAGTCTTCCTATCCAGGAACATGGTGTATTCTTCCATTTTTATAAGTCTCTTTTGGTTTCTTGTAGTAGTGTTTTGTAATTTTCTTAGTATAGGTCTTTTGTTTCTCTGGTTAGATTTTTTCCTAAGTATTTCATCTTTTGAGTGGCTATTGTAAACGGCATTGTTTTCCTAATGTCCTTTTCAATGCTGTCATTATTAGTACAGAGGAATATGGCTGATTTTTGTGTGTTGAAAGATCAACCCTGCCACTTTGCTAAATCTTCCAATGAGTCTTTGGGGTTTTCTATGTATAGGATCATATCACCTGCAAACAGACAGCACAAGGTTGATTTGAACTGCAAGGTCAGTGGTTCAAACTCACCAGCTGCTCCTCAGAAACCCTCTCCAGGGTCACTATGGGTCAGATTCAACTTGATGACACTTAACAACAACCACCATGTATATTAAAGTTAATTTTATGCAGTTATAATTTAATACCACATCTTTATGTTTGTTTACATCTCTCAACTGTGAATGGTGTCATGTGTGGTCTGTAAGTGTTTGTATGTATATGTTTTGATAAATGTTAACTTTTTATAATACTATTGTATCTATTTTATGGTTGTTATTTTTGTTGCAAAGTGCAGTAAAGTTGATTCTGATTCATAGTGAATCAGAATCCAAGGGGTGACTGGTGGGCTTGAGCCACCGATCTTTCAGAAGGCAGTTCTGTGTTTATCCTACAGTGCCACAGCAGGACTCCATATTTTATGGTGGTGGTGGTGATGGCTGTGTGGCGTGGAGTCGGTTCTGACTCATAGCGACCCTGTACAGGGTTGCCAAGGCTATCAATCTCTATGGGAGCAGAACGCTTCATCTTTCTCCCGTGGAGCAGCTGGTACTTTGAAACTGCTAACCTTGCGGTTCGCAGCCTGATTCGTAACCAGTACTCTTCCAGAGATCCTTATATTTTATGGTAGTAAATGGTAATAGACTAGTGTCTACATATATTTTATACATACCTAACTTTTTCTCGATATTTCTAGGCTATATGGTTTGTCTGAGAGTTTTTCCAAATTGTTGCAAAGCCCAAGAACATTGTTTTCAATATATTTATTGAAGAAAATCCACGTGTAAGTTCAAACCCATGTTGTTCAAGGGTCAACAGTACTTGGTAGAGATTTTGGCTGGTTGTTTCTCTAGGGATGGGAATTCTTTTACTTCAGTTCATTGTCAATACAGTGTTTCATTACTGTGGCAATAATTCTTCCTAATGTCAGTTCAGTCTACGGATACCTGGGAGAAAATTGCTTGGCATGCCTCAACGAAAAGAAAACAGATTATTGGAAAGGACAGTTATGCTGAGCACTGGCGGCCAGTCTGGTACATTTCACTTGGAAGAATTGTTTAAACTTTGCCCAAAAGAGCGCAGGGGCCAAAGGTTTCCTAACGTTACGTTGTCCTTTTGAACGTTGTATCCTGCCATTCTTTTGGAGTACACAAATTTTTAAAATTTGCTTTGGTTTCAGAAAATTTGTTTTCTTCCTTGGGCAAATATTGAAGGTTTCCAATCATATTTACAACTAAGCCCTAACATGCTAGAAAAGGTCACATGCACTTCTGAGCCACCGAAGGCTTGTTGAAAAGAGTCATGGCTTGACATCTTAGCACACTGACCGGAAGCTGGTTAAAGACAGATGGAGGCAGAGATGGGAACATGGAGAGAGGGAGCAGCTGAGGACTCTGGACTTAAGGAAAGAGAAGGACTGGGTGCTGGCGGCCAGGAGGCAGGCTTGTATAATGTGTCCTTTGGTTGTTTAAATTATTATATATTCCTGAGTGTTTCTGTGGACATCCCCCCAAAAAAACAAAACAAAACAGGGAATGGAAGCAAATGCTGTTGAATGATGATACATGGAGGAGATTGTAATCATTGTAATGAAATCATGGTGTAAAGCTGATGTTCTCCCATGTAAACTATCACTCAGTTCATGATAAAAACTTACCGGAAAAAAAAAAAAAGATGGCCCCACAAGCATACAATCCCCTTGTGCTTTTTTCATTAGACATTAGGCAAATCTGCTGCACAAGACCTTTTTAAAGTGTTCAAGAGCAAAGATGTCAGCTTGGGAGCTAAGGTACGCCTGACTCAAGTTATGATATTTTAAATAACTTCATATGTAGGCAAAAGTTAGTCAGTGAATAAGGAAGATGTTAGAAGAATTGATGCATTTGAGTTATGGTGTTGCAGGAAAATATTTAAAGTACCCTGGATGGCCAAAAGAACAAACATATATATGTTTGAAGAGGCGCAGCCAGAATGCTCCTTGGAATTCAGGATGGCCAGACTTGATCTCTCGTACTTTGGACATATTGTCAGGCGGGACCAGTCACTGGACAGGGATGTCATGTTTGGTAAAGTGAAGGTTTAGAGAAAAAGAGGAAGACCCCCAGTGAAGTGGATTGGCACGGTGGCAGCAGCAAAGGCATCAAACATAACAATAATTGTGAGGTTGATGAAGGACTGAGCAGTGTTTTGTTCTGTTGTGCACAGGGTCACTATGAGTCAGTGCCAACTCGATGGCACCTAACAACAATACCAGTCATTTATTATATCCTTGAAACATCGGACGCTTCTCTTGTGTTCAGGGGCTAATGTATAATTAACCTTCAGTCTAGGTGACATCACATAAAAGGAAAGTTCCATACACCCTTTAAATTACCTATATTATACAGCACACATGGTTTTGTGTACATCTATATGTTGGTATGCAGCATTTATTATAACATGAAAATTAGAATACACAGTTTACGTACAGTGAAAAAGTGTTGTGCTGTATCACTTGACTTACAAGTATGCATAATGAGACCCCACTTTAGGTGCTGGATATCATCTAGATAAAGGCTTTTCTGCATGATTTTACCTGAAGGCTCATAACAGCAGTATCAGGCAAGTTTTGTCACTGGTATTTCACAGACAAGAAAACCAAGACTGAAGAGGGTGGGTAAATTTTCTAGGTAACAGAACTGACTGAGATAAAGAGGGACCAGATGAAGTTCAGTATTTAACTGCCTGGTTGCAAAGCTTGACTCTCAACCACACTGGATGGTCCTCCTGGGGCCCCAGAAAGCCCAGCTTTAGTCCCTGAAAATATCCTGTAAGACCTATTTTTACAATTCTCCCTTTTTTCAGTAAGTTCAACTCAGTCAAACACATTTACTCATCTACTTATTGTGAAAGATGACTTTCAATATTTTATTTGTCTACAGTCTGAAGAGAAGATGGCCAGTTTTCTAAGCCAGGAAATAGAGCAAGAATAGAATATTTATTTGTTAGTATTATTTCTGAAGTTATATTAAAGTAGTGGCTAATTAAGAAGGTATAGGCTCTGATTATAACTCTCAATCTGTATAGATAATTCAGACTCTCATTCTCTACAAGTGGACGGTGGTTATTCGTAGACACTACTGAGTTGTTTTGACTCACAGTGACCTCATGTAACAGAGAGGAACTGTCCCATGGAGTTTGCTTGGCTGTCATCTTTTGGGAAGCAGACCTGGGGTCTTTCTCCTGTGGAGTCACTTAGTAGGTTAAAACCTCCAATCTTTAGGATAGCAGCCGAATGCTTAACCATTGCGCCACCTGGAACCCTTAAGTGGACACTGGGCTGTGAAAATCGAGCATTTTTCAGTTATTAATTGGTACTATCAAATAACTTTGAGATCTTGTTGTTAGGTGCCAGGGAATTGGTTCCAACTCATAGCGACCTTGTAAAGGGTTTCCATGGTGCAGTTGGTGAGCTTGGACCGCCAACCTTGTGGCTCAAACTGACCTTGCAGTCCAGTGCATTAACCACACCAGGGCTCTTTAGAAAAATATTATTTTTATTAACTTAAAAAAAAAAAAGTGGCCCTTGAAATTAGGTTTTTAATAATCTGGACCCTCTAGCACACAACTATGGAAGACCAACTCTCTTTTGATTCAATAGTCACAGTGGTGCGGTGGTTGTAAGTCGTTGAGTCGGTTCCAACACATAGTGACCCTGTATAGAGTTTCTGAGGCTATAAATCTGTACAGGAGCAGAAAACTGCATCTTTATCCAAGAAGCTCCTGGTGGACTAGAACTGCTGACCTGAGGTTAGCAGCCCAACACACTGCACCACTAGCTCCTTTCAATAGTCAGACGTGTCTTTAAAAAGACCCTCCCACATTTTCCAAAGTCAGAGCCTATGAACTCTTACTTGACCCTCAATTTTATTACTTTAGCATCTGTTATTCTAGAAAGCAGAATAGAAGTACCCAATTAGCTATTGTAGTGGAAAATGAAAAGCTGACCATGAGTGAAAACATAAAACTGAAAAAGTAGGCAAATATATTGCAATAATACACAGTCTCATGAAGGCCTGTAAGAGATTGTTTTTTACAATGTAGAATCTTGTTTTGACCTGGGATAAGATCACACACAAATGGTTCACATAGCTCACACTGGGACTTGCTGTTAAACCACCAGGAGAATGGTCCCCACAGATTGAGTACAAGCCTTGTCTGTACCCCGAAACCTATGTCCTAAAGCAAAGTTTGCCATCGGGGTTTTTGGCAGCTTGCCAGGGGACTCACCGTAGGCGCAGTTCCTCCCCTCATAACCATGGGAGCAGTTGCAGGTGTAACTGCGGATATTATCATGACACGACCCGTTGTTCAGGCAGGGCTGGGAGACACACTGGGTGCCACCTATTAGAAGAGAGGCAGTGAAGATGAAGACGTTATGACAGGTGATAAGGCAGGGTGAGGGGGTCTCTCAGCCATCCTCCCCTCTGCCACAAGCACATTGCTAACTCAGCCCTTGACCCTGCAGACCATGTGCCCTGCCTGTGTGTGCAGGACCCCAGGAAGCTGGACACAGGCCACGGGAACTGAGGTTCTCTCCTGTTCCAGCTAGATGGTAGTTCTCAGTGTCCAGATGCGGGAGACCTCAGTATCTGTCATTAGCAGATTTTGTTTCCCAAAAGCCCCTTAATCTTTTTTCCCTTTCTTCATTCTTGCTTTCTTCTTTGAGTAAATAACACCAGGATTCTACAGTAATTGCTTAAACTACATATGTATATGTATATATATGTTTTGTTTTGTTTTGCTTTGCTTCCGTCCACTTCCCCTTCCACACACCCCTGTGTCGTCTCTCTTTATCACTACACTCTACCTGGTGGTAGTGATGGTCCTTGTGTGCTGTGGACTCTGTTCCCACTCATAGCGACTTTGTATGGACCCCAAAGCCTCATCCTACTCCCGCAGAATGGCTGGTAGTTTCGAACTGTTCATCTCGAGGTTAGCAGCCAGACTCCTAACCACTACGCTACCACAGCTCCTTACTCTCACGGTTGGTATCTTCCCATTGATTCTGGCTCATGGTGATGCATCTGTGTGGAGTAGAACTGCTCCATGGGGTTTTCAAGGCTGTGATCTTTCAGAATCAGATTCCCAGGCTGGTTCCTGAGGAGCCTAGTGGTGGGCTTGAACCACCAACCTTTCATCTAGTCGTTGTGCACTTGTTCCTTTGTGCCACCAGAACTCCTCACTGCAGCCTCCCACTCACCAAGACTCTTGCCACACGGGTGCCTAAGCTTTCCTCAACCCAAAGTAATCTAGAGCTAGAGCATGGCTTTTCAAAATTAAAACAAAACAAAACATATGAACACTTAAAAAAAAAAAAAGAAATCATACCTGAAACCCCAAAAGGTAATACAGAAAAAAAGCAATTGCTTTGGGTGAGGGAGAGAAGACCTTTTTGCTTCCTCCCTACTCAGAGCAGCCCCAGAGATTCTAAGGAACTAAGATTATGGGGCCCATTCTGAAAACCATCACTTCAATGTCTTCTCGGGATAGACTCAAGTCACCTCTGAAAAAAGTGGGAGCTTTCTGATCACATCCTGATGAAGAATTAATTAATACCAGTGCCTTTGGGGTTATAGCTGTAGTTCCAGGAGACATCAGTGTCTCAAAAGTTTGAACTCCACTGGTCTAACATTATTATTAAGGAGTCCTGGTGTGGTGCTGTGGATTAAAGGGATGAACTGCAAGTTTGGCGGTTCAAGCTCACCAGCTGCTCCTTGGAAACCCTATAGAGGGTCACTATGAGTTGTATATGAGTCAATATGACTCAATGACACTTGGCAGCAACGCTATTAAAAGAGTCCTGGTACGGCACTGTAGGATAAGCCTTGGGCTGCTAACCCAAAGGTCAGAGGTTCAAACCCACCAGCCATGCTCCTCAGAAACCCTATATAGAGTTGTTGCTATGACTCAGAGAGCTTAGCAACAACAACAACAAAGCTATTAAGAATGCTTAAGCTGACTCCTTACCTCATCTCAAAGAAAAAGAATCAGAAATAATACTTAAAAGAGAAATAAGAGAAAATCACTTACCCATATACCATTTCCAAAATTTATTCTGTAAAATTGAAACATAGAAAATGTTAAAAATGGACCATTCCCCTCACCCCCCATCCCTGTATTTTCTCCTCAAGATGGATTTTAAAATAAGAAAGGTTGATCTTATTCACCTAACCCGAAATGCAACATATTTTATGACTGGTGTGGTGCTGTGGGTTAATGCACTGGACTGCAAGGTAAACGGAGAAGACACTGCATCTGTCCAGGATTTCATTGCACTAGGAACCACACACATGGAAGCAGTAGTCAATAAATCAAATGATGTATTGCATTGGGCAAATCTGCTGCAAAAGACTTTTGTAAAACCTTAGAATGCCAAGATGTCACTTTGATGACTAAAGCTGACATCCTGGAGCTTCCAACACCTTATGCATGTGAGAACTGGACAGTGAAGAACAGAAGACTGAAGAATTGATGCTTTTGGATTATGAATATATCAAGAATATTGAATATGGTCTGCCAGAAGAATGAACAAATCTGTGTTGGAATATAGCCAGAATGTTCCTTAGAAGGGAAGATTGCAGAGTTGTCTTGCTTACTTTGCACATGATGTTAAGAAAGATCAGTCCCTGGAGAAGGACATCATACTTGATAAAATTGAGGGTCAGTGAAAAAGAGGAAGATACTCAACGAGATGCAGTGACACTGTGGCTACAACATGCGTTTGAATGTGCCTGTTATTGTAAGGGTGGTGTAGGACCGAACAGTGTTTCATTCTGTTATACACAAGGTCCTTATGAGTGGGAACCGACTCCAAGGCGCCTAACAAGAACAGGTGCTTCTCATTTTAATCATGTGTCTATCCTATTTAGAGACGGGCATGCAGTCTGTGACAGTAGACACAAGAACCTTGACCTCATCCTCTTTTGTGTCATTTACTCCCCAAAGGAAATAGTCATTGTGTCAGTAGAATAGAAAAAGATGTTGGCTTAATTGAATTTACTGTAACTAATTTGCCAGTGTGCAGAATCATCTGCTAAAATGTGCAGTCAGCCAGGACTGGGTGGTGTTTGAAGATACGACGGTGATCTGGAGATGAGCGTAGCGTCAGTACAACAGGACCTGAGGGACTTGAGGCTTTCCTCCTTTTGGAGCAGAATGCTTGTCCTTAAAAATGACCCCTCAGAGGCCTGGGCATAAGATACCTACAGGCGGGCTCCTACAGAGCTCTTCTAATTCATAGTCACTTCCTACAAGAGACTGAGTCTGGAAAGAAGTATCAAAATCAAAACTGACTGAGAGAGAACTTGACCCCCTTTGCTGATGACCTTGACCCTGGTCTGGAAACACTGGGAGAAAACAATGGGCCACCTGCTCTGAAGAGACATCTGATACCTGGGAGCTGGGCTTACTTTGGAAACTGGAACAGCTCTTCGAGCCCAGGAGAGAATAAAATCTGTTGCCTTTGGGTTGAATCAGACTCACGGCGACCTCGTGTGTTATAGAACTGCTCCTAAGGGTTTTCTTAACTGTAATCATTACAAAAGCAGATTGCCAAAGCTTTCTCCCATGGTGCCACTGGGTGGGGTCACACTGCCAGCCTTGTCAGTTTCAACTAAACTAAATCTAATTTAAAACATTAAAATTGTTAAATTGTTCCACCACTCATATGCCAGTTTGTTGTACTGTAATGGATTGCACGTTGCTATGCCAATGGGGTGTTTATTTCATAGACCAACCAGAGGTATTTTGTCTGAGTATTGACAAGCAGATGTGTGTGATGTTGTTGTTGTGGTGATGGTGTACCGTGGAGCCAGTTCCCATTCATAGTGACCTTGTACAGGATTTCTGAGGCTGTAAATCTTTACGGGAGCAGAAAGTCTCATCTTTCTCCCACAGAACAGCTGGTAGTTTCAAACTGCTGACCCTGAGGTTCGCAGCCTGATTCATAACCACTACGCTACCAGAGCTCCTTGATGTGTGAAATGGGGAACGCTAATTAATGTGCTTAACGTCTTAATATAAAGAAACAGTTTCAGAATGCGAGACTCAGTTAGTGTCCCGGGACCACTACTTAATAGCTGTGTGATGGTTTCCTTTGTAAAATTGGGATTATGTCCATTTTAACCAAGAGTAAGTAAATAGGATGAGTTGGTTCTGACTCATAGAGACCCCGTGCACAACAGCACGAAAAACTGCCCCTTCTTTGCTATTCAAAAATAAACAAAGTATCATTATGTTTGAGTGCATTGTTCCAGCCACTGTATCAATTCATCTCGCTTAGTCTCTGAGATCTTGTATTCTCTGTGGGTTAATGTGCTGGACTGCAAAGGCGGTTTGAACCACACGGTCAGCGGTTCAAGCTCACCAGCCACTCCTTGAAAACCCTACACAGGGTCACTATGGGTTGGAACAGACTCAATGGCACTTAACAACAAGACAGCAGAAGTTTACACAATCAGAAATGTATGTGACTTCAGGGGGCGGGGAGCACATACAGTGATAAGGTCGTTTTCAAATACTTCTCTTGCTTCTTCGTAAACACAGATTTCTTCATAACATTCTTTTTCCAAATTTCCCTCAAAGAGCTCTTCTAAAAGATATGAGCTAGCACGCTTCCATCTCATGAGAACTTCGTTTGCTTTTGAGGCTGAAAGAAATACTATATAGCAAGACAAGAATTTAGATATTACCAATATTAATGGACTTACCCAGATATAGAGATACTGACCTTTCAAAGGAGACTAGACTGAAACAAAGTGAATGATTTCTGTCTTGCTGCGGGTTAATGCACTGGACTTCAATGTTGGTTTGAATCACAAAGTTGGTGGTTCAAGCTCACCAGCCGCTCCTCAGAAACCCTATACAGGGTCACTATGGGTCGGAACCAACTCAACAGCACTTGACAACACCAACAACAATCAGACTGTAAACTCCATGTCTGAAGCTCACTACTTTATATTCATGGCCAACCCTGGTGTCTGACATACGGTAGGACTGCAATTCACTTTTGTTGAATGAATGAGCAACCCTTAAGAATTAGGTGGGATGGGCAGATATAATAATGTTTTATGAATTCAGGGTTTGAGACTTGCAGAGTGTCTAGTTACCTACTGCAGCCATAACAACAACAACAAAAGTACACAAGTGTGTGACTTTAAAGAACAGAAACTTAACTTCTCATGGTTCAGGAGGTTGTTGCTATGTGACATTAAGTGGATTTTAAGTGCCCCAAAGTGACAGAGTAAAACTGCCTCACATCATTTTCTGGGGTGTAATCTTTATGAGAGCGGAACTCCAGGTCTTTCTCTCGCAGAATCACTGAGTTCAGAACCGTAAATGCTGTTACACCACTGGGCTCCTTGTCCTAGAGCTAGGGGCCCTGATTTTTTTTTTTTTCCAATTTAAAAGTGTTTATTGTGTCTTGAGTGATAGTTTACATGGGAGAACATCGGTTTTACACTCATCGTTTAATTGCAATGATTACTATCTCCTCCGTGCATCATCACTCAACAGTATTTGCTTCTATTCCCTCTGTTTTTTTGGGGTTTTTTGCTTTTGATGTACACATAAACACTCAGGAATATACAATCACTTAAACAACCCAAGGACACATTCTGCAAACCTCCCACCTGGCCGCCAGCACACAGCCTTTCTCTTCCCATGAGTCTAGAGTCCTTAGCTGCTCCCTCTCTGCATGTCCTCATCTCTGCCTCCATCTCTGGTGTCACTGGGGGCTCTGATTTTTAGCTGAGCACATGGCTGCCCTGAATAAAGCCTCTATTTTCTGGGCTTCCCTGGGGCTAAGTGTTTCCCTGGGACTAAGCACTGGACTATGAGATGTAAATAAAAGATTGGTAGCTCACATTTACCCATGGAAGAAAGATCTGTCAAACGGCTTCTATAAAGATTGTTGTTGTTAAGTGCTGTTGAGTTGGTTCCGGTTCACTTTGACCCTATATAGGGTTTTCAAGGAGCAGCTGGTGAGTTTGAACTGCCGACCTTGCAGTCTAGTGCTTATCCTACTAAAACTCGATGGGGCAGTTCTGCTTTGTCACATGGGGCTGCTATGAATTGAAATTGACTCGACAGCAAACAACAACAAAACAACAGCTCTCCTAGTCGGTACAAGAGGTGAAGGGTTTTTAGTTTCTTTGTTCTAAAGGTTTTAATCAGAAAAGTGTTATGACCCAGTTTTGTTGTTATTATTATCATTCCTTAATCATTCTATTTGTTGTTGTTAAGTGCCATTGAGTCAGTTCCGACCCGTAACAACCCTGTATTGGGTTTCCGAGGATTTACTGTGTAGACAATGGGTTACTGGAAATAGCAGTGAATGTACAGAAACCAAATAAGAGACTGACTGTCCAGGACTGTTGTTGGTAAGTGCCAACCAAGTTGGTTCTGACTCACGGTGACCCTGTATAGGGTTTCTGGGGGTTCTGGTGTGGCACTTTGGGTTAATATACTGGACTGCAAGGCTGGTTTGAACTGAGTGGTCAACGGTTCAACCTTACCAGCTCCTCCTTGGAAACCTTATACAGGATCGCTGTGAGTCAGAATCAACTGGATGACAATGAACAACAATAGCAACATAGGGTTTCTGAAGCTTCCTCAGAAACTTCCATGGCACTTTCAATAAATCTTGGCGCCAGCAGATAGCCTCATAGTTCTCCCATGGAGCGACTGGTGGGCTTAAACCGCTGACCTTGTTCACAGTCCAGTATTTATCCTACAGACGCACTGAGCTCCCATCCAGAAAAACCCTGTCAAATACAAATGTAAGGCATGTATGTCCCATATGTAGCTTTAAAGTTTCTAGTAATCACATTATAAAACATATTTAAAAAGCCCAGGCAAAACTAAGTTCAACCATGTAAGTATTAACTCAATGGGTTCAAAATAGCATTATAAATTCAACATATAATCAATATTTAAAAAAATATTAACGAATAGCACATTCTTATTTTGGTACTAGGTCTTGGAGAGCCAGTGTGCATTTTAAACTTTCAGATACCTCAGCTTGAATTGGCTACATTTCAAGTGCTCAGTAGCTGTGTGGCTAGTGGCAACCACCTTGGACAGTAGATTCCCAGACCTTTATTCCTGCACATCTCTGGGTGGACTTGACCCTCCACCTTTTTGGTTAGCCGGTGAGCACGTTAACCATTTACACCATTCAGAAGGGTAGACATAACTGAAGTCAGACACTTACCTGACTGCTCTGTCTGTTGAGGTAAGAGGACAAGGAAAAGCACCAGAAAGTAGCCCGCCATTCTAATTCAGTGAGCTAGTTCCCTGCCGACAAGCGGGGTTCTGCCGGGCAAGGTTTGCAAACACAGCCAAAGTTCAAAGCTCAGCTGACCAGGCTTCCACAGGGACCTGTCTTTGTTGACCTAGAGCAGTCTTTCCCTACCATGGGAAGAAGGACTGCTTTAGAAAGGGGCTCACAGCAAAATGCCACTGCGAACAAATTACTAGACTAAAGCAAAAAGAACTCTGAAGGAAAATGAAACAAAACTTGAACATAGTTTTATTGGATAAATTCATTATTCTAAACATGTGCTTTATTACCCTTGTGTTTTCCTGCTTAAAGCTAAGAAAGGGAAGAGAAGCCAGACAAACGAAAAGTTAAGGCAAAGAGGGCCTTGGTAAGATGTTAAGGGGAGTAAAGACAAAGGTGATCAAAGGTGATATATTTAAAGGTAATTAAGTTCTGGTAGCGTAGTGGTTATGAATCGGGCTGCGAACCAGAAGGTCAGCAGTTCGAAACTACCACCTGCTCCGCGGGAGAAAGATTAGGCGATCTGCTCCCGTAAAGATTTACAGCCTCGGAAACCCTACTCAGGGTCGCTATGGGTCGAAACCGACTCGACGGCACTTAACAACAACAACAACAACAGAGAAATGTGGACTCCTGGTGTGCCATTGTAGGGTCAACACTGGGCTTTATACCACAAGGTCGGCAGTTCAAACCTACCAGCTGCTCCTCGGACACCCTATACAGGGTCCATATGTGAAACTAACTGGAGAACACTTAACAACAACAGAGAAATGTAATTGTAGAATCTTGCGCAGGGAGAAGATTCATTCATACATGCAGTCATTCATTTAACAAAGCTAAAGTGAGCTTCTACTACTATATGCCGGCATTGTTCTGGCTACAGGCATACTGCTGTGAGCCAAACAGATATTATCACATGAAACTTACATTCTAAGCTGGGTGGAGGATGGGGATTCACAGGAAGGAAGGAGGCAGGAAGAGAGGAAAATGAGAAGAGAAGGAGGGAGGTGGGAAGGAAAAAATAAGGGTAAACGAATGTCAAATTGTGTCATTAAGAAAATTATGGTAGTTCAGGGGATCTAGAGGGCTGAGGTGCTATTTTAGATAAAAGATGGCTACGAAAGGCTCTCTATTGGAGCAGAAATCTGAACATAAGTAGAGAGAGTAACATTTCTCTGAAGGATCCGCACCCAGGCAAACAATGAGACGGAGGCATGTTTGAAGAACAGTAAGCAGGTCAGTGTGGCCGGTGGAGAATCCACAAGGAGGCAGAGAAAAGGAATGAGACCAGAGAGAACCAGGACTTGGACCATGTAGGCTGGGATCAGCAAATTTGTTTTGTCAAGTGCGTGAGTCCAGCTCTCGCAGGGTCGTGAGACCCGAGAGGCTACGCGGAGTTGGCGAAAGTGAAAGTAATCGAGGAGTCTCCGCTTAGTTGATTGATGGAGCTCTCATCAGTCTGTCTGACTGTCTGTCTGCCCTGGCTCAGCAAGTCTCTATTTTTAAACTTAAAATTACACAGTGTATAATGATTTGATACTTTGATTTTCCCCTTGAATTATTACACATTTTTAATCACAACATTCCTTCATCCTGGGATTATACAACCTTAACAAAAGTATTTCTATGATGTCCAACCTGACCTTTCCAATATCCTGTTCATTTCTAACCATTAAGCATTTTTCTTTTGACATCATCTCCTCTCCTACGTAAGTGATAGATTGTTTCTTCTTATTCCCACTAAAAGATCAAGTTAAACCTTACACAAATCATTTCCACTTATCACATCCTCTTAGTAATATGTTTCTATTAATCATCAATGCCTACACTACTTTATTGTTTCTACTAACTAATTATCAATCTTCTATCCTACATAATGTACTACTATTTTTTTTACAGTAAAAGCATTACTAACATCTGCTTAATTATTTTGTTTTTCTAAAGTATTCATTAAATTGCTTAACCACAGTTTCCTATTTTTCCTTCTTTTGAGGCTGTGAGGCGTATTAAAAAAAGGCTCAACCTGGCTAATTGCTGCAGGAAATGTAGATTATTAAGTTTTGACCACCTTTTACTTATGTTCGCTATTCTCTGCCTATTACGTAGGTGCCTGTATGTAATAGTTGGGGTTTGTGAATTCTGGCTAGTAATTGATTTAGGTGAGGTCTATAGGGGTCGGTCAGCTTTACTTTAGTTTGTTATCTGCTTTTGTGATCTCATAAATGCAGTTGCTTTGTACTCAGGTTTTCTGTGAAAGGGAGTAGCTCATACAATTCCCTTTGAATCTAACCCAGTGAAGCTAAAACAATTGTTGCCAGACTGGTTTCTTCCTAAACTCTGCAGAGCTCATAGTAAAAGCCGTGAATATGACAACATTGTATTTTTTTACAAGTGAATTCAGAGTAATCCTAAAGGGGAGATAGAGGATGCCCTTCCAGAGAATCATTTGCTTTGCATGATGTTTCTCCTTTCGCCGGGACTGTGTCAAACGGCAGAAGTGGAGCAGCTTCCGGCAGTCAAGGCTGAGAGTCTGTATGTTCAGCTTCGTAGCCCAAATTGTATCTATCACAACTACTCAGCTTTGCTATTTTAGTTCAAAAGCAACCTTGGTGGTGGTGGTATTTTGTAGAATTGTTTTCAATTCATAGCAACCCTGCATAGGGTTACCAAGCCTGTCGATCTTTACAGGAGCAGAAAGTCTCATCTTTCTTCCACAGAACAACGGCTGACCTTGAGGTTAGTAGCCTGACTCTTAAGTACTACGCCACCAGAGCTCCTCAAGAAGTTGTACATGAATGGGTGTGGCTATGTTCTAATAAATCTTTATTTACAAAGAGTAGGCAGCCTATGGGATTTGGCCCGTGGGTTGTAGTTTGCAGACCCCTGAAATAGTTGTTGTTGCTAAGTGCCATCGAGTCAGCACCGACCCATAGCGACCTTAGGCACAGTAGAATGAAACACTGCCCGATCCTGGGCCAACCTCACTATTGTTGACACTCTTGAGTCCATCAATGCTGCCACTTGGCCAATCCATCTCGTTGGGGGTCTTCCTCTTTTTCTCTGAACCTCCACCTTACCAAACATGATATCCTTCTCCAGCAACTGGTCCCTCCTGACAACATGTCTAAAGTATGAGAGCCAAAGTTTGATCATCCTAGCCTCCAAGGCGCACTCTGTCTGCACTTCTTCCAAAACGGATCTATTGGTTCTTTTGGCAGCCCATGGCACTTTCAATATTCTCTTCCAACACCATAACTCAAATGCATCAATTCTTCTACAGTCTTCCGTATTCACTGTCCAGCTTTCACATGCATATGAGGTTATTGAAAATACCATGGCTTGCTTCAGCCACACCTTAGTCCTCAAGCTGACATCTTTGCTCTTCAACACGTTAAAAAGGTCTTGTGCAGCACATTTGCCTAATGTAATATGTCACTGGATTTCTTGACTGCTGTTTCCGTGAGTGTTGATAGTTGATCCAGGAAGAATGAAGTCCTTGACAACGTCAATCTTTTCTCCATTGATAAGAATGTTGTTTATTGGTTCAGTGGTGAGGATTTTTGTTTTCTTTACACTGAGATGTAATCCATACCGTAGGCTGTGCTCTTTGATCTTCATCAATAAATGTTTTAAGTCCTCTTCACTTTCAGCAAGCAAGGTTGTATCATCTGCACATCGTAGGTTGTTAATGAGTCTTCCTCCAATCCTGATGCCACGTTTTCTTCATATAACCCAGCTTCTTGGATTATTTGCTCAACATACAGGTTGAGTAAGTATGGTGAAAGAATACAACCTTGTTGCACACCTTTCTTAATTTTAAAACATTCAGTGTTCCCATGTTCTGTTCAAACAACTGCTTCTTGGTCCAGGTACAGATTCTTCATGAGCACAATTAAGTGTTCTGGAAAATGATCCACACAATCGAAAGCCTTTGTGTAGTCAATAAAGCACAAGTAAGCATCTTTCTGATATTCTCTGCTTTCTGCCAAGACCCATCGGACATCAGCAATGTCCACGGCCTCTTCTGAATCCAGCTTGAACTTCTGGAAGTTCTCT
Source organism: Chrysochloris asiatica (assembly GCF_000296735.1). NCBI lineage: Eukaryota > Metazoa > Chordata > Mammalia > Afrosoricida > Chrysochloridae > Chrysochloris > Chrysochloris asiatica. Next base: position 23,540,396 of record NW_006408547.1, on the reverse strand, counting down.
GTCAATGTATGATTGTAGCCGTTTCTGTATTACTTTTAGTAAAACTTTACTCGCATGGGATATCAAAGAGATTGTCCGATGATTTCCACATTCCGTTGGGTCACCTCTCTTTGGAATGAGCATAAATATGGTTCTCTTCCAATCAGTCGGTCAGATAGTTGTCTTCAAAATTTCTTGGCAGACATGAGTGATTGCCTCCTGCGCTGTTTCACTTTCTTGAAAGATTTCAATTTTTACTCCATCAATTTTTGGTGCCTTGTTCTTTGCCAATTCCTTCAATATACCTTGAACTTCTTCCTTGAGTATCATTGGCTTTTGATCATATGTTACCTTTTGAAATGGTTGTACATTAATCATTTCCTTTTGGTACAGTGACTCTGTGTATTCCTTCCATCTTCTCTTGATGCTTTCTGCATCATTCAATAATTTGCCCAGAGAATCTTTCAATAATGAAAATTGAGGATTGAATTTTTTTCTTCAGTTCCCCCAGCTTGAGAAATGCTGAGTGTGTTCTTCCTTTTTGGTTTTCTGATTCCAGATCTTTGCACATTTTGTTGTAATATTTCCCTTTTCCTTCTCGATCTCATCTTTGGTCTTTAGTGTTTAATGTATCAAATCTGTTCTTCAGATGATGTCTAAATTCAGGTGGGATATATTCAAGGTCATATGTTGGCTCTCGTGGACTTGTTTTCATTTTCTTCAGCTTCAGTTTGAATTAGCATAAACAAGGCCGTTGGCCTTGTTTTCACTGATGATATGGAGCATTTCCATCTTCTCTTTCTGCAGTTGTAATCAATTTGATATCTATGTATTCCATCTGGTGAGGTCCATGTGTATAGTCATCTCTTATGCTGTCTAAAGAAGTTATTGGAAATGAACAAATCATTGGTTTTGCAGAATTCTATCATGCGTTCTCTAGCGTCATTTCTATCACCAAGGTCATATTTTCCAACTACTGAGCCTTCCTCTTTGTTCCCAACCTTTGCATTCCAATCACCAGCAATGATCAATACATCTTGATTATATGTTTGATTGATTTCAGATTGAAGAAGTTGGTAGAATTCTTCTATTTCATCCTCACTGGCTTTAGTGGTTGGTGCATAAGCTTGAATAATAGTGGTATTAACTGGGCTTCCCTTGTAGGCACATGGATATTATCCTATCACAGACAGCGTTTTACCTCATGACTGACCTGGATATGTTCTTTTTGACAATGAATGCAACAGCATTCCTGTTCAATTCGTCATTTCTGGCATAGTACACCATGTGGTTGTCAGATTCAAAATGGCCAATACCAGTCCATTTCAGCTCACTAATGCCTAAGATATCAATGTTTATGCATTCCATTTCACTTTTTGACAACTCCCAATTTTCCCAGATTCATACTTCGTACATTCTATGTTTCGATTTTCAGTGGATGTTTACAGCTGTTTCTCTTCATTTTGAGTGGTGCCTCATCAGCAAATGAAGGTCATGAGGGCTTTACTCCCACAGGCTTTACTCCATTTTGCATCGTCACAGTCAGCTGTACTTTGAGGTAGCAGCTCTTCCCCAGTTGCATTTTGAGTGCCTTCCAGCCTGAGGGGCTTATTTTCCAGTGCTATATCTGACAGTGTTTCTCTGCTATTTATAAGATTTTCAGTGACTAAATATTTGGAAGTAGTTCGTCACTTTTTCTTCCTAGTCTGTCTTCATCTGGAAGCTCATCTGAAACCTGTCCACCATGGGTGACCCTGCTAGTATTTAAAATACTGGTGGCATAGCCTTCAGAATCACAGCAACTCACAAGTCACCACAGTATGACAAACTGACAGACGAGTGGTGGCCTGATGTAGTAAGAACTTGGTATTTTATCTCATGTGTGTTGGGAAGCAACTGGAGGGTGTTGATCAGGAGAAGATTGAACACTAAGAGCGTCACTGTAACTGTGGAGTGGAG
>NW_006408547.1:23501200-23536338 GCF_000296735.1 Chrysochloris asiatica | reverse complement strand
GAGACATTATGCATAGCAAATGACTCTCAAAAGCTAGTTCCTATCTTCCCTTCAAGTTAACTCTGAATTTACTTGTAAAAATATATAATATGGCAATATTCACAGCTTTTCACTATGAATTTTACTAACCTTAGGAAAACTAGCTTATCAACAATTGCTTTCAGCTTTGGTGGATTGAATACAAAGAGAAATTGTATAAATTACTCCCTTTCATAGAAAACTTAAGTAACTGCATTTGTGAGACCACAAAAGCAGATAGCAAATTAAAGCCAAGCTGACCCACCCCTATAGACCTCACTACAATCAATCACCAGCTAGAATTCTCAAACCCCTACATACAGACCCCTGCGTAAACAAGTGGACAATAATGAACTTAAGCGAAGGATAGTTTTGACTTAATAATCTACACTTCTTGCAGCAAGTAGCCAGGTTGGGCTTTATGCCACATAGCTTCTAAGCGACTTAATGAATACTTTTATTATTAAAATAATAGCACATTATGTAGGATAGAAAGTTTATAATCTTTTAGTAGAAACAAGAAGAAACAGTTTATCTCATCCTGGGAAAGGAGATGAAGGTCAGTCTGAACATCACAGAGTATTTTTGTCAAGGTTGTCTAATGACCAGGTGCAAGAATGTTGTGATTAACTGTGTAATAATTCAAGAAAAGATCAAAATGTTAATTCATGATGTACTGTGTAGTTTTAAGTATAAAAATAAAGACTTGTTGAGCTGGGCCAGCAGAAGCAGGAGGCAGAAGCTGGAGAGAACAGCCAGACAGCACAGCAAGTTGAAAAGCCTTTCGATTGTATTCATTTCTTCACCACTGATTCCGCTATCCTCTCGTGTCCCACGACCCCTGACCCCCCACCGTGAAGAGCTGGTCTCCCCGCAGAGATCAACAGTTTAAACTCCCCAGTCGCTCCTTGGGAGAAAGACGGGTCAGTCTGCTTCTGTAACGTTTGTAGCCTTGGGAAATTGCCCTCAGTCCCCCAAGTTGAGTTGGTTCCCCCATTCAGCTCTGTCCAGTAGGGTCGCTATGAGTTAGAACAAACCCAACAGCAATGGGTTTTTGTGATTAATGTCAATGTAGTAAGTTTGGTTCCTACTCTAGACAACATGGTATAGGGAAATTTCCATTGATTTCACTGCTGTATACTCCTTTTTCCCCCAGTTATCTCTTTAAAGGTTCATTTTTTGACTCTATATGGGCTACTCCTGCTTGAACAAACATTTGATTCATGTTGTTTATTTTTCTCCTGGAACCTGGGGTCTGTGTAGGCAGCTGACCTTGTTCTTGGGTCAACAGAACAGAAGATACTCGTGCTTAGAGACCACTTGGTCTCAGCACACTCACAAAACCTGACCAGGAAGGGGACATTTTTGTTTCCTGGCCTGTCAGCAGAGGTCAGGGAGTTTTTCTCTGGACTGGGTGTTGAATGATCCAAGTTCTAGTTAACGTTACTGCCACTAACTGACTATGACTACAAGATTCCCATCTCTACAATCTACACTGGTATTCATTCATCCATTCACCAAGTAATTATGGGACATGTGTTCTATGTTGTGTTTAGGTTGTGGGAATGCAGAGGTGAACAAGGCTACTAGAGGTGTGCGCACATTGTACTGGGGAAAGTTATGGTAGCAGAAGAATGAAACATTGATGTGAAAACTTTGGTAGTCTATGGCTACGCAGGCTTAGGTCATGGTAGGATGGAAAGTGTTCCTGTAGGCTTCACAGCCAGATATGGAACACCACATAAAGAACTGCCTTAGAGTTAGGAACCATTTCATAAAAAAGACATCTCTCCTTATGCCCAAGAGTATTGCCCAACATTCTTTGAATGGTATTTGGGGTCTGAGGGCACAGAAAGTTCATTTTCCCATCCAAGATCAGTTCCTGATCCCACATGCGTTTGTGCATCTGCCCAGGAAACGGTCTCTGTGGTTTATGTTCACTTCCTCTCCCTCTTCCTTCATGTTCCCACACACCTCCACACGGCACTCCTTGGTTTAAAGGGACTCTGCCTAGCTTAAGTTCAAGACAAATGCTTTTGATACTTCTGGTTCATTCCCCCTTCATTTATCTAGCCCCTCAGTCAGTGATTGTTCCTTTCTCTCTCTGCATAAAGGTTTTCTTTACAGCATCATTTAATGTAGGTCTACAGAGCTGCTTTTGGCCTTTTTTGACATTGATGTTTTTGAAGCGTTTAAATGAGTTATTTTGCAGAATATTCTTAATTTGGGTTTGGATTGTTCTCTCATAGCTGCTGCTGGTGATTATGTGCTGTGGAGTCGGTTCCAACTCATACCGACCCGGCACAGGGTTTCTGAGGCTGTAAATCTTTACGGGAGCAGAAAGCCTCATCTTTTTCTCCCACAGAACAGCTGGTAGTTTCGAACTGCTGACCTTAAGGTTCGCAGCCTGATTTGTAACCACTACGCTACCAGAGCTCGGGTTAAGTGTTTTGGTCAGGAATGCTGGATAGGTAATGTTTTTCCCAGTGGGTCACATTAGGAGATGTTGCAGACTGTGTATAGGCCTGGTCAGAGATTTGAGGCCCTATAGGCCCGAGTGTAACAGATCTAGCCACTTGGCAGTTAATAGCAAATTGTTTTTCATCTTAGTGTTCAGTTATATTTATTAAATCCATACATGGAGCCCTTGATCTCCACAGATAAATGTGATATTTTCCTATAAGCCCAGACGGTAAAGGTTTCAAGGGTAAAGCCTTTCTCCAAAGGATTAACTAAAAATATCTTAGCTACTTCCCGGGTCTTTGTTCTACAGACAAAAAAGCCATCTTCCCTGAATCTCTCCCAAGTGCAAGGTATCCAGCCAAGTTCCTGAAAACCTGGCTTAGGAAGCCCAAACAGCAGGACTCCGCCCAAGTCTTTTGTCCTTCCCTTTCACCTTGCCTCAACTGAGCTCAGGAGCTATAGATATGTTAATTGAGCCTGAGAAACCAAGTTGCTGGCCTGAGATTCGAACCAGTGATGTACGATGTAAAGTTACCTGAAGGTCTGGAAAAGTACTGATGTTAGCTATACCTTGCCTTGGTCCCTCCCAGCTTGGTGTGATGCTCCTCCCCTAAATAAAACAGAGGCCCAGGTGGGCCCAGGTGTGCATTTCAAGTTGGAGGGCATGCAGTAAAGATTGCAGGGCAGTGAATTGCTGCCTGCAGAGGCCACGATGCATGTAGTCCCAAGTCTGCCCACTAGTGATGCATCCACCCTGGTTTCTGGGTGCCTCTTTGTCTCTCTTGTTTTGTCTCTGTGTCTCTTTTGCTATCTCTATCGCCACCAGGTATCTCCACCTCGTGAACCGAACCCCTATGTCGAGGCCAGTCCCTGGCAAGGGGATACATGAAATCAGTTTGTCCATCACTGGCAATATTATATTTGATCACTTAGTGTTGGGTTGTGTCCACAGATTTTGCCATCATAAAGATACCTTTCCCCATTTGTAATTCTGGGATGACATTCTGAGACTATGTGAATATCTTGGTTTTGAAAACTTTTAACACAGACATTTTAGTATTTTTTAATGAATCTTGTCTGGGTCAATGATTACTGTTGTTAAGTGCTGTCGAGTTTGTTCTGACTCATTGTAGTTGTTGTTAAGTGCCATCGAGTTGGTTCTGACTCATAGAGACCCTATGTTGTTGTTGTTGTTGTCAGGTGCCATCGAGTCGGAACCGACTCATAGCGACTCCATGCACAGCAGAACGAAACAATGTTCGATCCTGGGCCAACCTCACCACCGCTGCCACCCCCGAGTCCATCAATGATGCCACCTGTCCGATCCATCTCGTTGGAGGTCTTCCTCTTTTTCTCTGACCCTCCACCCTACCCAGCATGACATCCTTCTCCAACGATTGTTTCCTCCGGACTACATGTCCAAAGTAGGAGAGACGAAGCTTAGCCATCCTGGCCTCCAAGGAGCACTCTGGCTGCACTTCTTCCAAAACAGATCTATTGGTTCTTTTGGCAGTCCATGGCACCCTCAGTATTCTCCTCCAACACCACAACTCAAAGGCATCAATTCTTCTACGATCCTCTTTATTCACTGTCCAGCTTTCGCATCCATATGAGGCTATTGAAAACACAATGGCCTGGGTCAGGCGCACCCTAGTCCTCAAGCTGACATCTCTGCTCTTCAATACTTTAAAAAGTTCCTGTGCAGCAGATTTGCCCAGTGCAATACGTCGTCTGATCTCTTGACTGCTACTTCCGCGAGTGTTGATAGTTGATCCAAGAAGAATGAAGTCCTATGTAGGGCTTCCAAGAAATGACTGGTAAGTTTGAACAACTGACCTTTTGAATCAAACCGACCTATGGTTCGGTGATTTATTCCACAGTGCCACACCAGGACTCTTAGCTGGTTACAGTAAAAATTGTCCTTCAGAAATGGAAATTTAAACCCTTCTACTTCCCTTCTATAGGAGCTCTGGTAGCGTAGTGGTTACAAATCAGGTTGCAAACTGCAAGGTCAGCAGTTCGAAACTGGCAGCTGTTCCGCAGGAGAAAGATGAGGCTTTCTGCTCCTGTAAAAATTTAAGGCCTTGGAAACCCTGTACAGGGTCGCTATGAGTCAGAACCTACTCCACGGCACACAACATCAACAACAACTTCCCTTCTACAAGGGGTTCTAGTAGTGTAGTACGTTACGAATTGGACTGTGAACCTCAAGGTCTGCAGTTCGAAACTACCAGCAGTACTTAACAACAACAACAACAACTTTCCATTTGAGTTCAGGTATGGCATTGCAGGATAATGCACTGTACCAAAGGTCTATTTGAATCGCAAGGTTAGCAATTCAAACCTCACCAGTCACTTCTAGGAAACCCTATACAGGGTCACTATGAGTCGGAACGGACTCAACAACACTTAACAACAACAATAACACTTCCCATTTGGAGTCCTGGTGTGACACCTTAGGGCCAGCACTGGACTGCTAAACACAAGGTTGGTGGTTCAAATCCACTAGCTGCGCTTTGGAAATCCTATACAGGGTCACTATGAGTCAGAACTGATTTGGTAGCAACTCACAACAACAACTTTCCATTTAGATAAGCCCTGGACTGCTAACCACAAGGTCAGTTCTTCAAACCCACCACCTGCTCCATGAGAGAAAGATGAGGCTCTCTGCTCCCATAAAGATTTACAGCCTCAGAAACCCTATAGAGGATCAGTTCTACTGTGTTTTATAGGGTCAAAATCAACTTGAATTGAGTTTGGTTTGGGATTTTTCGTGGTGCACTAGTTACGCGCTAAGCTGCAAGTGAAAGGTTTGAAGTTTGAACCTAGCTGCCGTACGGGAGGAAGATGTGGCAGTTTGCTTCTGTAAAGATTTAGTCTTAGGAACTGTGAGGGGTACTTCTACTCTGTCCTAGAGGAGTTATGCGTCAGAATTGACTTGATGGCAGTAGGGTAGCGGAGTTTCCATTGGGAGTCCCCAAGTTAATGCACGAAACGTTTGGTGGTTTGGTTTCAGTTGACCCAGAGGCACCTGGGAAGAAAGATAAGTGGATAACAGCAAAACCCTGAGTGGAGGCAGGAACTTCACAAGACTGATTTGCAGCTGAGGCAAAATGGAAATGAGCTGATGAGAACATTCGGTCTTCTCTCGCCAAGTCTTCTCAGGTCTTGCTTACTGGAGTGTGTGTCCAGTTCTTGAGCCTCTGTTCGCAGAAGCATAGATGAAAGGGGTGGACCCACTGAAAACTCTATGGAGCATGGTTATATTCTGCCATGTATGGGGTCTCCAGGAGTCAGAAGCAATTCGATTGCAACTGGTAATTCCTGTTTGGGAGGGTTCCATCCACAGTGGAGGTGGAACACACTCATCCCATCCATCAGACAGTCCTGGCTAACTGTTCTTACTTTTCTATTTCTTCTTCTTCACTGCTCTCAGGGTCCACAACCTTCATCTATGCTTCTGCAGACAGAGGCTCAAGAACTGGACACACAGTCTAGTAAGCAAGACACAAGAAAACTTGGAGAGAGAAGAGCGTGTGTTCTCATCAGCCTATTGCCATTATTCCTCAGCTGCAAACCAGTCTTGTGTTCCTGCCTCCACTTAGGGTTTTCCTGTACTGTTCCTTTCGTAGTGACTCGGATTCCCCCGGGTCTTCTACAGAACACTGTCTCGAGCTCTGGAGCTCTGTTTTGTGTAAGTTTGACTGTGTTCACAGGCTCCTGAGTCTTTCCAGACTTCCTCACCTTCACCCTCCAGAGATGAAACCCAACTCCTGCATCAATCCTCATCTCCCCTCACCTAAGATAGCAGTAGGCTGTAATGAAAGTATTTTTTAATGGTGGTGATGGTGGGGGTGGGGGGGAGGGCTTGAACTGTGGCTGAGGAGATGGATGAGGAGTTTTAATTAAAGTATTATAATCTTTACCATCACTTTCAGGAGAGAAAAAGAATCAAATTCTTATTGTCTCATACTCTTTGTCTACCCTCACCTTTGGCTTCCTGCTACCCTCTCTGCCCTCAGAGTCTCATTTTCCACATCAAGCAACTCTTGAGATTGTTTTCCTAGACAAAGAGGGTTTCCTCTTTAAGAGAATTCTGATGGTATAGCCAGAAAATAGAATTGTCCCTTCATGATGTAAACCTTAGCTCAGTTTTAGAATCAACATATTGTTTAGGAGTCCTGGTGTGGTTCTGTGGGTTAATGCGCCAGACTGCAAAGCTGTTTGAACTGCAAAGTCGGCAGTTCAACTTCACCAGCTGCTTCTCGGAAACCCTATACAGGGCCACTATGGGTCGGAACTGACTTGACGGCACTTCACAACAACAACAACAATGGGATTCCTGGTGTGGTGTTGTAGGATAAACACTGGACTTCTAACCACAAGGCTGGCAGTTCAAACCCATCAGGGATTGATCCTAAGAAACCCTACATAGGGTTGTTAAGTGTGAATTCCATGACATTCAACAATGACAATAGGAAGTGAAGAAATGGGTGCTCAGAGAGGGAGGTAAATTGTTCAAGGTCGTACAGTAAGTCCAACACTAGTGTTTTTCACGCTGCCATCTTACTTCCCCTTATTTTGTCTAGAATCTCACTGGACTGGGTCTGGGGAGGGATGAGCAGCCGACTCTGGGCAGCCTCCCATGGACGGTGAAGACGCCCTGTCCCTTTTCTTTGCTGTATCTCAGTTGGTTTTCTCAAAGGTGGTGAAGTGCTCAGCTGCGAACCAAAAGGACAGTTGTTTGTGTCCACCAGCCACTTTGCAGGAGAAATCTGTGGCAGTCTGCTCCCTTAAAGACAACAGCTTTGGGGACCCTATGGGGCAGTTCTATCTTGTCCTACAATGTCTCTGGGTACCCACGTCTTCTCAACAGCAATGGGTTTAAAGTGGATGAACATTTGACCATCCAGTAACAGCGACCAATGATGAGTGATAGCAAGGAATGATGGTCACACTGGCTTTTGATTTGTCAATGTTTCCCCAGTGTTTGCTGCGCATCTCCAAACCATCTTTGCTCTCTAGAAACTGACTCCAGGGCCCAGGGGTTGCCTCTGGGTCAGAATGGTTACCATAGAGACCTCTTTGTATCCCAGATAATTCCTCAAGCTGACAGAATATGGCAGACCCCTAGGTCTGAAGCCTTTTCACCAGGAAGGATCTCTGGCATGAACACAAAATTTCCAGGTTTTGAAAAGGCATCAATCCAAGGAGCAGAGAAATGTTACCTTGTTTTAAAACACAGTACAATTCTCTATAAACGGATGTGGAGGCGGTGGTATTGAGAGTGATTTCCTCACACTGTTTCTGGGAAATTGAATGCTTTTTTGCATTGATTTGTTTTAACCTTGCAGTATCTTCTTATTTACAAAATGCTTTGTCCATGCAGTTGCTGTATTTGGAGTCTTTTGTACTAGAACTTTTAAACTTTGCTTAGCAAAGTTGTGCAAAATGCAAACTGCAGAGGGACATTGAAAAACATACTGGTAGATTCTGTGTTAAGCTGACGGTTCCTCTTTCCTAGAGGTACACTTGCTATTTATGACAATCGTAACTTTAGAGTAAGATGTGGTTTGAAGCCATGTCAGAGGAAGGACATTTCTGAAGTGATCTATGTGATTTTCCTTATAGAGGAAAGACTTAGAGAGACCGCTGATGCATGGCAGAGTCAAACAGCTCCACAGGGTTTTCATGGCTGTGACCTTTCAGAAGAGGATAGCCAGGCCTTTCTTCTGACATGCCTCTAGATCTGTTTGAACCACAAATCTTTCTTTTAGTAGTTGAATGCTTAGCTATTCTGACACCTAGGGATTTCAGTGAGAATCTTCTTGACAGCAACTTTTTCTTTCTTTTTTCCAACAGAGGAAAAAAGAGTTTCAGGGTAGTACAAGTGATTATCACTTGACAGCTAACAAATTTATCGTAAGTTTGAGTCCACCTAGGAGCACCTTGGAAGAAAGGTTTGGCAATCTACTTCAGAAAACAAACAGCCACATGGAGCACAGTTCTACTCTGATACATACGGTGTTGCTCTGAATTGGAGTGAACTAGATGGCAGCTGGTTTGTTTCTTTCCTTTAGAGAGGGAGGGAGGGAGTAGTCTTCATGGTACTGGCTCTCCTGGCACACACTGTTGGTGTTATTAGGTACCATCAAGTCAATCCCATGTGATAGCAACCTTATATGATGCAGTAGACTGGCCCTGTAGGATTTCCTAGGCTGTAATCTTTATGGGAACCAATAGATCCGTTTTGGAAGAAGTGCAGCCAGAGTGCTCCTTAGAGGCCAAGATGGCCAAATTTCATCTCTCATACTTTGGACATATTGTCAGGAGGGACCAGTCACTGGAGAAGGATATCATGTTTGGTAAAGTGGAGGGTCAGAGATAAAGAGGAAGACCCTCAGCGAGATGGATTAGCAAAGTGGCAGCATGGATGGACTCAAGCGTGGCAACAGTAGTGAGGTTGGCCCAGAATCTGACAGTGTTTCATTCTACTGTGCATAAGGTCACTATGGGTCAGTTCCGACTCGATGGCACCTAACAACAACAACAATCTTTATGGGAGCCAATCTCCAGGACTTTCTCCCATGGAGTCACTAGCTGGGTTTAAAACACCAACTTTTTGGTTAGCAGTTGGAGCATTAAACTATTGAATCACCCTGTTATTTTCTACCTTTCACCTTGTTGTTATCGTTAAATGCCGTTGAGTCAATTCCAACTTATATCAATCCTGTATAGGGTTTCTGAGGAGCAGCTGGTGAGCTTGAACCCCTGACCTTGTAGTTCAAACCGATCTTGTTGTCCAGCACATTAACCCACAGCGCCACACCAGGAATCACCTTCATGGTGGTTAAATGTGCCGTGGAGTTGGTTCCGACTCATAATGACCCTGTGTTGAGTTTCTGAGGCTGTAAATCTTTATGGGGGAGCAGAAAGCCTCATCTTTCTCCCACAAACAGCTGGTAGTTTCGAACAACTGACCTTGAGGTTAGCAGCCTGACTCGTAACCACTATGCTAACAGAGCTCAGGAATCACCTTCCTAAGGTTTAAAAACTACGGAGGCCTGACCATTCCTCCAGAGAGTCTAACTTAAGTTGGCTTGGGCTGTGGCCAATGAGTTCTGGTGGCACGGTAGTTAAAGCTCTTGACTGCTACCCAAAAGGTTAGCAGTTCAAACCCACCAGCCTCTCTGTGGGAGAACGCTGTGGCACTCAGCTTTTCATGAACATTTACGGTTGGGGCAGATCAGCTCTGTCATAAAAGTTTGCTATGCGTCAGAAATGATTCAGTGCAAGCGGGTTTGATTTTTGTCTCTTTTTGGTGGGTTTAGCCAGATGGTTGTGATGCGTGGCTAGACCCCCTGTGTGAAAAGGTCAACAGATAAACATCTAGCCTAAGTGTGTAGGAAACAATTCCAGTATCTTCACTGTGTATAAGACACTGTACTTTGAAGGAAGCCTGGTGTCCCTGTGGGTTAGGTGGTGGACTGCTACCCACAAGCTTGGTGGTTCAAACTCACCAGCACCTCTGCAGGAGAATGATGAAGTTGTCTGTTCCCAAAAAGATTTACAACCTCACAGACCCTCTCTATCAGGGATGGGGAACCTTTTTCCTGCCAAGGGCCATTTGGATCATTTGCAGACTATACAAAATTATTAACTTAAAAATTAGCCTGCTAGGAGTCCTGGTGTGATGCTTGGGTTAATGTGTCAGACTGCAAAGTCGTTTGAACTGCAAGGTTGGTGGTTCAAGTTCACCAGCTGCTCCTTGGAAACCCTATACAGGGTCGCTATGGGTCGGCATCGACTTGATGGCACTTAACAACATCAAATATTTGGTCAAACATTTAATTAAGTCACCCCCTATACAGGGTTGCTATGAATCCAAACTGACTCCACGGCACTTAACAACAGTTGGTTGCTGAAATTGTGGTTGCCTCGGTAGGGCGAGACCAAATGATTCTTCAGGCCTGATATGGCCGATGGAGACCTAGTGTGACGTTGCTGGCCCATGCACTAGACTGCAAAGTTGGTTTGAATCTCAAGGTCAGAGGTTCAAGCTCACCAGTTGCTCCTTGGAAACCTTATACAGGGTCGCTATGGGTCAGAATCGACTTGATGGCATTTCACAACAATACTGCCCTTGGACCAGGCGTACCTCACTCCTGCTACACAACAGTTGCCATGGGTCAGAATTGACTTCAGGGCAGTGGGTTTGGATGTTTTAGTGGCACTTTTAAGAAAGAAACAAGTCAGCTTGGATTTCTGGGGATGGGGCTTGGGCATTAGTAATTTAAAAAGAAGTATTCCAGGTGATTCTAATATGAAGTCAGACTAAAGAGCGGGCTGCGGGCTGTTTAAATCAATTTAGGAATTGCCCATGCAATTGAGAAGATTTCTGGACTTTTCTTTAGGAGGGAATCTGCATTTTATAGCAGAGCCTGGAAGAGGCATTTCTACCACTGTTGTCAAACAGCTCACAGGAGACATGAATGAGGGACATCCAGACCAGGTGGGACAGTGACCGGGAGGCTGTGCTGGGTCATGTGGGGACACTTTGACCTTAACAGCGACAGTACGCAGGCGCTGCTCCGGACTCCGTCTTTGCTGTATATCCATGCTCATTACATCTTTGGCCATTATTTCACAAGCTCATAAGTAAGGAGTCCTGGTGTGGTGCTGTAAGATAAGCACTAGACTGCAAGGTCAGTTTATACTGTAAGGTTGGTGGTTCAAACTCACCAGCTGCTCCTCAGAAACGCTATACAGGGTTGCTGTGAGTCGAAACCCACTCCAAGGCACTTAACAACAGGAAAATAAGTATGGTTGGTTAAGGGCTGAGCAGGGTGAGTAAAAAAAATGATCTTATGCCCAAGAAATGCCTTATTTTCAGCTATAGAGTTCTTCGAGAGCCGAGGCTCCTATCCGATTAAATTGTAGCATTTCCAGAAGAAATTTAACAGCCTGTGTAAGGGAAGGTAGAATTAGTGTTCCAAAATAAAGTGTCCTCCTTTTTCCACTTCAGTAGAGCAAAAACAAACAAACAAAAAATCCCACAAAAACATTAGAACAAATAATTTATCAGGTGGTGCAAATGGTTAATCAGTTAGCAACTAATCATAGGATTGGTGGTTTGAATTTACCCAGCGGTGCTTCAGAAGTAAAACCTGGCAATCTGCTACTGAAAGGTCAAACATCTAGGAGAGCATTTACATCCTTTTGTCAAACCTTGAGGTTAACTTGACAAAAATGCTTTTTGTTTTAAATGATTGCAGAGAGGAAAGCTTATTCAAGGACTCAAACCTGTTAAAAATAGCATGAAAAAGAAAAAAAAAAAAAGCCAACCAGCTTCTAGGAGGTCTTTTGAGTGGAATGACTTTAATGGAAATGACCTACAGTGACTATAATGAACAGCGTCCACGTACCGGGCTGCCCAGATCAAGTGGACGGAGCCTGTGGCTGGACGCCAGGCCTGGCTTTCATGGACCTGTCTATCCACTTGAGGAAGGAGCTGACTTTGGTATAGATGCCATATTTGCCTTTCCTGGCGCATCCTTCTCCCCAGCTGACTATCCCAGTGACAAAATAGACATCTCTGAATCGAGTGACATGAGGACCCCCACTGTCTCCCTGACAGGCGTCTTTAGGTTTCGTGTCGTAGCCTGCGCAGAACATGTTCTGAGTGATTGTAAAACTACTCGACAGTTTGCAGGTGTTTCGGTCCACATAGGGCACTTCTAGCATTTTGAGGGTGGTGGACGGGCGAGCCTTCTCATGAGTCTTCCCGAACCCACTGATAATCCCTGTTTTCTGAGTCATCAGTGTAGATTCAGCCCAGTCCTTCTCCGGTAGGCAGGCAGGAGCCACGTTCATCCGGAATGTGATGGGCGTCTTCAGTTTTATGACGGCGATGTCAAAGTCATAGGTTTCTTGGACAAATTTGTTGTGTTTTATTATCAGCTCCACATCGTGTGCCATTTCATTGCCTTCCTCCTTTTCAGTGTTCAGATCACCTGGGACATGATTAAAAACAGAATGAGACTTAGTTCTGGTGGTGGGGTGGCATATTTAGCACCCTTGGGTGGTGTAAATAATTCCTGCACTCCGCTGCCAACCAAAGCATTGATGGTTTGAGTCTACGTACAGGTGCATCAGAAGAAAGGTCTGGTGACCTACATCCCAAAAAATCAGTCACTAGCAATTCTGTGGAGCACAGTTCTATTCTGACACACATGGGGTGGATGTGAATCAGAAGCAACTTGACAGCAACTGTTTTTGCGTGTGTTCATGTGTGGTTTTTGTAATTTAAACATTGTTACTTTTTAAAGAAGTTAATTTTTTTCTTTCACATTAAAAAGTGGTAGTCATTTTAGAAGGAGTTTTGTTGTGGTGCTGCAGGTTAATGCGCTGGACTGTAAGATTGGTTTGAATCACAAGGTCAGAGGTTCAAGCTCACCAGCTGCTCCTTGAAAACCCTATACATGGTCGCTATGGGTTGAAACCAACTAGATGGCACTTAACAACAACAGTCACTTTAGAAAGTTTGAAAAACACAGAAGGCATAAAGAAGCAAGTAAAAATGAACTTTGAATTTCACTACCCAGGACTATACATCATTGACATTTTTATATATATATGCTTACTACTTTGTTGTTGTTGTTAAGTGCCATCGAGTTGATTCCGACCCATAGCGACCCTATATAGGGTTTCCAAGAAGCAGCTGGTGAGCTTGAACCACTGACCTTGAAGTTCAACAACTTTGCAGTGTGACACATTAGCCCACAGCGCCACACAAGGGTTCTGTTTAGTACTTTACATACTTTCAATTCATTCTTTCAACAAATATTGTCTGAAATGTTTCATGTACCAGGCACTGTACTAGGTGCCTGCCCTAAACAGGCTTATATTCTAGATATTAGTATATTATTCTATTCTTGATATTCTATATCCTGCGCAGTCCAATAAGGTAGTCACTAGCACTTGAAGTGTGGTTGTCTGACCTGAAATACACTGAGTGTAAAATTTCAAAACTTTGCATGAGGAAAAGAATGCTAAGCATCTCATTTATACTTAAAAAATTGGATTACGTGTTTTGGATGTTGTTGCTGTTAAGTGATGTCGAGTCAGTTCTGACTCATAGCGGTCCTGTATATGGTTTCCGAGGAGCAACTGGTGGATTTGAACTTCCAATTTTGAGGTTAGCAGTCAAGTGCTTAACCATTGTATCACTGGGGCTCCTGATTTGTAAGGTTTCCTGGTCTCTATAAACATATAATGGAACCCTGGTGTGGCGCTGTGGGCTAATGCATCAGGCTGCAAAGTCATTTGAACTGCAAAGTCAGTGGTTCAAGCTTACCAGCTGCTCCTTGGAAACCCTATACAGGGTCACTATGGGTCAGAATTGACTCGACGGCACTTAACAACAACAACAACAACATAAACATACAATGGAGTCCTGGTGTGGTGCTGTGGGTTAATGCGTTGGAATGCAAGGTCAGTTTGAACTTCAAAGACGGTGGTTCAAGCTCACCAGCCACTCCTTGGAAACCCTATACAGGGTTGCTATGGGTCAGAACCAACTCGATGGCACTTAACAACAACAACAACAACATAAAGATAAAGGACTGCTGGTATGGCTCCATAGGATGAACAATGGACTGCTAACCATAAGGTTGGCAGTTCAAACCCACCAGCTTCTCCTCAGAAACCCTATACAGGATTACGATGAGTTGGAACTGACTCCATGGCACTTGACAGCAACAATATAAAAATATAGAGACAAAGTGACTGCCCCTCTCCGTGGTAGCCAGGAAGAGTGCTGGAGGACCACTTACCTACTCTCACCTTGAATCTTTTGGCTTGCTGGAGACAGTGAGCCGCAGTGAGGATGTAGTATTCATTCAGAATGGTTCCTCCACAAAACCCTTCATTTTCCTCATTTATGAGTAGTGCCTATAATGGGAAAGTTGGTGATTCCAGGCTTGCATTTGCCAAACCAAGTGAAAGCCTAGAAACAGGTTAGCATGCCAAAGCAGATGAGGTCATGTTTGAATTTCGGAGACGAGGAGTGGAAAAGAGCCTTTAGACCCAAAGTCCTCTTCATGTGGACTTGCCGCTGTCTCCTGACTCACAGTGGTCTCCTCACTGTTCACTCCATACCTGCCAGGCTGGTCTGCCACCAGTAAGATCTTCCCTTCCTGTCCACCCTCCCCTCTGCTGTCCTTCCCTGATTTGGTGTCTTCTTGCTTCTGGAATCAGACTTTGGTTATATTAGAATGCAACGTCCAAACCTCCTCACTGCCCCCTGTCCACCACCCATTTAGTGCTTTCCTTGTTGGCCCCCCCCAGGTTCCAGCCCAGCAGACCCTTTCTGACTTTTCAATCGCTGTGCCCATTCTTGGGTACCCCATCGACTGTCCCTACCTGCGCTGTCCTCTGAGCCAACGGCTCGGAGCCTTATCCCAGCCCCTTATCCCACTCTTGAAATCTCCACAGTGTGGGTTTAGATGGCCCCATCACACTGCCTTGCCATTGCTTTATGGGCCAAACAGTTGGCTTATTGATCTGTTTATTCAGCTTTATTGAGGTCCTATTAAGTGCCAGGTCACCTGAGCATGGTCCCTTCATGTCTAACCTACATCTTTCTCCACTTGGGCTACAAACTCACTTTGACTGGGATTTGGTTTTTATTTCTTCTGAGTCTGTCATTGTATTTCTAAAGTGCTATGAACATTTCTCAAATATTTTGGAAAACATTTTTTCTTGCTCTGGTGGGGGTATAGTGGGTTACACGTTGGGCTACTACACCCCAAGTTCAGCTGTTCAAGTCCACCAGCACTCCACGGGAAAAAGATGAGACTTTCTGTTTCTATAATGATTTATTGCCTCAGAAATACTATTCAGGCTTGCTGTGAGTTGCACACAACCACCACCGTGATAATCACCTTTATACACCAGACCAGGCACATGCCAGTCTTTGGAGAAAATATTTGCCGAAACTGGCTTGACATCATGGTGTCTGAATTGGTTTAGCTGTTCAAACCTTCTTTCATGGTGCAAGAATACCACCCTTAAAGGTTAACTTCTTTGGAATCCTTGTACATGTTTTTCTTCCTAAACAGTAGTTATATGCCGTGGAGTCAGTTCTGACCCGTAGCGACCCTGTACAGGGTTTCTGAGGCTGTAAATCTTTACAGGAGCAGAAAGCCTCATCTTTCTCCCAAGGAACAGCTGGTAGTTTCGAACTGCTGATCTTGAGGTTTGCAGCCCAATTCGTAACCACTATGCTATCAGAGCTCCTGAACAGATGTACCTAAAAAACTTAAGAATGAGGAATACTCCACCAAAGAAAGAACATTAATGGGGCAGATGAGAAACACCAAAGTTAATTTTCTTATTTTCCATTTTTTTTATCCAAAGAGCCAGGCTTACATACTGGGAGACAAAGCATTTAGAATTAAAAAAAAAAAAAAATTTTACTGCTTTCTCTACAGAATTTGGCATCTTCTAAATAATATCTATTCTGGGGGTATGTGTAGGTCAATAAAAAAAAATCAAATCAAATTCCAAAAGAATTAGAAAAGACCTTTGTTACTAGAATGAAGTAGGTTTCTTTCTTTTCTTTTATTTTTTTAAAAAACAAACAAACTATGAGCTCATAATCCTGCTTGGGTGGTTAGTGAGGGTAAAGGTAATCTTTGTAAGAATTGAGTATCAAGTCTTCTTCCTAACATTGGAAACAAGGCACTTTGCCAAGGTTTGAACCAGGAAAACAAGAATCTTAAGTCACAGTAGACTCAATGAGAATATTCTCTGGAGAAAATCCAATTCCTGCCTTTGATTATGTACCCCGCCTCCGGAGGTACCTTCTCCATCATCCTCACCTAAGGAACCCCCTCCAAGTCCGAGCTCAACTTTGGTGGTGCTTATCCTCTGGTGATCTTCCCACAAACTTGACTTGGGCAGGCCTTACCTCCCTTCCTAGATGTAAATTTCTTCATGTCAGAGAGCTAATTTTAATGACCTATATATCCTACGTACAGAGCCCTAGTGATACTGAGGTTAGGCATTACGTTGTTAACTGCAAGGTCAGCAGTTTGAATCCACCACTGTGCAGGAGAAAGGTGAGGCTTTCTATCCCCGTAAAGACTTACAGTCTTGGAAACCCTATACAGGGTCTCTATGAGTCAGAATCACCACCACCAACAACATATCCTACAGACACAACCCACCATCTGCCCTCAAGTCAGTTCCCACTTTTAGTGACCCTGTAGGACAAGGTTGTTGTTGTTAAGAGCTGTTGAGTCAATTCCAAACCATAGGGACTGGTGAGCTTGAACCTCTGACCTTGTGATTCAAACTGACTTTGCAGTGCAGCGCATTAACCCACAGCACCACAACAGTTTTGGAGACTTTAAATCTTCACAAGAGCAGATGGCCTCATCTTTCTCCCTCAGAGAGGTAGGTGGGTTTGAACCACTAACCTTTCGGCTAGTAGACCAAAGCTTAACCCACTGTAGCATGAAGGCACCTTTGTCAAACACACAACACACAATAAATACGTACTGGAGGGAAGAATGAAGGAACAAGGAATACAGTTTTAAATTTTCTTTCCTTGGGCTCTTTATGTTGTTGTTGTTGTTGTTAAGTGCCATCGAGTCGGGTCCGACCCATAGCGACCCTGTACAGGGTTTCCAAGGGTGTAAATCTTTATGGGAGTAGAAAGCCTCATCTTTCTCCCGCGGAGCGGCTGGTAGTTTCGAACCGCTGACCTTAAGGTTCACAGCCCGATTCGTAACCACTACGCTACCAGAGTTCCTTTGGGCTCTTTATAGCTTGGATTTTCCACAGGAGAAAGATGATGCTTTCTGTCCCCATGGATATTTAAAGCTTTGGAAATCCTATACAGGGTTGCTATGAGTCCAAATCAACTCTACAGCACTTAATAACAACAACAACAACAACCTGGAACTGAGGTTTCTGAAAGTTGCTGGAAATGTTGGGATTTTAGCTTGTAGGAGATTCCATTTTGGCTGTGGACACTTAGACTCAATTGCAGGGTAAAATACAGGCCACCCAATTAAACTTGAATTTCATATAAACAACAAATAATCTTTTTTTTACTATAAGTATATCCCAAATGTTGCATAGGACATAACTATGCTTAAAAAAAAAAAAAAAATTCTTTGTTTAGCGAAAATTCAAATTTAATTGAAAATCCTTTATTTTTATTTACTTAATCTGACAACCCCAATCCAAGTTGATAATTTATGGAGTAATTTTTGCCTTTGAAAACAAATGGTGTGCTTCTGGCTAGGGTACTATCTGTCTTCTTTTGGCGTCATGGTGTGGCGCTGTAGCATAAGCATTGGACTGCTAACTAAAAGGTTGCCAATTCAAACCCACCAGCTGCTCCTCGGAAACCCCAAACAGGGTTGCTAAGTCACCACTGACTTGAAGGCACTTAATAATATCTGCCTCCTTAGGATTTCAGTGTCTGGAAAAACAAAAAACAAATTAGACATGAATTGTCTGTTATTGTTAAGTATTGCCCGAGTTGGTTCCAACTCGTAGCAACCCTGTATAGGGTTTCCAAGGAGCGGCTGGTGAACTGGAGGTCCAAACTGAACTGAACTTGTGGTCCAAACCGACCTTGCAGTCTAGTGCTTTATCCCTGGACTCCCAGACATGAAATAAGGAGACTGAATTCTGATACCAGCTAAAGAGAAGAACGGAGGCCTCTCTCTCTGCCTTGCAGGTCACTATTTGCAGTCTGAGCTATTGTGTGATTACTTGCTTTATCATCTATCTCCTTAGCCTGTAAGCAGACGTTTGGACGATGCTTTTTCTTTCTCTTCTGACCTCCGCAGAACATAATAGAATCCGAGACATGCTGAAGGTGCTCTATAAAAATACCTGATTGATAAGAGTGGGACTGTGGGGAGGGAAAATTCCTGAGACTTCCACCACTTCTCCTCCTTACAACCTCACCTCCCAGCATTCCTTCATCCAGAGCTGAAGGCCCCGGAAACCACATTGGTGCAGAGAAGAGACACCCAGGTGTGCCTGAGGATGCCCTAGGCCTCCTGTGTCTAAGATGGCAGATTCCCAGACATTGAAATCTCATGTCACACCTTAGTAGCAAACCTGGCTCAGTACTATAGTTGTTAGTGACTATCAAGTTTATTCCAACTCACGGCAACCCCATGTGTGCAGGGTGGGATTGCGCCATAGGCTTTCCAAGGCTTTGAACTTTAGGAAGCAGATCTTCAGAGGTGCCTCTGGTTAGGTTCGAACTCTTAATCTATCGTCTATTAGTTGAGTGCTTGATTGTTAAGCTTGACTTGGAGATGTAAAGTCACAGAGAGGACTCCACCTGACTTACCTGCCAAGGACACTCTCCATCTTTACAATCCCTTCCGCCCACTATCCGAATGAGGTGGCTGGAATCCTCTTGAGTGTCCGTCTGATTTACATCGAGTGGGTTGAAGGGATTGTCTGTCGGAGCAAAGCCACCATCCACTTCCTGTTCCAGTGTGGAGTTTGCTGGGAGACTGCCATTGTTGTCATCCTGTGCCAGGGACCTCTTACTTCGTCCGTTGGTTTGTTTCCCACAGGGGAAAGGCTCTAAAAGAAAGAACAGCCCGAGGTGTGTAAGCAAAATAAACATCCCTCAACCACACAAATCACTCTCTGTGTGCTAGACCAGGCAAAGCTCTGGAGTCACAGAGGCCTCGCTGGAAATCCGGTACTGCCGTGTTAGGAAGGGCTGAATGACTTTAGGCAGCTGAATTCACTCTTCTGATTGCTCATCTAAAAATGAAGGTGATAGGAAGAGAGGACAAGAGTGTTCTAAGTGATTGAGGGAATGAATGTGTGCAGAAACTTTCTGGAATGAGGATATTGTTGTCTGACAGTAAGTAACAAAGTATTGCTACAAAGTCATAAAGACTTTATTGAATAAAAATAACCAAATGTGAGGGTAAGTTAACAAAGTATTACTACAAAGTTATGAAGACTTTATTAAGCAAAAGTAACCAAATGCGAAGCTTTTGCTTTTCAACACATCCACCTTCTAGCTATTTATATTTACACTTTTGAAGGTGATGTTTCCATCTCTAACCCTTCCACAAAGAATTCTGCTCGCTTTGATTTCTACCACATCAAACAGCAACTTGGGGATCCTTGAGGCACTCAAATCATGTTCCTTAAGTTTGGGGTACAAAAATAATTCTAAAGGGGCAAGATCGTGTCTGTGGGGTACATGGGGCAAGGTGGTTTCCTAACAAAATTCTCACAAGACAGCTGTTGCTATCCTTGTAGAATGAAGAAGTGCATTATTGTGATGGGGAAAATGTTCAGAGCAACTTTCCTGGTCTTTTCCTCACCATTGCAGTTTTCAAGTTCCTTAAAACTTCTTCCTAATGAGTCCCTTTTGTCCATCCTGTGTCTTTTGAGAAAATCTATCAAGATGACCCCTTTGGAATCCTGAGAAACAGTCACCATAACCTTGTCAGCTGACCTCTCTTCCTGCAATTGCACTGGTTCAGCAGATATCCTCAGAGTCCACTGTTTTGGTGGACCCTGTTTTGTGAAGGCATCTTGACGAGACTGAGCAAGCGAAAGAACATGATTGCAGCCGTCCACTGATCGCAGAGACACATTTAAATGCATTTTGTTTGGAATAAACCTGTGCATGTGTGAACTGGAACCCTAGGAGCAATAGTTTTGCTGATTGGAAAAAGGAACAGACAGATGATAGATCAGGTGATAAGGCTAGACCATCAGCCCAGCAGTCATCAATCCTACCCCAACTCATGCTAATACCTCACATGTCAGAGCAGAGCTGTGCACCATCGAGTTTCCAGTGGTTGGGACCTTCTGGAGAGCAAAGGCACCAGCAACATCCTGTCCACTGTGGAGTTTGCTGGGAGACTCAGCCTGTTGTCAGCCTGTGCCAGGGAGCTCTTACTTCCAAGGTCTTCCTTCTAACATGCCTCTGGATGGACGGGCTCAAACCTCCAGTCTTTCGGTTAGTAGGCAAGTGTATTTATTGTTTGCACTACCCAGGAACTAGGAGCTCTGGTAGCGTAGGAACTCTTGGGCTGCTAACCTCAGGGTCAGTCGTTTGAAACTCCCAGCCGTTCAGTGGGATAAAGTTGAGGCTTTCTGCTCCCGTAAATATTTACAGCCTTGGAAACCCAGTGCAGGGTCACTATGAATCGGCACCGACTCCATGGCACATGACCACCACCCACCACCTAGGAACTGCAAAGAACTGCTGTTGTTATAGTTTCTGAGGTGCAGCTGGTGGGTTTGAACTGCCAACCTTGTGGTTTGCAGTCCAATGCTTCTTCTATACTGCCACACCAGGAGTCAAAGAAAGTACAGTAAAATGTTAATGCTAGAACCCAGGTATTGGGTGGTAAGTGCTCACTATAAGATTCTTCTGACTTTACTGTTTACAATTTTCGGGAAGAGCATTCCAGGCAGAAGCAAGCACTATGTGAACAGTCTGAGGCAAAAGTAGAGCAGTATGGCAGGTTTGTATAAAATTTCTTAAAGAAAGCATTATTGCTGATTGTCATCTAGCTGACTGTGACAAATGACAACCCCGTGTGTGCAGACTACAACTGAGCCCTGGTGGCACCGTGTGATAAGCATTGGATGCCAACAAAAGGTCGGTAGTTCAAACCCACCAGCTACTCCTCAGGAGAAAGACGAGGCTGGCTGCTCTCCAAAAGATTTAAGTCTTGGAAACCCTATATAAGATCACTGGGAAAGGGAATCAATTTGATGGCAGTAGATTTGGTTTCGGTTGATAGGGTTTGTAAATCTGTAACTTATCAGAAATACATTGCCAGGACAGTCTTCCAAAGCACCCATGGGTGGGTTCAAAACTCAAGCCTTTTGTCTAGTCGTTCAGTGCTTAACCGTTTGTACCACCAGGGTGCTATCCTTAAAAAAACCAAGCATGGGCGAGATACTCAGTAAACATCAAGATGCTTTCTTCCTAGAGTATCACCAATTATGGAGGAAACTCCTGATGTGACTCTGTGGGTTAATACACCAGACTGCAAAGCCATTTGAACCACAAGGTCAGCTGTTTAAGCTTACCAGCTGCTCCTCAGAAACCCTATACAGTGTGGCTATGGGTCGGAACCAACTCGACGGCACTTTAACAACAACATGAAGGAAACAAGGCAAGAGAAGAGTGCAAAACAGGGCAGCAGAAGGAGGGTGGGAAGTGATGAGAAGATTAGAGGAAGGAAGGTAGTAGGCAAGGGAGCAGACAGAGGGAGGGCCAGGGCCCGTGAGAGGTGGGGGTGAACAATCAGTAGGAAAAGAGAGGTGTTGGTCTAATATCAGAGAAGTACAACTCAATTTTGTATTTGCGTGTGCTCACAAGCTGGGAGTCGTCCCTTCCTTTTCAGTCAACTCCAGTGAATGAAAGAGCCTGAGTGGAGTCCCAGTGTGGCACTGTGGGCTAATGCGCTGGGCTGCAAAGTCGTTGTGAACCTCAAGGTCAGCGGTTCAAGCTCACCAGTCGCTCCTTGGAAACCCTATACAGGGTCGCTATGGATCAGAACCCACTCAGTGGCACTTAACCACAAAGCACTTTAGACCCTGGAGTCTGTGAACATCAGAGAGTGTGAATTACTGTTATCACTTACTTTTGAAATGCTTAGTTCACACACCCATGATTTACAACAGAAATTTTTGCACTAGGAAGTTGTTCTGATTTTATTTTCTAATATCAAACTTTATTTTTAAGTGATTTGTGGTTACTCCTGGAATTTAAAATATTGCACACGCATGTGAAGAAATGGCCAATTTAAACATGTCTAAACCAGGCCTGGTGTGGTGCAGTTGGATAAGTGCTTGACTTCAGGGTTGATGTGAACTGTAAGGCCAGCAGTTCAAACTCACCAGCTGCTCCTCGGAAACCCTATACAGGGTTGCTATGGGTCAGAACTGACTCGACAAAACCAATTTAAGCATAAGGTTTTGTTATCAATGCAAATATCAATCACATTCTCTTTTACTTATTGAGAGATTTAATGCTATATAATTGAAATAATGTTGCCAATCCACCTTGCTGGGGGTCTTTCTCTTTTTCTCTGACCCTCCACCTTACCAAACATGATCTCCTTCTCCAGCGACTGGTCCCTCCTGACAATATGTCTGAAGTACAAGAGATGAAGTTTGGCCATCTTGGCCTTGTCCAAGGAGCACTCTGGCTGCACTTCTTCCAACAGAGATCTGTTGGTTCTTTTGGCAGCCCATGGCACTTTCAATATTCTCCTCCAACACCATAACTCAAAGGCATCAATTTCAATTTAAATAAATTGAAATAACAGTTGACTGCTGTATTTGGAGGCAATTTTAACAAAATGATTTTTATTTGAATGCTGTATCTTTTCAAGAAGCTCTGGTGGAGTAGTGGTTAAGTGTCTGGTGAAGAACTAAAAAGTTAGGAGACCGTAGGAGCAGCTCTGCGCTGTCCTGCTGGTTGCTCTGAGCCAAAATCAACTAGATGACAATGGATTTTAGTTGGTATCTTTTCAAAGAAAACATTTAAATAGTCTTTAAGGAACAATATTATGGGTAGCGTAGTGGTTACGAATCGGGCTGTGAACCTTAAGGTCAGCAGTTCAAAACTACCAGCCACTTCGCGGGAGAAAGATGAGGCTTTCTACTCCCGTAAGGATTTACACCCTCAGAAACCCTGTACAGGCTCGCTATGGGTCGGAACCGACTCCACGGCACTTAACAACAACAACAAAGTATAACAACTTCTTAGGAGTAATAAAGTCTCTGAATGAAATAAAAGCCTGTCACAAAGAAAATTACATTATGAACTAGAGAAAGGTACTTCTTAAATTTTAATGTGCTCATGAATGATCCCATGGAGAGCTTTTAAAATGGAGATACTGACTCAACAGGTCTGGGGTGGGGGCCTGAGGTTCTGCTTTACTGACAAGCTCCCAAGGAGGTCTGGTGGCACAATGGAAAACACTTGCCTATTAACTGAAAAGGCTGGCGTGGTGGTTAAAAGCCACTCAGCAGCCCTGTGGGTGGAAGACTTGGTGATCTGTTCCTGGAAAAACTAACACCTAGAAAACCTACCTAGGAGCTCTGTAGCGTAGAGGTTATGAGTTGGGCTGCTAACCTTAAGGTCAGCAGTTCGAAACCACCAGCCGTTGAGTGGGAGAAAGATGAGGCTTTCTGCTCGTGTAGATTTACAGCCTCAGAAACCCTATACAATGTTGCAATGAGTTGGAACCAACTCCACGGTGCACCACCACCACCAGAAAACTCTACAGGGTAATTTGGCTTAATCACATGAAGTTACTATGCGTTGGAATCAACTTGTCAGCACCCAGTAACAACAAACAAGCTGAGACCAAAACCATGGGTCCGGGGAGCATGCTTTGAGGATCAAGGAGTAGATTAAACAAAAGTCTTGGTCTTTGTTTGAAATTCTTTGGCCTATTGTGGTCCCAGTACCAGATGAGGTCCTGCATCAGTAGGTTAGGTAAGACCAATGTGGTGCTGTGGGTTAATGCTCTGGACTGCAAAGTCAATTTAAATTACAAGGTCGGCAGTTCAAGCTCACCAGCCGCTCCTAGAAACCCTCTACAGGGTTGCTATGAGTCAGAACCGATCCACGGCACTTAACAACAGAGACAGTGAACTTAAGCACTTCCAGGAAACGAGTCGCTCAGTTTCCTGGCTTGTTTCTTGTCTTCCATGAAGCTGTAAAGCAGACCAAATTTATTAGACGTTGGCTTTTATCAAAGGAAAGACATATACGTGTTATTCACATGGGGCCAAAGGGAATTGAAATCAGTCATTGAGGTTCTTGTGGTTCTAGCTGTACTGGCTGACCCCTGTCCTTCCTCTCTACCTGAAGCCCCTCATGTTCTTGTTCACTGCTTGCTCAATCTACGTGATCATCAGTCTTCATCTACCTAGCTGTGTGCCGGAGAAGAACCGTGTTCCATAGCGTTTCCAGTGGCTGATTTTTTACAAGTAGATTGCCAGGTCTTTCTACTGATGCACCTCTGGATCGACTTGAACTGTTAACCTTCTGGTTAGCAGCTGAACACTTCTCTGTGCCACCCAGGGAGTCCCTCCTAGTAACAGTATATCTCCAGGTTGACTCCATGTTGTATGCTGTTCTACCGGGAACCAGAGCATTTTGCTATCCCTTGCATAGGGACTTCCTCATTACCATGATTTAGAGTTTAATATGTGTCAGGTAGAGTCCTGGTGTGGTACTGTGGGTTAATGCGCCAGACTGCAAAGCCGTTTGAACTGCAAAGTCGGCAGTTAAAGCTCACCAGCTGCTCCTCGGAAACCCTATACAGGGTCACTATGGGTCAGAACTGACCTGATGGCACTGAACAACAACAATGTGTCAGGTACTACACAAAGTGCTTTACCTAAATTCTCTCCTCATGTACCCAAGTAGTTAGGGAATACTATGACGCTTATCTTTCGGATGGACTTCCCTGGGTGGTACAAATGCTTAAGCACTTGACTATTAGTCGAAGACTGGTAGTTTACTCCCATCTGAGGGAAAGTTCACAGCCTTGAAAACCCTATGATGCTGTTGTACTCTGGACGCATGGGGCTGCTTTGACAGGAACATTTTTTCAAATAAGAAGACTGACGTCAAGTCACTTACTTGGTTCCCAGAGCCAATGGACCTGTCTCATTCCAAACCTTTCAGTCTTCATGTCTGAACACAACTACCTGAGCCCAGAGTTCCAGGTGCTCTGGTTCTCCTGGCCCTACATCACCTGCCGAGTCCCATCCAGAATGGTCTGGATCCTGTTTGCCCGCCAAGCACCAGCTTTTGTTTCCCTGAGTCTGAGAGTCTCCAGCCACTTCGACCCCAGGTAACTGTGTTGTGATGTGGCCTCAGGTGCTCTTCCTACCTGTGGAGATGCAGGACTTGCCATTGTCACCCAGGGTGTACCCAGTGGCACAGGAACACACCACCGATTTCCGCTCTTCACTGCAGAACTGGTCACAATCCCCATTGTCCAAGCTGCAGAGTTTCCGGATGGCTGCACAAGACAGAGGCATGTTGACCCTCAGAACATGAGGGAAACAGGCTGAGGCTGGCCGGGGGCCCTCCCTGCCAAGTTCAGTCCCCAGATCCCAGACTGTTAGTCCATAGCCCCTAAGCCCATGAGACAAAGTGTACTCCTCCTTCAAGCCCATTTAAAGAGAGAGTCTAAGTCCGTTTGCACTCTCACTCTCTGGTTCTCCTCCCTTTGGTACCTGTGTGAGCTCTGTGCAAAGCCCTGGAGCAGTGT
Source organism: Chrysochloris asiatica (assembly GCF_000296735.1). NCBI lineage: Eukaryota > Metazoa > Chordata > Mammalia > Afrosoricida > Chrysochloridae > Chrysochloris > Chrysochloris asiatica. Next base: position 23,510,527 of record NW_006408547.1, on the reverse strand, counting down.
CCCTTCCAGGACACATGAATAACAAACTGTCATTGCTTCGTTTTGGTAGTTGAATGTTTGTAGCCAAAGTCCCACTGGCTACCCATTCAGGTGGTCTTACCAGCTGACTCCCTTGGGGTGGATGTGTGTCCCTCCTACATCAGGCTATCTGATTTACGTACTTATATTGATTTAATATTAGCACTCCTGTCTGAAAGAGGGTGAGCTCTTTGGAGGCATCATAGTGATGTAGAGGCTAGGGCACTTGACCTCAGAGGTGCCTTCCAACTCTAAGGTCAGTTGACTCTCGATGGAATAAATGTACTAAGGAAAGAGTGTGTAGTGTGCCTTTGGCCTAGCGGCTGGGGAGGAGACGATAAACCAAAAAAACTCCCACCCATTGTTGTCAAGTGGAGTTCCATTCGTGGTGCCCCAAGTGTTTCAGAATAGAACTGTGCTCCATAAGTTCTTTGATGGCTATAAATCTTATGGAAACACATCACCAGGACTTTCTTCTGCTGCACTGCTGGGTGGATTCAAACCACCAACTTTTTGGTTAGCAGCCAGGTGCAAAACATTTGAGCCACCCAGGGACCTGTTGTTAGCCAGTGCTGCAGGCTAATGCGTTACACTGCAAGGTCGGTTTGAACTGAAAGGTCAGTGGTCCAAGTTCACTAGCCGCTCCTTGGAAACCTTATCCAGGGTTGCTATGAGTCAGAACTGATCCGATGGCACTTAGGAAAAATAACAATCTTTAGCCTAGTTTGTGGTTTGGTCCAAGGCTGTGCTAGTTCACTCATGCCATGAAAACTGCTTTGGATGTGAAACCTGGCAAAGATTATTTGTTCACAGGCCCTAGTTCCTAATATAGAAGGATGTTTTACCTCAGGGAATTCCTTTTCAGAGAAGTTCCTTTCCTCAGTCAAATCTCAGCAGTGACCTTGGCAAGTACAATTCAGAAAAGTCCAAAGGCACACAGCATGCAGTGTCTTGTTTACTCTCTGCTGAGGGATTACAGAGTTGGTTGGCGGCAAATCATGCTTTGGCTCTGTGTGCCTCGTGGTTTGAAGTCCAAGTCTTTTCTTTATTTGCTCATTTTGCTAATGGAAACCAATGATAAACACCTACTGTGTGCCCGAGATTGTACTGGGCACTGTGCTTAAGATGTAATGGAGACTGCGTGCTGGCTCTGGTTCTGAGACTGCAGGGAAGGACTGGCAGTGAGGTGGCTGGAAGCACGTGTCATGGTGTTAGGCTGACCCCAAGTTCAGATCTGATCCTTCCCATTGCTGGCCATGTGAGTTTGGGCCACTGATTTAAAGTCTACAGGTCTTACTCTTCTCATTTGTAAAATGTTGCTGTTGTTAGGTGCCATCGAGTCGGTACCAACTTATAGCGGCCCTATGTACAACAGAAGGAAACACTGCCCGGTCCTGGGCCAGCCTCACAATTATTGCCACGCTGGAGCCCAAATGGAGGAGATAAAATCACCTCATATTGTCATAAGAATTAAGATGACCGTATAAAGCTCTTAGCACACAGTGTCTTAACATGGACAAATACCAGGGTCCCAGGGATCTGAATGGACTTCAAGACTGAGCTGAATGCATTCTCGGGCAGTTTAGCAACACACACACACAAACGAGGCAACCAGACTCATCCAGTCTTTTCCCAATGTACACTAAATATTGAATTTCAAACTCACATTAATGATGCAAGCCCCTGGCAGTCTACTTTCCATTCCTACATTGGGATTTTGATTAAAAAATTAATTAAGGTCCAAAGATCAATTTCAAGAGAACATTCATAATAGCCCTGGGGACATGTTTGACATTGCTTGATAAGTTAGCCCAGTGGTGTGCAGGAGAGCTGACTTTGGACTTTTTACGAAGGGTGCACATCTGGTGCTCCCCTTGGGGGAAAGTTCCATTTAAAAGTCATAAAAATGGAATAATAGAAAAGAAATGCAGATCTTTCTCCTTAGAGAAAACTTTCCTAATATTAACTTAAGTTTTTATGAAAAAAAAATTAATTGCCACAATTAGTGAAAGTTCTTAGTGATTTCCAATCCATGTAGAATGAATGAAATGTATCAAGTTGTTATATATAGATAATGCTGGCGATTTAACACTGGTGTGTTTATTGACAAAGGTAATTAAAAGAAGTGGATTGAGACTCTAGATATCTGATCCCGAGGACTGTGACTAACAGCAATGAGAAACTCATTTTACTCAAAGGAGAAGAGTCCATTCTTGTTTATCTACTAAAGAAATGTACGCATCAGGAATCCTCTGCAGTCTCTTTCAAAGGAATATAGGAGTGTAGATCTCTCATTACACCTTAGAATGCATGAAATGGAGGACATATGTTTAACTTCTACCTTTAATTATTGCTATTGCTATAATGGCACAAAATAATAGAGCACAAACTGGACTTTGCAAATTAGAAGTAACATAAGATTGTTCCGTTAGGTATTTAGTTTCTTCCCTCTTTCCTATCTTCTACCCTTTTGGTAATTCTCATCTTAAAGAAGTGTAACTCGTGAGGGAGAGAGAAAGGAATAGCCAGAAATATCACCATAGATAGCTTGAAATCCATCTTCTGCCTATAACTGACTGGAATACCTAAAATGTGGCTATAACGTGCCCAGTGAAGAAGTCTTCCTGCAGAGCCTCTGCATTACATAAGACCATAGGTGGAACCCTGAAACCCATCCAGAATCTTCTGAGGTGGGAAATTTCTGCTTGAAAGGACAAGCAGACCAGTCTGGAGTGCCTAGAAGATCAGAAGATACTTCTTGAAAGAATGACCGACAGGAAAAATACAAAACAATATAGGCAGACTGACTGTTACTACAAGAACAAGCAAATTGCCGCGCAGGAGACATCAAGGCAAGTGGTCGGGACCCTCAGGGCAAACCCCTTCCAAGACTAAGACTCAATGGGAATACATGAGCAGACACGTGCTCTGACTGGTGACCACGCTGGTCACCGATAAGGGGAAGTGAAGGAAAAATAGCAATGAAGCTGCAAGCTAAGCCCTACAACGTTCAATAAACTCCTGTGAACCCGGGTGGAGACCTGGTTGGCCAGCAGTGTGGCAAGACCTGGGGACTCCTGGTCCCAGAGTCAGGGACACAGCCACAGAGGACTAGAGTGGAGAGTGAAACATCCAGCTGATAAGAAGAGAGGGCATCAAGAACACCCACACTTGCAGATAATACCCACTTGACCTGGCTGCAATGACTGGATAATCAGAAGCTCAAAAGAGGGAACAAATCTTTACAGCGAGGATTATTCCCACCTCCTCCATATACAGAATAGACAGGGATGGGCAACTTGGACATTGGCTACTGAAAATGGGGAGTTACAAAGGCAAGAGGTGACTTGGCTTACAAGCTTTCAAGAGGGAACCTAAATCCAGAGGGTGTGGAGGAAGGTAGAATCTCCACTGAGTAGTATCCAGTCTAGACAGGGCTGATGAAAGGAGATGGGGCTAGCACTCATGTGGCACAATAGTGAATAATTACCATCAGGACTGACTGTGAGGTTTGGAAAAGTAAAGGTAGACATTTTGTAGCAAAAGGAGGGGAGTGGTTGACTTTGTAGTCCTGGAGCCGAGGTCCCTGGGACCATCAAGGGAGAAGAGAAGAGCAGAGTGCGGGACCCTACCCAGAGAAGCAGTGACGCCAGAGATGGAGGCAGAGATGATGACATGGAGAGATGGAGTGGCTGGGGACTCTAGACCCAGAGAGGGAGAGGGGCTTTGTGCTGACGACCGGGGGCAGGCTTGCAGGGTATACCCTTTGGTTGGTTGATGATGCATGGAGGAGATTGTAACCATGGCAATGTAATGATATAAGATAGGATGCATGTAAAGCTAATGTTCTCCGATGTAAACTATCACATAATTCATAATAAAACAGCTTAAAAAAAAAGTGTAACTCACATATTTCACAGTTTCTGCCTTCGAATCCTTCCAAGCAGGTGCAGGTGTATTCCCCAAGGCCATCCCGACATTTGCCCTGATTCTGACAGGGACTGCTCTCACACTGGTCACCATCTGCAAAGAAAGGATTTGGAAACCCAGATGGGCAGACACTGTCCATTCTACTGGAAATGACTTAGTTGTGTTGATCTTGGCACACAATTTTCAGATGACTTGCATCAACTTGAAATTGTTCTGTTCCCCTGCCAACCACCTCTCCTGTCTCAACTGCATTTGATCACGTTTCGTGGCTCTGTGTACGTGAGGCCCTTCATTTGGGTGTTTGGTGATGGTCTGCTTATTTAAATGGATTATTGATTGAGCTTTCCGATTTTTGCTGAGATGTTTAAAGTATAGTTTCAAACAGAGCAATAAGCTCATGATTACATGGGACCAGCCAGCAGGACCCAGCTTGGCATTTGTTTCTGGGTTGAGCTTTGGAACAAAGATGTTAAGTTTCTCTTTCTAAATAATTTTGAGGTAAAATGAGAATGCAAAAACTAATGTCTAGTAGTACCATGGAACATCACATTTACTAGTTGAATTATACAAACTAATCCAGTGTTAGGTCAGCTTATTTTGAGACCTTAATTTCATACTTGAAAATGAACTCCTGATAAAATTAATAACTATGTCACATGATAAAAGTATTAAATCAAGGTATTAAACTTTTTTAGTGACTCAGTATTTCAGACTTGATTTTTTCTGTTTCTACCTAATACATTTAGTTTTTTAAAAAATGATTATGGAATTTGATATCTTTGAATAAGAATGAACCACCTTAAATCCTTATCGATGTGAATAAACAACAAAACTAGAATTGCTTGACTGCCTGACAATACCGTTATGGAAATATTCAGAAAGGAAAAGTTTGAAACGAGTAAGGTTTTAAAGAGAGTAGGAACGAAGTTCAGGAGGGATTTTAAAAATTCAAAAATATTTCCTTCCAATTTCATGTCTTAACGAATACTTCTCACTAAATAATAAAATAGAAAACTTATCTTACCTTTGTATTTATTCCAGAATTCATTCTAAAAAGGAAAATAGATTTAAGCACACATCAGAGAAAACACATTTTACATCCATAAAATGATAACCTAATTGTGCCTGAATAGATACTCTCTCTAAACAAATGTTAAGTTTTAGAATGAATTGTTCTAGAATTCAACTTAAAAGGCAGAGCTATTCAGATTTTCTTTTGCACAGATGTGGATTCAATCATCTTAAATACATCATTTTGTTGAAATTTTATTTTCAAATGAATCACCAAGAAGTGCATTATACCAAAAACAATGCTTTGCTCTCTTTGGTATCCTCAAGCTGATTAGTGAATGATTTTTAGTTAAGATGTCTGAGTCAAAGATTCAATAAAGGATCCAATGTTTGGTGAATAATCATTATGTTAGTTGAAAATTTTAAATTGGAAATTAGTTTAAAACTGGGCATTTAGAGACTATAACAAGAGTAAGTAAAAAAGCAGTGCTCCAAAATCATACCAACATTTATTAAACAAAAATATCAAAATGTAGAGTCATTGTTTCTCAGCATCTCCTCTATCTTGGTCTATACAGTTCTGAAGGTGGTATCTCCATCTCGGTGTGGTGTCCCTTTTCTTGATGAATTTTCTGTTCTTCAATTTGTTGTTGTTGTAGTTGTTGGGTACCGTTGAGTCAGTTCCAACTCAACTTATGACCAACTGAATGAAACACTGCCCATTCCTGCACCTTACTCACAATTGTTGTTAAACTTGAGCCCACGGCTGTTGTCACTGTGCCAACCCATCTCATTTGAGGGTCTTCCTCTTTTTCTCTGACCCTCTACTTTACCTAGCATCATGTCCTTCTCCAGGGACTGGTCCCACCTGAAAACATGTCTGTAATATGAAAGATGAAGTCTCGGCATCCTGGATTCTAAGGAGCATTCTGGCTGTAATTTTTCCCAACACAGACTTTTTTTTTTTGTTCTTCTAGAAGTCCAGATACTGTTAATAGTCTCCTCCAACACGATAACTCAAACACATCAATTTGTTTCTGGCCTTTCTTATTTATGGTCCAACTTTTACATGAATCTGAAGCTATTTCAAATATTATGACTTGGGTCAGGTGCATCTTAGTCCTCAGTCTGACATATTTGATCTTGAACTTTTTAAAAAGGTCTCATGCAGCAGATTTGCCTAATACAAGTTGTTTTATTTCTTGATTGCTGCTTCCATGAGTGTTGATAATGGCTCCAGTCTTTTCTCCTTTTATCATGATGTTATTTATAAGTTCATTGGTGAGGATTTTTGCTTCCTTACTCATACTGAAGCCTGTGGTCTTTGATCTTCATCAGTAAATGCTTTAAGTCCTCCACTTTCGGTAAGCAAGGTTATACCATCTGCATACCACAGGTTATTCGTCTTTCTCCAATCCTGATGTCACACTCTTCATATAATCCAGTGCCTCAGATTATTTGCTCAGCATATAGATTGAATAAGTATGGTGGAAGAATACAACCCTGGTGCACACCTTTCATGATTTTAAAATATTCAGTGTTCTCTTTCTTCTGTTTGAATGACTTCCTCTTGGTCTATGTACTGGCTCTTCATGAATGCAATTAGTGTTCTGGAGTAATCATTCTCTGCAATGTTGGCCATTACTTGCCATGACTCACACAGTCAAAAGCCTTTATGTAGTTGATAAAGTTCAGATAAGTATCTTTCTGGTATTCTCTGCTTTCAGCCAAGATCCATGTGATGTCAGCAGTGATATATCTCATTCCACACCCTTGTCTGCATCTAGCATGAACCTCTGGCAGTTTCCTATCAACGTCTGTTGCAGCTGCTTTTGAATTATCTTTAGCAAAATTTTATTTTCATGAGTTATTGATGCTATTGTTGGTTGATTTCCGCATTCCATGGGTCACCTCTCTTTGGAATGGGCACAAATACGGGTCTCTTCCAATTAGTTGGCCAGTTAGCTGTTTTCCAAATTTATTGGCACAGATGAGTAACTATCTCAACTGCTACATCCATTTGTTGAAGCTTTTCAATTTCTATTTCATCAATTCCCAGAACATTTTTCTTTGCCAATGCCATCAGTGCACTTTGTGCTTCTTCCTTCGGTACCATTGGCTCTTGATCATATGCTATCTTTTGAATGGTTGAACACCATCCAGTTTTTTGATACAGTGACTCTGTGTATTCCTTCCATCCTCTTTTGACACTTTCTTATTCAATATTTTGCCCATAGAATCCTTCAGTATTTCAAGTTGAGGCTTGAAGTTTTTCTTCAGTTCTTTCAACATAAGAAATGCTGAAGCATGTCCTTCCCTTTTCTAATTTCAGGTCTTTGAACATTTCATTATAATACTTGATTTTATATTTTTGAACTCTCCTTTGAAGTTTTCTGTTCTGCTCTTTAAAACAGCAGTTTTCACATCTGTGAGGGACTCAAATCATAGTCCATTGAAATGTTCTTTGAGTTTGGAGAACAGAAATAATTCTTAAGAGGCAAGATCAGGGATGTTGGGTGGATGAGGCAAGGTTTCCCAATGAAATTCTCATAAGACAGTCCTTGGTACCCTTGAAGAATGAACAGGTTGATATCATGATGAGAGAAGGAAAAAAAAAATCCCTCAGATCAGTGTTCCTGTTCTTTCTTTCACCAATGTAGTTTTCAATTTTCTTAAAATTTCTTCTTAATAAGCCGACATGATGGTCCTGTGTCCTTTGAAAAAACTCTAGAAAGATGACCCTTTGGAATCTCAAACAACACTGAACAGACTCTTGTGTCTTGAATTTAACCGGCCCAGTTGATCTCTTCCAAAGCTACTATTTTAATTGGGATCTTTTTTCTTTTTTAGGCAAATACTTCATTGAAAAATATTTATAGGTATTGTTTTCATAGTGGAATTCTCCTCAAAGAATATCGCAGATACAGCCCAGTATACAGAGGAACGTCTTAGTCTGAATTGATGGAAGAGCTTCTTCTTTATCCCAGTTTATGAGTAGCAACAACGGCAGTTACCTTTTGATGATAGAAAGCCTAAATCCAGACATTTTTGTCTGTAGATGAGGCATCAGAGAGCACTGAGGATGGAGAACTCAGAGTACAGCTATCACTGAGACCAGGTTGATTTTAAGGTGTGGGCTCGCCATTATTTGTTGGTTGCTAAGACATTGCCCATTCAACAGGAATGCAGTTGGTATGTTCATCCCAAGCCACTTGGCCTTCCCCAAAGTAATGAATCTTTTCACCAACTTCTTATGCTTCGTCACACATTCAGGCTATAATGTATTATCTTCTAGGTCTGTGGATGGGAAAATGCAAGCTGGTAACAGGAAGGGAGAAATCATACTCCTGGGAGTGCGCGGCACCCAGCCATCCCAGCCCTGTGTTTCTGTGGGGAGAGCTCTACCATGGACCACACACCATCTGCCACCAGAGGTTTGCGGCAAAAATGTCTCAACTGAAATAGGAAGGCAACATGAATTCACAGGCTTAGGTTGAAGCGCTCTTGAGGAAGCTCTTGCCCAGAATGCCCTTGTGGCCTCCCACAAGGGCATTCTGGGCAAGAAGAGACCACTTCAACTATATGAGCAACCTCCTGTGTCTTCGTAGTCTTTCAACTCTCCTGAAACCTTGCTCTCTTGGTCTTGTGTTTCCTCAAACTTGGATGCATCTTGGCTTCTTGTGGTGGGCTAGGAATATCCTGTGTTTGCTCAGGGTAAGCATATTTCTGGAGCTCCAGATAAACATCTAATTTTTGGCTGTCTGTACTCATACTGAGTTGCTGACACCAGTTTCTCAGAGATGTACAGGACAAGAGGCAATATGGTTGGCAAAGGAAGATTTGGTATTTTATGACTAGCGTTTCAGCTAGCTTTGGGTTGTTCCTTTGGCTGAGGAAGAAGAACCTTATTTGTCCTAGATGTCTTCTGTTTGACCTCTGCTGTTGAAGGAGCACTTGGCTCTATTTTCTGCTCTTGATTAGGTTCCTCTTTAACTGGAACCAATCTAATTCCTTTCACATACACTCTCAGTCATTTTCAGGACCACACAGGGAAAGCAAGGTTGGCCATGTCACAGATATCTGAGTTTACACCTTGTAACCTGAAGGGTTTCTAGTCCGTTTCCTCCATTTATAAGCAAAGGTCTGGACCTTTTGTGTTGAAAGCATCTTAAAGAAAGCAAGACAAGTACATTACTGAGAGAACTTGTTTGCAGCCATCTGCTGATCCCAGAGACATGTTTAAACAGGTTTTTGTTATAATAAACCTAAATAAATTGGAATCCTACTAGCAGCACTTTTTGACTTACCCTCATACTATGTTATAATGTTTATAATCTAAAAAATATATATGTATATACATATTTAACA
>NW_006408547.1:23499139-23500334 GCF_000296735.1 Chrysochloris asiatica | reverse complement strand
TAGATTCTTACAACAATTATTACAACCAGGACACTGAAGAATTCCATTACCCGCCAAAATTTCCTCAGACTATCTCCTTCAGCCTTGGCAGCCCTTGGCAGCGTTCACTCCTAATTCCAGAAAGTGCTGATGGGTTCTCCATCTGTGTAACAGTGTCTTTTCAAGAATGCCAAAAGAGTAAAACCCTCCTAAGTTATATAACCTTCAGAGCTTGATGCCTTTTATTTAGCATAGCATCTTTGAAATGATTTCAAATTGTTGGTATATTAATAGTTCTTTCCTTCTTATTGTTAAATAGGATATACCATAGTTTGTTTATCCATTCACCCAACAAAAGTTATTTCTGTTATTTCTAGCTTCTGGTGACTAGGAATAGAATTGCAGTGAACATTTCACCCAAAATTCAAACCTAAAGCTGTCGAGTTGATTCTTCATGGGGTTTTCTTGGCTGAAATCTTACAGAAGCAGTCACCAGGCTTTTCTCCCATGGTTCCACAGTGTTTATGACCATTAGCCTGTTAGTTAGTAGGCACGAGCAAGCTGTCTGTGCCACACATTTACATACAGATTTATGTGCGAACATAAATTTTCTTCCTTTAGGATTATCATTACTGCTAAGCGCATTGATGTTGAGTTGGTTCTGATTCATAGCGACCCTGTACAGGGTTGCCGAGGGCAGCTGGTGGGTTTGAACTGCTGACCTTGAAGTTCAGTGACCTTGTGGTCTTGTGCATTCTCTTGCACTGCCCCGCCAGGAGTCCATAAATACCCAGGAATAGGATTGCTGAGTCATATGGTAAGGATGGAGAGACTTTGTCTCAGGTACTTTGACCATGTTATAACAAGGGACTATACCCTGGAGAATGACATCATGCTTGGTTAAGTAGACAGGGTCAGTGGGTAAGAGAAAGACCCTCAATGAGATGGATTGACATAGTGGCAGCAACAATGGACTCAAATATAACAATGGTTGTGAGGACTGTCCACGACCAGGCAGTGTTTCCTTCTGTTGTACATACATTCCCTATGAGTCGGAACTGATTTGATGGCACCTAAAGATTTACAGCCTCAGAAACCCTATATAGGGTCCAATGAGTCAGAACCGACTTGATGACACACTACTACTACCACCAGTGACAACAACAAAAGCAATTTAATCTCAGTGTTACTTCAGAGCAGTTAGGCCATTTTCTTA
>NW_006408547.1:23491668-23497672 GCF_000296735.1 Chrysochloris asiatica | reverse complement strand
CCAGGTGGCATCATTGATGGCATCAAGTGTGGCAGTGGTAGTGAGGTTGGCCCAGGATCGGACATTGTTTCGTTCTGCTGTGCATGGGGTCGGTATGAGTCGGTTCCGACTCGATGGCACCTGACAACAACAAAGTGTCAAATTGCATTTCATAAGGCTAATCATGTTGACTATCTTTTCATGTGCTTATTTGCCATCCACATAGCCTCTTTAGTGAAGTGTCTTCTCCAATCCTCACCTCATTAAATTTAATTTTCACTCCCCACCAGCTGCTGAGTTGTGGGCTTCTATGAGTTATTTATATAACTTTTGTCACAAATGTTTCTCTTAGTCTCTGGCTTTTCTTTTCTTTTAATTTAGCTTTTTATTGTGATTTAGGTGAAAGCTTACAGAGCAGATCAGTTTTCGGTTCAACAGTTCATATACATTTAGGTTCATACTAATGATTGCAATCCTCAGTGTAAATAACACCCACTTAGCCCTTTGCCTTCCTGTGTTTTCCTTTTCCATTCATCCTTCTTTCCTAACCCTTCCTGTATTCTGAATTTTGTTTCTGGACCAATGCTGCCCTTTCAGTCACCAGTAATTGATTCGTCCATGAGATGGTACCTTCTTGGTGTTACTGTTCACCTTATAGGTTCATCTGTTGTTTGGCTGAAAGTTGAACCATGGGGTGAGTTCACTTCAAGGCTTAAAGAGTGACTATGAGCCCCAGGTTCAGAGGTCCCATCCATTTCTCTCTACCTAGTAAACCTGGTTTTTTGTTTGTTTTTCTAAAAAATTATTTTGGTGGTTGTTCCACGTTTTTTCCCCACTCTATCCAGAACGGTCTACTGTGATCTCTTTCGGAGTGTGGTATTGCTGAGCACCATCTAGTTTTTCTGATGTTAGGGTCATGGAGCCTGAGGTTCCCATGATTCATTGGTTCTTTGGACTAATGTTTCCTTGCATCTTTGATTTTCTTCACTTTTTGGTTTTTTGCTGTGGATGCTGAGAGACTAAAAGTATATCTTAAATGACTGCTCACAAATTTTTAAGACCCAAGTCACTACTCACCAAAGTAGGATGTAGAACATTTCATTTATGGGCTTTTTTATTTTTATTTGAACAGTGTCTTTCTCAAAGAAAATAATTAAAATTTTGATGGTGTTCAATGTATCAAAGTTTTATTTTATGACCAATGTTTTTGGTGTCATATCTAAACACTTCCTGCCTAACCTTAAGTCATGAAAATATCCTCATATTTTCTTATTTCCTTCTGAGCATCATAGATTTATGGTTTACCTTTGTATTTATGATCCATTTTGAGTTCATTTTAGTGTAAGTTGTATTTAGGTGAAGGATCACCTTTTTTGGAAACAAATGTCCAATTGTTCCAATGCTATTACTGAAAGACAATTCTTTTTTCATTTGAATGGCTTTTGCACCTTTGTAAAAAAAAAGTCAATTGGTGTTTCCAAAAAGAATAATTGTAATGTACCATGGAGTCGGTTCTGACTCATAGTGGCCCTGCAAAGGGTTTCCGATGCTGTAAATCTTTATGGGAGCAGAACTCCTCATCTTTCTCCTGCGGAACCCCTGGTAGTTTCAAACTACTGACCTTCAGGTTAGCAGCCCAATTCGTAACCACTATGCTACCAGAGCTCCTTAAAAAAAGAATAATAGCAACCAAAAAATGTGTACTTACATATGTGGATTGAATACATGTATGTGTGTAGGAAGGCACATGTGAGCAGATGGGTGTGTGCGTACAGTTGTGTCTGTAAGGACTTATATACAGCGTCACACCAACACCACACTAGAACTCTTTCTATATATATCTATATATCTATGTTATATATACACACACATATGCCACAGCCCAGTGCTGATGCACCAGAAGTCCAGAGGTATTCATAGTATTCCTTGATTATCTTTTCAATGTCTCTAGAATCTGCAGTAATTACGATAGTTAAGGTTTTGTGTCAACTTGATTTGCAGGATTCTCAGCAGTTCGGCAGTTAAGACATGGTAATCCCTTACAATGGGATCTGCTATGAGCAGCCAATCAACTGAAAGCATTCCTCAGGGGTGTGGCCTGCTTCCACAGTATTGGACACTCAGGGAAATGTTGCTTTTTTTCCTGGGTCTGGATGCTGCATCTGACTTGACATCTGACCTTCAGTTTTTTGAACTTGAGCCAGTAGCCTGTCATAGTGCTTGCTGGTCCTGTGAGTGGTCAGAAGTCTACCATGTTATCTGCTGACCTTGAATTCTTTCACCTCTATAGCCAGCAGCCTGTCATCTGACCTGCCGACCTTGGATTCTTCAGTCCCTGCAGCTACCTGAGTCAGGAGAAACCTCCAGCCTGACCCCCACACTTGGAACCTATCCACCTCTACAACTGTGTGAGTTATTATTCCCTTGAGCTAAACCTCTGTGTGTGTGTGTGTGTGTGTGTGTATGTATACATATACATGCATGTTTATTGTTGTTAAGTAACGTCAAGTTGGTTCTGACCCATAGTGGCCCTGGATAGGGTTTCCAAGAAGTGGCTGGTTAGCTTGAACCACCCACCTTGTGGTTCAAACTGATGTTACAATCCAGTGCATTAACCCACAGCGCCATCCCAGGACTCTCTCTCTATATATACATATATGTGTTGTTGTTGTTAAGTGTTGTTCAGTTGGTTCTGACTCATAGCAACCTGTATAAAGTTCCTGAGGAGCAACTGGTGAGTTTGAACTTTGCAGTCCACTGCTTACCTTATAGCTCCACACCAGGACTCTGTCTCTCTCTTTCTCTCTCTCTCTATGTAAAGAGAGAGTCATCTCTCTCTCTCTGTCTCTCTTTCTCTTTATATATTTATATACATATAGAGTCCTGGTGTGGTGCTATAGGATAAGCACTGGACTGTTAATCACAAGGCAGTTAAGTCCTCAGAATAAAGATGAAACTGTCTGCTCCTGTAAAGATTAGAACCTTAGAATCTATATAGGGATACTACGAGTTAGAATCGTCTTGAGGGCAGTAGGTCTTAGCACATATATACTTTACTTGGTTGGTTTCTCTAGCGAATCCAGCCTAAGATAAGACTGCACGATTCCCTTTTTATTTCTGATATTGTTCATTGGTGTATACTCTCATTCTTGTTCTCTCTCTTGGTTAATCATTCCAGAACTTTTAAAGTTTTATACTTTTTTTTCCCTATTTTTTTGTCTTCAATTTTATTGGTACCTGCTCTTTTAATTTTCTTCTTTTGTTTACTTTGGGTTTATTTTGCTCTTCTTCTAGTTTCCTAAGGTGAAAGCTTAGATGATTTGTTTGAGACTGTTCTTCTTGTTTAATATGGTCATGTAATACTAAACATTTCCCTCTAAGTGCTGCCTTAGCTGCATCTCACAGCTCTTGTATGTTGCATATTCATTTTGGTTCAGTTCAAAATATTTTCAATTATCTCTTGAGACTTTTTCTTGACCCATAGTGTTTTTAGAAGTGCGTCTACTTTCCACATACTTAAAAAGTGTTCCTGTGATTGATTTTCAGTTTAATTCCATTGAGGCCAGGGAATATCCTTCATACAATGTGAGTCTTTACAATTCGTTAAGGTGTGTTTTATGACTCAAGATGTGGCCATCTTGGGGAATGCTCAGTGGATTCTTGGGAAGAAAGTATAGCCTACTGTTGTCAGACTGACTAACCTGTTAGATTCAGGTCAAGTAACAGGAGAGGGGGAAAATGGTAAGCTGACTGCAAAATTCATGGCACTTCAAATTCTGGACTTCTTCAAACATCTGCTGTGATTTCCTTTTCAGAAACATCAAGAAGCTGCTTCAGGTTTTATAGTCACAGTTAGTAGGAGAGACAGAGTGGTATGTGATTATTCCATTGTTCCTGGAACCAAACTTGTTTATAGCCTTTGATTCATTAACCTCTCTCTGGGATTAATCTGATTCATGAGTTCCTCTTTGAGAAACTATTTTTAGGAGCCAGCTCAGAAGAAATATATGTGGGTGAGGTTATAGAATAGCAATGTTTATAAATAGTTTTAATGGTCAAATATGTGAACAGTGAAAGGATTTTAATAAAATAGAACGACTTTTAAAAATTATAAGTAGGATAGCTATAAAGAAGTAATGAAGAGTGTTTGGGGAACAATGCTGAGAAAAAGGCAAAATTAACTTGGAGATGCATTATAATTGTTTCTAGTTTCAAAACTATGCATACGTATTAAAGGAACATTTAAAAGTTAAAATAATTCATGGAATTTATGAATAATTTTTTAAAGTAACATTTACTCTATATTTAAAATTGATTTAAAAATACTACAATAGTTTTTAATAAACCTTCATTTTTTAGCATATACCTTCCCTGCAGCTTTTCTATCCATAAAGCAAATCTATGTATCTCACCGGGTTTGCGAAGACACAGTGATGAATGTTTTTGCAAATAGTAGAAGAATGAATAACGAAGTTACTTTGATTCCTTCCATCTGTTTCAGCAATTTTCCTCACTAGAAAAAATCCCACAAACTGTACTGTGTTGTCCTCCTCACAGAGACCACAAAATAGGATAGGCACTTTGCGGTTGGGAGCCCAGCATGGAATATTGTCATACCCAGATAGATATATCCCAATTAGTTAGATGGGGATAGCCAAGGACCAAATGAGCAGTCTCCTTTGGGGCATTTGAAATCAACTCGGTGTGGAATTAGTATCCTGGTCTTATTAACACTTACCGTTTTGTCGATATCTTCAAAGACTTCTCGGGCCTCTTCATATGAGCAAGTCTCTTCTACACACTCCCTTTCAAGGTTCCCTTTTTTCACCTCTTCGAGAAATGAATTGGCCCTCCTGACCCTCTGCAGGACAGTGTTGGCGTGCTCCCGGTTAATGAATACTAGAAGATGGTGAACAGCACAAATTGAGAATAGTGTCATTGTTACCCCAGGCTCACCTACAACCTGCAGAATTGTGTTCACCTCCACACTGCAAAAGGCTCAAAACTCTTTGCTCACACATGAAGGAAGTTGGGAGGGAAATGCCCATCTTCCCCTAAGCATTAATCTTAGACCCTGAAGTACAGACTCAAGTATCTGTCCTAGACCTCAAAGCTACTTTTCTGGTGAAGTAAACACACACCACCCAATAGGTGAACTACTTCATCCGTATTTGAACCTCTGTCTTCTCACATGCTTCCAGGCCACTATCTGGTCGGCCTTTTGGTGCCCTGTGACCTTTGCACTCTGTACTTTGGCTCAAGTTGTATTCCCTCCCGTCCCCTCCCAGCTCTGAATTGTACTCATCCTTCAAGATCTACACTCCAGCTCAGATCTCTGGATTATGTGGAGAAGTTGTGATACTTTTTTTTTTTTTATGTTTTATTGTTAATTATGTGATAGTTTACATGGGAGAACATTAACTTTACATTCATCCTATCGTATATCGTTTCATTGCCATGGTTACAATCCCCTCCATGCATCATCAGCCAACCAAAGGGTATACCCTGCAAGCCTGCCCCCCAGTCATCAGCACACAGTCTCTCTCCCTCTCTGTGTCTAAAGTCCCCAGCCACTCCATCTCTCCATGTCATCATGTCTGCCTCCATCTCAGGCATCACTGCTTCTCTGGGTAGGGTTGTCCTGCTCTCCACTCTTCTCCCTTGATGGTCCCAGGGACCTCTGCTCCTAGACTACAAAGTTAATCACTCCCCTCCTTGCTACAAAACATCTACCTTTACATTTCCAACCCTCACAATCAGTCCTTATTCACTATTGTATCACGAGAGACCTATCCACATTTCCTTTCATCAGCCCCGTGCAGACAGATTGCATACTACTCAGTGGAGATTCTACCTTCCTCCTCACCCTCTGGATCTAGGCTCCCTCTTGAAAGCTTGTAAGCCAGTCACTTCTTGCCTTTGTAGCACCCCATTTTGGGTAGCCAATGTCCAAGTTGCCCATCCCTGTATACTCTGTATGGATGGGGTGGGAATGATCCTTGTTGTAAAGATTTGTTCCCTCTTT
>NW_006408547.1:23464197-23491321 GCF_000296735.1 Chrysochloris asiatica | reverse complement strand
GAGTGTGTATTCCCATTGAGTCTTGGAAGGGGGGTGGGATACTTTTTTTGATCATATCCTATAGCAAGAAGTACATTTTATATCAAGGCACACACACAAAATTAAAATCAAAGTTTCAAGAAATAGTATTTACTGTCTGTGTTACCTTGGTATTTTCTGTTTGACTGTGTTTTCTTTGTTTCTTTTTTGAAAAATAGGCAAAGGATTTTAATAAACATTTCTCCGTACAAGACATACAAATGACCAATAAGCACAAGACAAGATGCTCAGAAAAATGCAAATCAAAATTACAGCAAGATACCATTTCACACCCACTAGAATGGCTAGAATCCAAAATTCAGATGTTGTTGTTGTGTTGTCAAGTTGGTTCTGACCCATAGCGACCCTGTATCAGTTTCTGAGGAGCAGCTGGTGAGCTTGAACCACCGGCATGCGGCTCAAATCAGCCTTGCAGTCAGATAGTAGCAAGAAAATGTGGCAGAATCAGAATGCGGATACAGTGCTGGTGGAAATGTAAAATAGCGAAACTTTTCCATTTCTTTTGCATCCTTTGAAAAACAACCTGGCAAGTCCTCCAGCGGGTGGACAGAGTTTCCATACGATCTAGCAACACACTCCTAAGTTTACCCAAGAGTACTGTAAATGTTTCCACACAAAAGTTCATGAAAATCCATTACAGCAATACGCATAATAGCCCAAAAGTGGGAGCATCCCAAATATCCATCAATGAAACAAAATGTGGTATATCCACATGGCTTAGTTATCTAGTGCTGTTAACAGAAATACCACAAGTGGGGGTTTTAAATCTGTAATTTTTTAAAAAAATTCTGGTCACAGGCCTTTAAATTGATTTTATGATTCACAAGTAAACCAATCCTGCTGACGGAGCCCCTTTTCCAAATCATTCCACCACCATTTACCTAAACTCAATGCCCATAGTAAAGGCTTCTCTTTGTCACCACCCACCCCAGCCCTGGTCACCACTCATAATCTTGGGGTTATGCATACTGACTCATTTCATTTCATGAGACTATACAATGTTTGTGATTCTTTGGTCGATTTACTTCAGCATACTAGACAAGGTTCATCAATATCATGGCATGCGTCAGGATGTCGCTTCTCTGTTGTCTGTGCAGCCAGTCCTGAAACTCTTGCTTTGAACTCCAGCTCACATGAAGCCTGCCTGTCTACTCACACAGCCGCTCCACTCTTTCTGGATCTTACATTGGAACAACTGCAAAAACCTCAGGGTTGCTTCTGAAACTCAGTACAGTGTTTCTCAATTTATAATCCTGTATCCCAGGGGAATGGGGATTGGAAATTCCATTTAAACATGCTTCCTGGATATTCCAATGCATACAGGTTGGAGAACTAATGCCTGAGACCCTCATCTCTTCGATAGGGCTTGCATTCTTGCTACCAGATGATTGGTGTTTAGTTTTGCAGGGACCAGTTACCGCCCCACCAGGGCCTGGCCATGTCACCCCATCTGGCCAGGCCCTCTTTTTTTCCTCGGATTCCTTGCAGGAATTCACCATTCCAATATGGCAGACCATATCCCTGTGCTCATGGGCATTCCCATTCCTGAGCTTTTCTTCATGCTTATCCACAACCTAGAATTCTCTCCTCCTCTGGCTTCCTGAGCAAACCTTCTCTTCTCCCTACTTCTCCTCAATGCCTGACTTTACCTCTTCCCAACTGGTCTAAGTACTAAAGTATCTCTGAGTTTGAGCTCAATAGCCAATGGGGGGGAAGGAGGGCATCAGTGATTGGCAGAGTACTGATGGAAGGGATGATGCCAAGGAAGCCAAAAACTGGGAGTGTCGCTTCTCTTTTGCGAACTTTGCGCTAAGTCAGCTGCCATGGATTTACACCATTGTTGTTAGGTGCTGTTGAGTTGATTCTGAATCATAGCAACCCTTCGTACAGGAGAACAAAACACTGCCCAGTTCTGTACCATCCTCATCATCATTGCTGTGTTTGAGTCCATTGTTGTAACCACTGTTTCAATCCATCTCGTTGAGGGTCTTCCTCTTTTTCGCTGACCCTCTAATTTACCAAGCATGATGTCCTTCTCTAGGTACCGGCCCCTCCTGATAACACGTCCAACTATGTGAGATGAAGTCTTGTCATTCTCGCTTCTAAGGCGCATTCTGGACGTACGTCTTGCAAAACATTTTTGTCCATTTCCTAATAGTCTATGGTATATTCAGTATTCTTCTCCAACACCATGATTCAAATGTATTAATTACTTTATAGTCTTCTTTATTCATTGTCCAGCTATCACATGCAAATGAATCTAGAGGGCTGGGGAGGAAGGACTTGGCAGAAGGCAAGAGTCCTATGTTATTCCCGGGCCAGGAGAAGCGTCAATGAGGAGAATGAGTGGGTGAGATGGGGGCTAGAGGGAGAGGAATGGAACAGGAGTTGGGCACTTGGGGTGAGTCCAGGGTATGATTGTGGAGGCCTGGAGTGTCTGGAAAGGCATTTAGCTTTTACTGGAACAAACACTTCATGTGGGGCCCATGCAAAACAACAACAACAACTATAAAGACACCAGGAGAGAAGAAGGGTACCACTTGCAGGTTAAACTTTGTTTTCATAAATCCATTAGCCTCTTTTGGGTTCTCCTATTCGTCCTTTTTCTACGCTCTCTCTTTTTTTATGTCAGCTTCTTTTTACCAATATTGATGGTTGTCCTATTTCCCAAACATTTGGGGTTTTCTTCTGAGAGGTGCATGTTCATTGTTTGCTTCCCAATCTCCTTTTCCTTTCACTTTATCTAAGGTGCAAACAAGTCCCAAAGGCCTTCTGCCTCCTTGTCTACTCTGTCCATTGCCTTTGTAAATTTTCATTTTTCCCCTTCTGAAGCCTCTTCTATTTGGAAAGACCCAGGTGTCTGGGATGGTCAGAGGGCTGGTCTGACCTCAGCTTGGCAACTTTCTCCAGGCCTGCAGGCGGTGGTATCCGGTCCCTCTCTCTCCTGCCACGGAAGTTCCTCATTGCCTGGCATTCTCCCCCACCCCCTGCGGTTTCTCCTCAGTTTGTTTTAGCATTTGAGGAAGGAACTTAGTCACTCGGTCTGTCTTTCTCCCTCTTTCTCCATCTCTATGTTTCTATCTGTGTCTCTGTGCTCCTTGAAATGCCCGCCGGACCCTCTCACCCACAGCAAGAAATGGCTGGTTCTAAGTCTACTCTCAGCTGGACAATATGAGAGGGCTTCAAAAAGTTAGTGGAGAAATGAATGAAAAGATAATGGAATTTCTCCACAAACCTTTTGAAGGCTCTTCGTATGGGAAAGAAGTCAAGCTGTTTCATATAGTCTTGGATAAGGGAAAGGGTCACCCACCACCCCCAGTACTGAGATCCTAGGGCATCACCCCTGTTTTCCACCCAGGGGGAGGTACATCTCCTTGCAGTCCCCCTAGAGCCGCTACTGGAGAGGGGTGCTTACCGCTTGCCCCGGACAGCAGGAGGCCAGCCAGCAAGGCAGCCAGCAGCACAAGGTGCAGTCTGCAAAACATGGTGTTTGACTGAGGAGCGCCGTCTCCTGTCCACCCTCTGGGACAGGCCACCTGGGGCAAGGTTCAGCTCACACTGGCTTCCCAGAGTGACTCTGATGTCCCTCTGCTTATCACAACCTTCTGATTGGAGCACAGGGCCTCCCAGTAATGTCAACTTGGCTCCCAGCCAGTGCCGCCTCTGCCTTCCTCATCTCAGAGCCAGATAATACCAGAGGATGTTCTTACTCATGCAATTGTCCTACCAGGAACCTTGTGTGGGCTAGTAACAGAAAGCTTAGTGACTTGCAATGTTGGATTACCCAATAAGCAAGGTAAGCAGAAATTGACTTGTGCTTACAATTTCACATACTTTTATTACATCAAAGATTTTGCTTTTAGTTATAGGCTGGCATCTGCCTTTCTCCCAACTCCATAGTATCTTCCTACAGAGGCAAACTCTCTTTCCAAATTTACAATCCCTGACAGGGACAGGGTACCCGGTACACAATGTAAGCATGGGCTTACTTACTAATCTGTTGTGAACAATTTCACTTCTGTTCACTGTTGTTATTGTTAAGTGCTGTCAAGTTGTTTCAGACTCATAGCGAGCAACCTTATAGAGTTCCCAAGGAGCGGCTGGTGAGTTTGAACCTCCGACCTTGTGGGTCAAACTGATCTTACAGTACAATACTAATCCTACAGTACTACACATTAGTAAATAAGCACAAGTAAGTCTGTAATTACCTTGCTTATTGGGTAACCCCACCCCCACCCCTCCCCCGGGATGTTGAATCTATCCAGAGGCACCTTGAAAGAAAGTCCTGGTGAACAGCTTCTGAGACATTACAGCCATTGGAAACTCTAGCGAGCACAGTTCTACTCTGACACACAGGGGTCCCTCATGACTCAGAATCAATCCACAGAAAATAGTTTGTCTTTTTTTTTTTTTTTAACCCTGTGATGTGCAAAGGTATTTTTTTGTTAAAAAAAAAAAGAAGTAAAACATCATTTTATAGTCTTCAGACATATTTGCATCTCATCCTTACCTCAATGACGCAAAGTAAAGATGATTTTTTTCTAAAATAAAACACTGAGGTTTGGAGAGAGTTAAACATTAGCCTAAGATCATCTGAGGTAGACAGGGGATTTGAACACACATCTCTTCACTTCAAACTCACCGCTCTTTCCTCTGGTCTGAAATGGGCCTCACAATGGAGTCCGGGTGTAGTACTGTGGGTTAATGCACTGGACTGAAAAGTTGTGTGAACAGCAAGGTCGGAGGTTCAAGCTCACTGGCCACTCCCCGGAAACACTAAACAAGGTCGCAATGGGTCGGAACCAACTTGTTGGCACTTAACAATTGCGGCGGGTCTCAGGGAGTGTCTGCATCCACACGGCCTCCTTCCATTACACAGGGTTCTGTTACCTGTCTTTACTCTTCATCTCCCCCACCCCCACCTGGCACCAATAAAGAGAATAAACAATAGGAGCTCAGGGTCACTATGAGTCAGAACTGACTTAAAAGTCCTTAATAACAACAACAGGAGTCCCAGCCCGTGTTCTATGCACCTTTTGTAGTCACGCTTCTTCCCACACAGTGGGCTTCCCATACATACCTTGAAGGGATCTTCCTCTTTTTCACTGACCTTCCCCTTTACCAAACATGATATTTTTTCCCAGGGATTGTTTCATCCCGATCACATGTCCAAAGCACCAGAGACCACGTCTTGCCATCTTGGCTTCCGAGGAGCATTCTGGCTGTATTTCATCCATGGTATTGTCTGTATTCTTCACCAGCATCAAAATCCAAATGCACTGATGCATTCATGGTCTTTCTTATTCATTGTTTCACATGCATAAGAGGCAAGGGTTGAGTCACGAAATGCCTTAGTCCTCAAAGTGTTATCTTTGCTCTTTAACACTTGAAAGAGGTCTTTTGACTTCTCCACAGCTGCTTCCATGAGTATTGATTATGGATCTAAGCAAAATAAAATCTTTGACAACTTCAATCTTTTCTTGGTTTATCATGATGGTATTTATTGGTGTAGTTTTGAGGATTTTTGTTTTCCTTACGTTGAAGGATATATTTGTTTTTTAGAAAAACTTTTATTGTGAATTGAGTGAAGGTTTATAAAGCGGATCATCAGTTTTACATTCACCAAACCCTACACTTTGCTTCACTACAGGGTTGCAGTCCCCTCCTTGCACCAACAGTTAGCAGCGTTGACCTCTATTCACTTTAACTATGACATTCCTCTCTGTGTCTCTTGCTACCTTCATCTTTCCTCTGCGAGCCTCCCTTTTGTTATATATTGCCTGCCTTGTCACCCGGGGTTAGTGTGTGTCCACCCTCTCGCCCCTGAATGCTTTTCCCTCCCTTCCCTGTAACCATCACAGATTGTTTCTTTCATCAAGAAAACTTTTTTTTTTAAACTTTTTACAACATTGATCTCATATAATGTATGTCCTTTTGTGAATGACTAATTTCACTCAGTCTAATGTTCTCCAGGTTCATCCATGTTGTGAGGTGTTTCACAGATTAATCCTTATTCTTCAACATTTTGTAGTATTCCATTGTGTGGATGTACCAAAGTTTGTTTACCCATTCTTCTGTTGATAGGCATTTAGGCTGTCTCCATCTTTTTGATGTGTCTCTTGTAGACAGCATATTGAAGGATCCTGTTTTCTTATTCATTCTGCTCTTTATGTCTCTTGACTGGAACATATAATCCATTAATATTCAGTATAATAATTAATAGGTATGAATTGATAGTTGTCATTATTTTGTGGGTTTTTTTTGTTTTTGTTTTTTTTTTGTGTGTGTGTGTGTGTGAGAGAGATGCTGGGTTCTTTGTTCCACATAATTTACTATGCTGAGTTCATTTTGTTTGTGGGTTTTCTGGTAATTTTCCTTGCTATTGTGTTAATGTTTACTAAATCTTTCTGATTTTCCTCTTTTTTATTTTGATGGGCACGTTTATTATTTTTCTTAGCAGTTACCTTGTGATTAATTAACTTTTTCCCCTACTTAAAACCATCTGTTTTATCTTGAAATCTACTTGACTTTCTTGCTATTTGGAAAGTCTATAGCTATACTATTCCCTCTTTTTGCTTTGTAGTAAACTTCATAATAAATTGATATCTCTGGTTCACTATTTTTAGTCTTGTAGGTTTGTTTTACTTTAAATACTTCTATATCTGGACCAATAAACAACATTCTTATCAACAGAGAAAAGATTGAAGTTGTCAAGGACTTCATTCTTCTTGGATCAACTATCAACACTCATGGAATCAGCAGTCAAGAAATCAAATGACATATTGCATTAGGCAAATCTGCTGCACAAGACTTTTTTAAAGTGTTGAAGAGCAAAGATGTCAGTTTGAGGACTAAGGTGTGCCTGATCCAAGCCATGCTATTTTCAATAACCTCATATGCATGCAAAAACTGGACAGTGAATAAAGAAGACCTTATTGATGAATTGATGCTTTTGAGTTATGATGTTGGAGGATAATATTGAAAGTGCCATGGGTTGCCTAAAGAACCAACAGATCTGTCTTGGAAGAAGTGCAGCCAGAGTGCTCCTTGGATGCCAGGATGGCCAAACTTTGTCTCTCATACTTTGGACATATTGTTAGGAGGGACCAGTCGCTGTTTGGTAGGGTGGAGGGCCAGAGAAAAAGAGGAAGACCTCCAACGAGATGGATTGGCCAGGTGGCAGCATCGATGGACTCAAGCTTGGCAGCAATAGTGAGGTTGGCCTAGGATCAGGCAATGTTTATTCAGTTCTTCTGTGTATAGGGTTGCTATGGGTCAGTACCAACTCAATGGCACCTAACAACAACAACATATCTGGACTGAATTCTGGTTGGTGTTGCCATGAATGGTAATGTCAGTTTTTTGTCTGTTGTTTGGTTCTCAGTCCAAAGAACACCCTTTAACCTTTTTTGCAAAGTTGGTCTGGTCACTACAAATTCCTTGAATTTTTTTGATCAGGAAATGTCCTAATTCTGCCTTCATATTTGAAGGACAGCTTTGCTGGGTATATGATTCTTGGTTGGAAATCCTTTTGTTTCAGAGTTTTGTATCTGTGGTTCCCTTGTTTTTTTGCCTGCATGGTTTCTGCTGAGAAATCCCAGCTTAGTCTTGTTGGTTTTTCTCTGTAGACAACTTTTCTTTTTTCCTGAGCTGCTCTCAGGATTCTTTCCTTGTCTTTGATTTTGGAAAGTTTGAGTGTGATATGTCTTTAGGGATCTATCCTATTTGGGGTTCATTCTGCTTCTTGTATGCTTATCTTCTTGTCTTTCACGATGTTTTCTTCCAACAACTCTTTAACAATTTTCTCTGTGCTTGTCTCTTTATGTTCTGGAATTCTGATTACCCATAAGTTGTTCCTTTTCATGGTATCCCACATAAGTCTTAGGTTTTCTTCAGGTTTTTTCACTTTTTTTCTGATTGTTCTTCTAGCTTACTAGTATCAAAACTTATTTTCAAGTTTACTAATTCAGGCTTCCATTGCTTTGCATCTACTCCTTTGTCCCTTCAGTGTTTTGTCCATTTCTGAGATCTTACTATTAATCTTCTGGATTTCTAATTGCAGGTTTTGTATTGTTTCAAAAATTTGCATTTAGTATGTCTAGTTGTTCTTGTAATGTTTTCCTGAAATTTTCTAACATTTTTATTGTGTTCTCCGTCCTTTCCTCGATCTTTCTATCAATCCTTTGAAGGTATCGAATTATCATTCTTTTGAGGTCTTTTCCAGTTACTTCTATTTCCTTTATGCCTCAGAAACATCTTCTGGCTCTGCATCTTGGTCATTTGTTTGAGCCCTTCTGTCTTGTTTCTTCATGTTAGCTACAATTGTCTGTTGTCTCCAGGGCATTGTGAGGTTGTTGTACTTGTAAAAACAGTGTAGTTGTTGGATCTGGAAGCCTCCTGCAATTCAAGGAGTTCATGAGGTGGTTGTGGAAGGGATGTGACAGCAAAGTTCCTGGCCGTAGATAGAGGTCCTATTGACCTCAGTGTTATGTGTGTTCAGGGCATCATGGGAGCCCTTGATGGAGCTGATTTCTGTGTCTGTTAGAAGCACAGTGAGGCTGGGGGTAGGGTGACCAGTCAAATGCTGGTCTGATGACTCTGCAGGTTTGTTGATCTGGAACCAAACCCACCTGAATCCAGGTACCAGAACAGTACACTAAAGCAAAGTGGCGCAGCTGGCCCCACCTCTTGTCAACATGACTCCCAACCATGTGGCTCCAAACTCCCAGAAAGCAGGGTCCATACTGGGGGTGGATGAGGGTGGGAGCTGGCCGCACTTCTGGTCACTAAGGGAGCATGGGGAAAAGCAAGTAATCACACCATTTCCGTGGCCTATGTGAATCTGTTCTACCAGGCTTCTCTTTACTGCCAAAGACCCTCACAGAGGTCGTCATGTCTGACCAGCATTTCACCATCAGCCTTCCTGTTTCACCTTCCCTGCTCAGCCTCTCCTCCAAGCAAGCACTCCATCCACCTCTCTAACATCTCTTCTGAAGTTCAGTGTGCCAGATTTTTCGTCTATATCTCTTTTATTTTTTCTCTCATATCTTTGTTGTAGAGTGTCCGTCCATCTGTCCAGTAGTGGGTCTGCCTAGTCTGCCATCTTGCCCTGAAGACTGTAGTCTTTGATCTTCATCAGTAAGTATTTCACATCCTCTTCGCTTCCACCAGGCAAGGGTTTATCATCAGCATACACAGGTTGTTAATGAGTCTTCCTCAAATCCTGATGCCATTTTTCTCCATGTAATCCAGCTTCTTAGACTATTTGCTCAGTATACAAATTTAATCAATATAGTGAAAGTATACAACCCTGGCCCACACCTTTCCAAGATCCATTTGCTATCAGCAATGGTATCCCTAGTTCCACATCCTCTGTGGACTCTGGCTTGAATTTCTGACAGTTTAATGATCTTGTCCGATGATTTCCACCTTCCGTTGGGTCCCCTCTCTTTGCAGTGTGCACAAATATGGATCTTTTACAGTCCGTTGACCAGGTAGCTGTCTTCCAAATTTCTTGGCGTAGACGAGCGACTGCCTCCAGCACGCACTACATCAGTTTGTGGAAACATTTCAAATTGTACTCTGTCAATTTTGGAAGTCTCGTTTCTTGCCAGTGTCTTCAGTGTAGCTTGAACTTTGTCCTTCGATATTATTGGTTCTTGATCATATGCTACCTCTTGAAATGGTTGAGCATCAACCAATTCTTTTTTTTTTTTCAGGGTGGTGGTATTGATAGTTTCTGTTTGTTTTGTTGATAAGTTTTTATAGTGAATTGAGTGACAGTTGACATGGGAGATGAGAGAACGTTGGGTTTACACTCTTTGTTTCATTTTATTGCAATGATTACAATTTTTGCATCATCATTCAGCAGTGTTTGCTTCTATTCACTCTGGTATTGTTGTTGTTTGTTTTGATGTACACAGATACACTCAGGAATATATAATCATTTAAACAACCAAAGGCCACACTCTACAAGCCTGCCTCCTGGCTGCCAGCACACAGCCTTTCTCTTTCCATGAGTCTAGAGTCCTCAGCTGTTCCCTCTCTCCATGTCTCTGCCTCCATCTCTGGTGTCGCTGCTTCTCTGGATAATGTCCCACATTCTGCTCATGCTCTTCTCCCTTGGTGGTCCTAGGGTCCTCTGCTCCTGGACTGTAAGATGAACTACTCCCCCTTTTGTTACTGAACTTCTACTTTTACAGTTGTGACAATAGCAATTAGTCATGATAACAATTATTCACTATTGAGTTATAAGGACCAATTCTTTTTGATACTATGACTCTGTCTATTCTGTCTTTAAATATTTAATTAAATTCTTCTTTAAATGCTTCCTGTATTCAATATTTAGCCTGTTGTTGTTGTTGTTGTTATGTGCCATGGAGTTGGTTCCGACTCATAGCGACCCTGCATAGGATTTCTGAGGCTGTAAATCTTTATGGGAGCAGAAAGCCTCATCTTTCTCCCACAGAACAGCTGGTAGTTTCAAACTGCTGACCATGAGATTAGCAGCCCGATTTGTAACGATTACACTACCAGAGTCTTTTAATATTAGGCTTGAATTTTTTCTTTAGTTCTTTCAGTTTAAGAAATACTTCTGACTTTCTAACCCTAGGTTTTTGCACATTTCATTGTAATATTTTACTTTGTCTTTTCCAATTATCCTTTGACATTTTCTCTTCAGCTCTTTAATGCATCATTTCTTCCAATCACTTAGGTTCTCACCATTCAAGACCAAATTTAAGGGTCTCTTCTGAGATGCACTTTGTTTTTTTTTCTATTTTTCCTGTCTACTTTTTTTTCTCTTAAAGTATAACTTTCACTCAAATCTCTATATGTGCTTTGGTGTTTGAAGAAGTACAGCGAGAATGCTCCTTAGAATCGAGTATGCTGAGAGTTCATCTCTCATCCTTTGAACACGTTATTAGGAGGGACTCATCCTTGGAGAGACTCGTCCTTGGAGAGACTCGTCCTTAGAGAAGGACACCGTACTTGGTAAAGTGGAGGGCCAGCAAAAAAGAAGAAGACCTTCAAAGAGATGGATTGACACGGTGACAGGAGCAGTGGACTGAAACATAACAGCAATTGTAAGGATGACACAAGACTGGACAGTGTTTCATTCTATTGTGCATAGGATCACGATAAGTCAGAACTGACTCAGCGGTATCTGACAACAACAACAATCCTCCACCACATTCCTAGGTGCATTGCAGCAAAGGTAAATATTCAGGTACAAATAGCCTCCGTCAGACTCTCCCTCCCATACCTTTTCAGCCTGTGTCTCTGTCCATGTATCTGCCCATAGAACACTCTTGTCCCAAGGTTGCATATATGACACTATTTATCTCTATCTCCTTAAAGGTTTGCATTCCCCCTGTGTCTTCATTTTCTGCCAACTTCTGTTTTCTTGTAAATTGCCCTCCTTGTCCCCCTAATTAGCCAGGAGTTCTGGTAGCATAGTGGTTACAAATCGGGCTGCGAACCGCAAGGTCAGTGGTTCAAGACTACCAGGGGCTCCACGGGAGAAAGATGAGGCTTTCCTGCTTCCATAAAGATTTACAGCCTTGGAAACCCTGCTCAGGGTCGCTATGGGTTGGAACCGACTCGACGGCACTTAACAACAATACTCTCTAGTCAGTGAATTCCCCCCATCTGGTGACCATGAAAGAATGTTTTTTTCAGCATGAAACTATTTTCTTGTTTTTTTTTTTCTTACAATAGATGTTGTTGTTGTGAAGTGCCATCAAGTCAGTTCTGACTACTAGCGACCCTGTATAGGGTTCCAAGGAGTGACTGATGAGTTTGAACCACTGACCTTGTGGTTCAAAACAACCCTGCAATCTAGTGCTTGATCTCATAGCGCCACACCAGGACTGGTCTCATACAATATTTGTCCTT
Organism: Chrysochloris asiatica; assembly: GCF_000296735.1. Lineage (NCBI taxonomy): Eukaryota > Metazoa > Chordata > Mammalia > Afrosoricida > Chrysochloridae > Chrysochloris > Chrysochloris asiatica. The sequence goes on along the minus strand of NW_006408547.1, from coordinate 23,479,387 downwards.
TTGTGATTGGCTAATTTCATTCATTGTAACGTTCTATAGGTTTATCCATGTTATGAGTTGTTTTACAGATACATCATTATTCTTCAACATTGGGTAGCATGCATGTTCATGTATCAACATTTATTTATCCATTCTTTCATTGAGAGGTATGAAATGCTCTTTTTGACAATGAATATGATGTCATACCTCTTCAGTTTGTCATTCCCAGTGTAGTAAACCATATGACTGTCTGATTCAAATGTCCAATACCTGTTCATTTCAGCTCATGAGTGCCTAGGAGATCATTCTTTCTGTGTTCCGTTTCATTTTTTATGATCTCCAATGTTCCTAGACATCATGCATTCCACATTGTGATTTTTAATAGATGTTTGCAACTCTTTCTTCTCATTTTGCTTAGTGGTCGATGACCAAATGAAGGTCTCAAAAGCTTTGATGCATCCTCATCACTGAGGTACTTTGAGGAGGTGGCTGTTTCTCAGTATTATTTTGAGTTCCTTCCAACGTGAGGACTAATCTTCTGACATTACACCAGACAATGTCCTGGAGCTATTCATAAGACCTTCAGTGGCTAAGCATTCTCCTTCTTCCTAGTCTGTCTTAGTTTGGAACCTCTGTTGAGACCTGTCCACTGTGGGCGACACATTAAAAATATTGGTGGCAAAACTTCCAACATCACAGCAACATGAAAGCCAGCACAGTATGACAGAATGACAGGTGAGTGGCAGAGCACAGGAAGTGGGTGCTCTCATTGCCCCATTTTACAGTTGGGAGAGCTTAGGTCGAGTAGTCTCCCACCCATGATTTCCACTCTCCTCCCCTCTATATCCACTTCACTCCTCCAGTTTCTTCTTTGTGCAGGTCTAGCTGGTCTCATGAGTCCCGGTGTGGCGCTGTGGGTTAACATGCCAATTTGCAAAGCCGTTTGAACTGCAGGGTTGGTGGTTCAAGCTCATCAGCTGCTCCTTGGAAACCCTATACAGGGTCGCTATGGGTCGGGATTGACTGGATGGCACTTAACAATAATAGCACTTGACCTCATGGCCTGGTCTCTTCAGGTCCATCCTCCCTTCTTCCCAGGATGAAGACCCCTGCCGGTTTTTGTTTCCACTAAGAGCAGCTGGGTTTAGACTTCCCCATAAATCTCCAAAGCCTGGATGAGCTGAGAAACATCTGTCGTCTGTATGTTTGCAAATGGATTTGATTTCACATTCTGGCATGTCATTTTCCACATGCCAGCATTTTACAGGCATTAACTAATCTCAACTTTACAACTATGAAAATGACCTCCCATTTTACAGATGAGTAAATGGAGGCACAGGGAGGTTCTGAAACTTGCCCAAGAGTAAGTGGTGGAGACAGATGTTGTGTCCAGGTGTTCTGACTCCAGAACCAGCATTCTAGAATTCTATGATCTGTTACTTGGTGAGCTCATTCAAAATTGACAGTTTGACCAGGGGTCAATGGAATTTTGTCCTATAGGTCCAGATAGTAAATATTTTAGGCTCTGTAGGCCAGATGGTCTTTATTTCAATTATTCAGTGCTGCCGTTTAAAAGAAAATAAACACATGAGTGTTGCTGGGTCCCAATAAACTTTACTTACAGAGGGAATAAAAGAAAATACTGTTGAATGATGATGCATGGAGGGAACTGTAATCATTGCAACAAAATGAAATATGATAGAATGAGTGCAAAACTGATGCTCTCCCATGTAAACTATCACTCACTTCACAGTAAAAACTTAAAAAAACAACAAAACTTTACTTAAGAAGTGTGGTCTAGGTTTAGCCCCTGGGCTGTGGTTTGCAGACTCCTGGTGGATTCTAAAGTAAATGCTGTTAGGTTGCTCAGCAAAATTATTGGCTTTTTAACTGACAGGTAAGGAGTCCTGGTGGTGCTATGGGTTAAGCACTGGGCTGCTAACTGCAAGGTTGGTGGTTCAAAGCCATCAGCTGCTCTTTATGAGAAAGATGAGGCTGTTTGCGCCAATAAAGATTTACAGTCTCAGAAACCCTATTTAGTCACTATTAGCTGGGACACATTTGATGACCGTCAGTTTGTTCTTTTGTTTTTCTTTCACTGATAGTCATTAAGCATCACATTAAGTCATTGTATTCCAGGCACAGGAACAGAGCCTTGGAGGGTGTACACACACTTGCAATCACACCAAGAAGGTATATACACACAATCATATCGAGAGGGTGTACACACACTTAAATTATACCAAGACAGTGCACACACTCACAATCACACTGAGAGGGTGTACACACATTTACAATCATACCGAGAGGGTTTACACATACAATCACACCAAGAGGGTGCACACACACTTACAATCATACCAAGAGGGTGCACATACAATCACACTGAGAGGGTACACACACACTTACCACCATACCGAGAGGGTGTACACATGCTTAAATCATACCGAGAGGGTGTACATACTCACAATCACACCGAGAGGGTGCACACACACTTACCACCATACTGAGAGGGTGTACACACACTTAAATCATACCGAGAGGGTGTGCATACACTCACAATCATACCGAGAGGGTGCACACACACTACAGTCATACCAAGAGGGTGTACACACACAATCATACTGAGAGGGTGTACATACTCACAATCATACCGAGAGAGTGCACACACACTTGCCACCATACTGGGAGGGTATACACACTTACTACCACACCAAGAGGGTGTGCACACACAATCATATCGAGAGGGTGTACACTTACAATCATACCGAGTGGTGTACACAGACTTACAATCATACCAAGAGCAGGGACCATCCCGCAAAGATAGATGCCCACAGTGGTAGGTGCTTACTTAATTTGCCCTTTTATCCTGTGTTCTCTCTAGTTTAAATGGAAGCCAAACCTGGTGACAAGATTTCATTTGTTTTTCATTCTTTTCCCAACTTGAGGCCAATTTGATGAGCAGTAGTATGCAGTATTAGTGAGTCGGTGGTAGAATTAATCTGCTCTGTGGGCGATCCGGGCTCAAGTTTTGGTCAATGTATCACATGAACAACCATCGTCATCATCAGCGGAGGTTGTGTACAGCTGTGATGTCAGTCAGGTTTCAATGGAACTTCCAGACTAAGAGAAACTAGGAAGAAAGACCTGGCTATCTACTGCCCCAAACTAGTCATAGGTCCAATCTGCAACTGATCATGGGAATGTGCAGGACTTGGCAGAGTTTGTTCTGCTGTGCATGGGTTGAGGCCAACTTAGTGAGCAGCTAACACACACATAGTTTAGTGTATCTAAGGATCACCTGAAGGCTTGATAAAAATGTAGATTACTGGGTCCAACCCTGCTCTGACTCAGTTGACCTAGGCAGGGTCTTGGAACCTGAATTTTATCCCTGATGATTCCCTTCTAAGTGGTCTCTGGGACCCTCTTTAGGAAATAACAATGGAAAGGACTTTGGCAGGAAGAAACCACCTAGTTCTAATGGGGTTTGGGAAACTTTATCCTCAAAATTCCACGAAAGAGCTTCTGTTTTTAAAACACAACCTTCAAAGAAGAAAGTTCATTTCAGCGATGCTGCCAATTGTGGTGAAAAGAAAAACCTCATCTGATTAATATCAACATCTCAATGAAATGAATGATAGGCAATCCAATGGGATACCGGGCAGCCACATAAAAATTACATTGAGGAGATTTAGTCATTTAATAAATGAGGACAACAGGTGACAAGCAACATATAGAGGATGAGTCATCCGCTAGTATTAAAAATACATGCAGAAATAAAAATCTGGAAGGACAGTCACCAAAATGTGTGCATGAGGTTTCCAGTTTATGCGAAATGAAGGTGGGATACATTTTAAATAAAAAAGAGAAAGTTGAAACATTGCATCATGAAGTAACACATATCATTGTGTGTATAGTTATGTATATCTATACTGTTTTCACCAACAAAGATGGTTCAACAGTCGTATGTGTGAAATGAAACATATAGGGGGAGGTGTGAGGTCATTCCTGAAGGACAGAAGACATCCTTCATGACAACACAAGACAGTTCCCTCTGTCTCTCTGTCCCAGTGTGGGACAGTTGGTCTCTCTCTGAGTTTCTGTCTTTCATCTGTTTATTTGGCGTCTTTGAATCTCTGAGATTCTGAGTGTCTCTCTTAGCTCTCTCTCAAATCTCCTCAGAATCTCTCCCTCAATTTCCATCTCTCACTTTCTCTCTCCTCTCATTTTCCTGACTCTTCTCTTAGTTTCTCTCTTACCCTCTCTCAGTTTCTCTTTGTCTCTACCAATCTTTCTGTTTTTTCCTCTCTCCCTCTTCCTTATCCCCACACCAAGGACTGCAGAAGAATTTAATGAGATTGGATGCAAGGACAGCTCCAAGCAGCAGCAAATTTATTTCCACACAGAAGCAGGTCCCTAGAGCTGAAGTTGAGGGTAGGGAAATGGGGCTTGCAGGAGATGGCCTGGTTTTGGTTTTGAGTCCATGACGCTGTTCAGCCATTCAGTATACTGGGAGACCCTGGTGTATACCCCAATGTGGCCTATTGCAGCACAGCCCTCGCCCCAGCTGACGATCCCTGTCAAGTACCATGTGTTTTGGTATTTGGTCACATGTGGACCTCCACTGTCTCCCTTGCAGGCATCCTTGGTCCCATCCAGGTAGCCAGCACAGAACATGTTTTCTGTTATCTCTGGGGCATTGATTGACTTTTTTGTTTGTTTCTTACAGTCCTGGGTCATCATCCTGGGCACTTCTATGGTCATGAGCTCAAGAGCTGTGGAGCCCCTGTCAAGAAGCTGACCCCAGCCACTCACGGAGGAGAACCGTATGTAGGCCAGTGTGTTCTCAGAGAATTCCTTGTACGGCAAGCACAGGGGTACTATGTAGTCAGTGAAGTTCACTGGCATCCTCAGACGGAGCAGAGCGATGTCATGATTGGTTTTGCCTTGAATGTACTTGTCAGGGATTATGATTTGAGCAATTTGCCGTTCCTGTTCACTGCCTTCCTCTTCACTAAGGTCATGCTCACCTGCAAAGAAACCAAGATTGTTAAGGTGCCTGGTAACTTTTGGTAAATCTTTTCCATATAAAACCCTTGCATGGCTTTTGGATCTTTGGCCTTCCATTTTACCCTTCTGGGTTTGGCGTAGACTGCTATGGAATGGGGAATTCTCCTTTTGGAGAATCTGGAATGTGTTGGAGGTCTCCTTTTGGAATAGGTAGATGAACCGCATATCCAACTATAAAGGAAAAATCCCCAGATGACAGTTGACTTTCCCAGAAAATGACAGCTTAAGTTGGGGTGCTATGGGAAGAGTGTAAATTGAGGAACATGGGACATATAAACATCTGGAACATGGGCTATTAAAGGCAAGTGAGGAAGGTATACTAGACTTTTGATAGCTGTTGGTAGCGGAAGAAGAATGGAGCACTCAAAATCCTCCACAGTTCTTCCCAAGATGTTCTCAGTTATCCTCATCTGGTCTTGGTTCTGTTCTTACCCATAAACCCATCAGGCAACAGCCTTAACCCACAGAGAGGCACCCGTGAGTGTTCTGTATCCTCACCAGGATCAAGCCTTAGCACGAGTGATTCAGAGTAGAGAGAATGATATCTCTCCTTCGAGGTCCTTTTAAGACTCCTGGTGTGGTGCTGTAGGATCATCACTGGACTGCTAACCACAAGGTCGACAGTTCAAACCCAGCAGATGCTCCTCAGAAGCCCCATACAGGGTTTCTATGAGTCAGAATTGACTCATAGGCATTTAACAACTCCTTTTTATGTTGTGTTTGGGAGTGGGAAGAAGTGGGAACCCTGCAAGTGGAGAGGTTTGCCCAGAGGGAGTACATGTCTCCCTTTGGAGAAGCTAATCTGGTTATGGACATGAAGAGTTTGATCTCCAAAATCTTAATCCTTGTGTTATTATCATTAAAGGCTGTTTTTGAATCAGAAGGAGAGAAGGACAGTACCTACCCAAAACCACTGTCAGAGTCTTCCAGTTTCTTAGGCTGAGTTTGTCAAAACAATGGGCGGCAGTGATGACCCACATGGCTTCCAGCAGCGCTCCCCCACATTGCAGAGCTCCATTCAGCTTTATCACAGCCTGGGCCAGAGCAAAGTGTATGTTTGCAGATCACAGGATTTTCACAGGTCCCTGATTTCTTGCCTTCCCATGCACCCCAAAGGACTGACTCATCTGGAAGTGTTCATTTCTGAAATCTGAGCATCTTTGGAGATCCCTTCCTGGGCAGAGCTGTGGGCCACGACTTCACTTTGCTCAAATAGGCAATTTAACTTCTTATCTAGCTAAAACAGAACTTAAAATACTTACTGATGAAAATCAAAGACTACAGTCTTCAACACAGATTGCACCTCAATGAAAAGAAAACAAAAATCCTCCAATGGGACCAATAAATAATATCATGATAAACAGAGAAAAGATTGAAGTTGTCAAAGACTCCATTTTGCTGGGCTCCACAATCAATGCTCATGGATGCAACGGTCAAGAGATCAAATGAGTGTCAGTAGGTGAACCTGCTGCCTCTTAAAATATTAAAAGAGAAAAGATGTCAGTTTGAGGAGTAAGGTGTGCCTGACCCAAGCCATGGTATTTTCAATTGCCTCATATCCGTGTGAAAGTTGGACAATGAATGAAGAAGACTGAGCATTGATGCTTTTGAGTTACGGTGTCTGTGAAAAATACTGAAAGTACCATGGACTGCCAGAAGAACCAGCAAATCTTTCTTGGAAGAAGTACAGTCAGAATGCTCCTTAGAAGTCAGGAAGGCAATATGTCATCGCTCATACTTCACACATGTTGTTGTTGTTAAGTGCCATCAAGTTGGTTCCAACCACAGTGACCCTGTATAGGGTTTCCTGGGAGCAGCTGGTGAGTTTGAACCGCCAACCTTGCAATTCAAACCGACTTTGCAGTCCAGCGCATTAACCCACGGGGCCACACCAGACACGTTGTTGTTGTTGTTAAGTGCCATCAAATCAATTCTAACCCATAGCGACCCTGTATACGGTTTCTGAGGAGCAGCTGGTGAGTCTGAACTGCCAACCTTGCAGTTCAAACAGCTTTGCAGTCTGGCGCATCAACCCACAGTGCCACACCAGGACTCCAGACATGTTGTTAGGAGGGGCCAATTCATGGAGAAGGACATCATGTTTGGTAAAGTGGAGGGTTAGTGAAAAAGAGGAAGACCCCCCAAATAAATGGATTGACACAGTGGCAGCAGCCGTGGGCTCAAGCGTAACAACTGTGAGGATGGCGCAGGACTGGGCGGGGTTCCCAGTGACTTGTAGGGTCACTATGACCCGAACACACTCTACAGCACCTAACAACAACAACAATCTAGCTGGGACAGACTCAGGGGATTTATGTGCACATATAGATTCCTGATAAGGAGCTCTAGTAGCGTAGTGGTTACGAATCGGGCTGCTAACCTCAAGGTCATCAGTTTGAAACTACCAGCTGTTCCGCAGGAGAAAGATGATGCTTTCTGCTCCCCTAAAGATTTGCAGCCTCAGAAACCCTGTGCAGGGTCGCTATGAGTCAGAACCGACTCCACGGTGTTTAACAACAACACAGACTCCTGGTATGGCACTGTGGGATAATTCACTGGACTGCAAGGTTAGTTTGAACTGTAATGTCAATAGTTCAAATTCACTAGTCGTTCCTCTGAAACCCTATACAGGGTTGCTGTGCATCAGAACCAACTCAATGGCACTTAACAACAACAACATGGACTCTTGGTATGACACTTAGGATAAGCACTAGACTGTGAACCAAAAGGTCAGCAGTTCAAACCCACCAACTCCTCCTCAGAAATCCTGAACAAGGTCCCTATGAGTCAGAAATGACTGAACAGCACTTACAGAGCTAAAAAGCAATTGCCACCGTGTTGATTTCAGTTTATGGAAACACTACATGTTTCCATGGAAACACTACATGTGTCAGAGTAGGTTGTGCTCCATAGCGTTTTGTTTTGGAGATAGGTCACCAGGGTGAACTCGAACTGCCAACCTTCTGGTTAGCAACCAAGCATTCTAACCATTAGCACTGTTGTTGTTGTTGTTAAGTGCCGTCGAGTCGGTTCCGACCCATAGCGACCCTGTACAGGGTTTCTGAGGGTGTAAATCTTTATGGGAGTAGAAAGCCTCATCTTTCTCCCGCGGAGCGGCTGGTAGTTTCGAACCGCTGACCTTAAGGTTTGCAGCCCGATCCGTAACCACTACGCTACCAGAGCTACTTAACCAGTAGCACTGGTTATCCTGAAACTCCACAGAATTGTATAGCCATCTTTATGTACATTAGTATTATACACTCTGTGGACAATAGCAGTACGTTGACTCTTGAACAACATGGGGGTTAGGGGTGCCGACCGCCTGTGCAGTTGAAAATCTGAGTATAATTTACAACTGACCCTTGAACAACATGGGTTTGAATTGCTCAGGCCCACTGTGGTTACGAATTGGGCTGCGCTCCTTAAGGTCAGCGGTTCGAAACTACCAGCCGCTCCGCGGGAGAAAGATGAGGTTTTCTACTCCCGTAAAGATTTACACCCTTGGAAACCCTGTACAGGGTCGCTATGGGTCGGAACTGACTTGATGGAACTTAACAACAACAACAACTTACAAACAAGATTTTTTCATTCTTTTCCTGTTTCTAGGGCTGTGAGCACAAATGTTGTTAAGTGCCATCGCTTAAAACTGTGTGAATCTGGTCATATTCATATTGTCACATGGAGATGAGCAGTCTCACACCGAGTTCTGTCAGACACCCAGAACACTTGAGCTCACTGCACTGTGGTGAAATGCTGTCAAGTCAGTTCTGACTCTGAGATTCTGTATAGGGTTTCCAAGGAGCGGCTGGTAGGCTTGAACCGTGACCTTGTGTTTAACATTCCGCTGCTTATCCTACAGTGCCACACCAGGACTCCCCACTGCACCAACAACTGGGGGGAAAAAACCACATATATGTGGACTGGTAAAGTCCAAACCTGTATTGTTCACGGGTCAGCTGTACTGGTGTTGAATCTCACTGCCTACCTCCCCGGTATTTCCATGTAAGTCAAACCCAACAATACACCCTAGCTTTGATAGCTTTTGATAGTAGGAGGAGAAAGCATCACACTTTAGTGAAGTGTCCTGAGGATTAAATGAAATAATGTGTAGCAACTAGCACAGGTCTTTGAAAATAGCGTTGTTGTTGTTAAGTGCTGTTGAGTTGGTTCCAACTCACGAGACACTGGATAGGGTTTCCAAAGAGTGGCTGGAGGGTTTGAAGTGCTGACCTTGTGGTTGACAGTCAAATACTTATAGTAGATCCTCAATGAATGTTTTCTTTGCCTTTCTTCTTTTGCCCCTTGCACCCCCCCAAAAGTAAGAAGGATACTGCTGAGCTGGACCCTTGAGTGAAGCTGGATGGAATAATTCAACCCCCTCACTCCCCCACCCCCCCAGGCTGATTCCCCACACTGGGAGGAAAAAGGTGTAGAATCTTCCAGCCAAGCCAGTACTTGAACACAGGGCATTGTAAGGTTGGGGAAACTGCAGAGAATGTGGGTGTCGATGGCTGAGGTGGAACGGACCTGAGGGACAGTCCTGGTCCAGTTTACAGTGAGTCACTGTGTGTGATGGCATTGTATTGTCATCAAGTCTGCTGATTTAACATCAGCCAGGGAGGAAAGAGACTGAAATGGGGTCAAATCAGTCTTGTTGTTGTTGTTGTTGTTGTTGTTAAGTGCCACCCAGTCAGTTCCAACCCATTAGCAACCCTGAATAATGTTTCTGGGGAGTGGCTGGTGAGCTTGAACCAGCGACCTTGCAATCCATCTCATTAATCCACAAGACACACCAGGACTCCCAAATCATTCTTAATCAGGACTAATTTTCCCAAATTGCAGGCACTGGAATCACCTGTTGCTAGTGAGTAATCCCTTTCCTCACCTAAATCTGGGAACAATTGGGTCCCTCAGAGAAGAAAACAAACACCCTACAATACAATGCTCACAATGGATGAGAAGAATGCTCTGTAAATTTAGAACTAAAGCTCTTCCCTAGTGAAATGCCTGGGGCAAGGAACCTGGCAATCTACACCAGAGCTGGCTACTTGCCAATCTGCAGCCACAGGTACCAAGCGGAAGTCTACGGGAAGCTGCTACAAGCATGGAGCTGGGCTGCCCAAATGTCCACTCTGATGTGGCCAAGGCATTGCATCTTTCTGGCAAGAGGAACCTTCCATTCCTTCATCTGTAAAATGCGGATGGTAGTTGAGCCTGCCTCATGCAGTTGTGGGGATTAAATGATAGCTGAATGGCAGGCCAAGTCCTGGAGGATGTAACAGGTGGTAGGTCAGCAGTGAGTGTAGTGACTACATCGGTCCAGGTGGGCCACACTGTAACTCATACCCCATCTCTACATCACCGAAGCTTTGTTAACAGGGACACTAATGAATACACAGGAGTCCTGGTGTGGCAATGTGGGATAATGCTCTGGACTGCAAGGTTGGTTTGAACGACAAGGTCAGTAGTTCAAGCTCACCAGCCGCTCCTTGGAAACCCTATACAGGGTCTCTATGAGTTGGAACTGACTCAACGACACTTAACAACAACAAATACATTAGTTCTATTGAAATAACATCAAGCTTCTGGTTCTGCAAAGCTGAGGAGTAGGTCTTGGAAAAAGAGATTCCACTCTATCAGACTCTAAGGCAGGGTCCGAGTAAAACCCACAAAACCCCCAAATCTGTTACTGTCAGGTTTATGGCGACCCCATGTGTTTTTACAGAGTAGCTTGTCTTCACAGAGTTTTCTTGGCTGCACTATTTATGCACGTAGCTCACCTGACCTTACTTCTGCAGACCCAGCCACTGCCATTGGGACAATTCTGATTCTTGTGACCCCATGGAACAGAGCAGAACTAAATCTTTATAGGAGCAGGCAGCCCATCACCTCTTGGAGTGGTGGGTGGGTTTGAACAAACTGCACCACCCAGGGATTTTGGCTGATGAAGACCCTCCCCTCTGACCTCCATGGGTGCCTGAGGAGTGGGCAGCTCCGTGGGGGCAGCTATATGGAAAATTAGCTTCTTGAACCCCAAAACCAAGCCCACAGGGTGAGAGCAGGACAGAGCATGGCCTGATGCTGCCAGCCCAGCAAGAATGAAAGGTTAGAGAAGTTGTTCTAGAAGAGACTAAAACAGTTGCCCGTGTGACTTTTCTGAAAAGACGTGAGAAAAATGAAGCTACTTTGTGTCCACGGTTACTCGATTTCAGGTATTATGCCAAGAACTGACCAATGAGATTCTCAGCTTTCACTTACAAAGGTTTGAAACGCTGACTTGTTGTTATACAGGCGTCATAGAAATGAAATGAGTAATGATAAAGCTTGAAAAACAGCAAAACAAGGTGGTTCTTGCCAACAGGTGTTTGGTTGGCCCTGACTCACGGTGAGCCATCCTTCCCTCCTCACCTGCCCCTGACACAAGCGGAATGAAACACTGGGGTCCATGGGGTTTTCATTGACTGACTTTTGGAAGAAAACTTCCAGGCCTTTCTTCCTAGTCTCTCTATTCTGAAACCTGTTCGACATCATTAGCATCTCAGAAGACTCCAGAGATATAGATGGGTGGTGACCGTCCATGAGGTGCACAAGTCTGGAATTGAACCTGGGTCTCTGGCTTGGGAGATGAAAGATTCTACCCCTGAGCTATCATCACCCAATAGTTTACTGACTTAGAATTCAGGCCAAACTGAAAAAAAAAAAAACCACCCCAAAAAACCCCAAGTGCATTGCCACTGATCCAACCAGGACAGGCTTTCTGAAGTGCTAAGTCCTACCGAGCAAAAAGCCTTCTGAGGAGGCAGCTGGTGGGTTTGAACAAGCTTGCAGTTAGCAGCCCAGCGCGTATCCTACAGTACCACCAGGGCCCCTTTCCATACAGCCTCTGAACATTTAATGTGTATGTGAATCACCTGGGCCCTCGTTAAACAAAGGTTCTGATTTAGTGGGGCCTGGGATCCTGCGTGGTGAGTAGGTTCTCCGGGATGTTGCTACTGCTGTTCCATTTCTCACAGTCTGTAGGCTGGGATCCTAGGTGTCTGGACTCAAGGTGCCTCCCAGAGACGTACCCTGGAGGAGCTTCCCTGAGGAAAGCTTTGGCTGCCTGACAAGAAAAACAACTCATTTCCTTTACAAGGAGCAGCTTTTGTTGTGTAAGAAGAAATCTCAGCTTTCAGAAGTGGTGAGTACAATGGGAAGGCCATGAGATTGGGAGCCGGGTAGCCCTAAATTCAAATTTTACCTCTGTCCTTTATTAGTTATGTGACCTCCGTTTCCTTGTCTGTAAATGGAATCAGAACACTGTCTTGTGATGGGTTAGGAAGTGTAAATGCAAGCGTGACAGGTGTATTGAAATCACCAGATAAATGATTGTTTCGAAGTTTAGCATGTCTGTGTAAAAATCAAAAGAAAACCTGGAACTATAGAAAACATTGTGACTTACAGAGACCTTAGGTGGGGAAAACTGAAACAGATCATTCATTTAAGGACTTTGTGTGTTAGCAGGGTTGACTTGTGCTCTGAGTGTTCTGAAGTTGGTCTGCAAATTTTCTCTTTGAGGATTGCTAATAAGCTCTCATTCAAATGTCTGCAATCATCCCAGGGCCCGGAAATCAAGAAGTCGGGAGAAAATCAGAGCTGGCTGACATGGTTCTAAGCGGTCCCATTGGGTCAGGGGACACTCACCTGCCACGGGCATTCTCCTCTGGGACACAACTTGCCACCTACAATTCGGCCTTGGGGGTGGCTGCCATTTCTTTTTTCCAGAATAGGTATTTTTCCACACGGATATTCAACTGTATAAAAAATATTCATAAAAAGCAGGGATTTATGAAGGATGAATGTACTTGTCAGTTAAAGGATTAAATTAAATGGTCCTCCAAGATCTGGAGGCCAGGGCTGTTTGGCTTCCCTTCTAGCACTGCTCCGTCCAGGGCTTTGGGGTTGGTGGAGTTGGTGGATGGTCTACTAGGTCCAGAGTCAGGGAAGGCTGGGTTACATCTGCCAGGGCCCTAAGGAGATGCCATGACCAGGGGACTCTGTTAGATCTGGCTGACAGCTCACGTAGCTGGGGAGAGACCTTAGCTGTCTCTCATTCTGGCTGAAGAGATGGGGTAATCCTATTTCTTACAATTAAAACCTGAAATTGATTCCCACTCAGTGACTCTATAGGACAGGTCAGAACTGCCCCTGAGGGTCTCCATGGTTGTAATCTTTATGGAAGGAGCCCAGGAAGTGAGTGATTAAGCACTTGACCTCAACCTGGAAGTTCGGTGGTTCAAACCCACCAGTCACTCCATGGGCAAAAGATGTGGCAGTCTGTTTCCATAAAGATTGTTGTTGTTAAGTGCCGTCAAGTTGGCTCTGACCTTTAACGACCCTGCATAGGGTTTCCAAGGAGCGGTTGTGAGCTTGAACCACCGACTTTGTGGTTCAAACAACTTTGCAGTTCAGTGCATTAACCCATAGCACCGTTTGTTGTTGTTAAGTGCCATCGAGTCGGGTCCGACCCATAGCGACCCTGTACAGGGTTTCCGAGGGTGTAAATCTTTACGGGAGTAGAAAGCCTCATCTTTCTCCCGCGGAGCGGCTGGTAGTTTCGAACCGCTGACCTTAAGGTTCGCAGCCCGATTCTGTTCGGTCTTGCTAACTGTACACACACCGGGTGTGGGTTTACTTGTTGTTGCTAAGTGTTGTCGAGTTGGTTTCAGCTCATGACAAACCTATATAGGGTTTCCAGGAGTCCTGGTGTGGCTCTGTGGGATAAGCACTGGACCACTAAACCCTGAAACCTTGTGGTTCAAACTCACCAGTCGCTTCTTGGAGACCCTCTATAGGGGTCACTATGAATCAGAACCAACACAACAGCACTTAGCAACAACATAGGGTTTTGAAAGAGCATCTGGTGGGTTTGAACTGCCAACCTTGTGGTTAGCAGTCCAATGCTTATCTTACAGTACCACATCCGGACTCCTAGATTAAGAAAACTATAGTAGAGATCCTAAGACTCTTGGGAATTCTCTGATTGTGGAACTAGGGTATGGCAGACAGAATCCCATTCTGACCCCCTGGGTCTGGCTTCACAGCCTTTCAGGGAGCTACATCCAGTGTGACTGGGTTGGTTGACCTTCTGTCCTGGTTTCTTGTGACCATTACAACTCCTGCTCACCATGGCTCAGGCCTGCTGGGGTGGGGACAGCCATTTTGACCCTTGGTCTTTCTCCCTGCCTCACTAGGTGAGGTTATGCCAGCCCACCTCATCTTCCAGCCACCTGAGGTAACAGGAAGTAGCAGTAAATAGCTAAGGAGGCTAAGCTTGGCCCTGGAGAGCAGGGCCTGAGGATGGATTACCTGAGGGCACACACGATACTTCATCTTCCATGAGCGTGTAGCCATCGTGACACTGGCAGGACCGTTTGGTGTCTGTGTTGTCGCTGCAGTATTGCTCACAGCCTCCGTTGTCATTCACACAGATCAGCTGACTGTTTTTGTCTGAGAACAGGAAGGGAGGGCGTGAGAGGGGCCAGAGAAAGCCAGCTCTGGGGGACGGCCTCTCCCCTGGGGCTAAGAGGAGGGTGATAGAGACTGAGTATGATGGCACAGCTTGGACTCGAGGATGCATCTGGAAGGTAAGACCGGGCAGGAGGGGGCTTGACCAGGAGGAGAGCAGGGCTGGCTGGGTAGCGTTTGAGGAATGATGGGACTTGTATGAGACAGCGCCATGAAGACCACATTGTCAAGAGGCTGGTGGGGAGCTGGGAAGCCCTTAGTGAAAGGTAGCTCATACAGTGATGATGTCCAATGTAGTCAGCGTCTGGCCAGGCAAGAGATGACCAGGGACTGGATTCCAGCCACCAGGAACACCAGGCAAGAGGCTGAGCAAGTTCGTTGGGCACTTAGTCCCAGCATGGCCCATTGGCTCCTACAGAAGTTGAAGTAAAACTCAGTGTGACCGTGAAGGATAAAGCCTTGGTTGTGGACATTGTAGTTGGTTCCGTGTGTGTGTGTATTAAATCTCAGCAGTGAAGGCATGCCTTGGCAGATTTCCAACCACGGCTGGTAGGCATCAAATCAGTAAAGCCAATTGTTGTCAGCTGACTCCCATTTGTGGCAAGCCCAGGTGTGTCCGAGTAGAAATGTGCCC
>NW_006408547.1:23439916-23463655 GCF_000296735.1 Chrysochloris asiatica | reverse complement strand
CCCCGTGTGTGTCAGAGTAGAACTGTGCCCCACAGGGTTCTCAGTGGATGCTTTTTCAGTACATTAGCCTTTCTTCTGCCTCTGTGTGGGCTCAAACTGCCAACCTTTTGGTTATCATTTGAGTACCGCCTAGGGACTACAGTTTATAGTAACAAAGGTTGAAACAAAATATTATGGCTTTCTAGCCCTAGATAACCAGCCCAACCACACCAAATCAGTCACTGTTGAGTCAGTTCTGACTCATGGCGCCCCCATATGTTACAGAGTAGAACTGCTCCACAGGGTTTTCTTGGCTGTGATCTTTACAGAAACAGACCACTACACTTTTATTCCACAGGACTGTAACATGGGTTTGAACTGCCAAACTTCAGTGGCTGAGTGCGAACCATTTGCATCATCTAGAGACCTTAGATAATTGATAGGGCACCTGTTCACTTAATTTTTTTTAATTAATTAATTTTTATTTTTTATTGTGACCTTACAATTTTGGGGCTGTGGCAATTGTAAGTGGTATCTGAGAGTCTTTCTTGTCTTCCATGTTGACTATTCACATTTGTTTAATCCAATGGTCCCCAACTGTCCTACCGTGGACCAGGTTCCAATCCCTAAAACATCAGTTAAGAGACTAAGCAAGCTCACTGGATGCTTTGTTAAGACTGAACTTCACAGTGAAGATCAGGCACTTGTGGGGAGGCAGAGAATGACCGTGGTTTACTGAGAGAGGCAGAATTTACCCACGCTTCAATTGTCCATCACTCAAGAAATGATGGATACTGATTTTCTAAAATGCTAATAGTGGTTAGTTGGGGTTCTTGTCTATTTTGTAACTCATTTTTCGTTATATATTTAAAATTGTAAAGTCACAATAAAAACATGTTTTTCTGACTATTGAAAAATACTGTTCTGTAAAACCACAATTAGACATCCTTCTCACCAAGGACTCGAATTCTTCATTCTATAAAGTGATAGATACAAATCAAGGATGGGGGTCAAGAGGTCAATGATCAGTTTTGAGGTATTCTTTTCATTGTTATTAATAATTTATTAAAAATAGTCATTTCCATCATTAGGAAGAAATACTGTTGTTGTTGTTGTTGTTAAGTGCCGTCGAGTCGGTTCCGACCCATAGCGACCCTGTACAGGGTTTCCGAGGGTGTAAATCTTTACGGGAGTAGAAAGCCTCATCTTTCTCCCGCGGAGCGGCTGGTAGTTTCGAACCGCTGACCTTAAGGTTCGCAGCCCGATTCGTAACCACTACGCTACCAGAGCTCCCATAGACAATGCGTGGAGGCTGATAAAGGAGTACGTTCAGTGATTAAAGAATAAAATGAAGGAGCAGAGATGAGGCCTTAAATGGGCCTCAGGGAGCCTGTGAACCCTTACAAAGGCTGCACAAGATGTGTCTCTGTGGATGTATTTGAAGTCTGTGTATCTATGTGTCTGTGTGTAGGTGTGTATGTCATGGATCCTAGAAAATCCTGGTGTGGCGCTGAAAGATCAGCATTGGACTGTTAACCACTAGGTCAGTAGTTCAAACTCACCAGCCTCGGAAACCCTATACGGGGTCACTGTAAATTGGAACTTGATGACGCTTAACAGCAACAACAGTGGTTGAATCCTTGCCTTTTTTTGTGAGGTGCTCAGGTTTGAATCTCGGCCAAGGTACCTCATACACAGCCAGTACTTGGTGGAGGTGTTCGTGTTGCTATGATGTTGAACAGGAGGTTTAAGCAAAGCTTCCAGACAACGATAAATGGAGCAGAAAGACCTGAGAAACTCCTTCCAAAAATCAGTCAGTGAAAGTGCTATGGTCACAGCAGTCCGATTCACAATGGACCCTGGGGATGGTGCAGAACAGGAGGGCCATGTGCTATTCCACTGAATGGGGTCTCCATGAGTCAAGGCAGCTAACAAAACCAATAAAACAGAGAAGCCATGAACCAATGGTCTAGTGCCAGTGTGAGTGTAGGAAAGCCCAGGACATGTCTTGCTGGTGGCATCGTAGGCAGGGAAGGCTGGTTCCTCAGAAAGTTCCTTCATAATAGCAGATCCATCAGGGGTTCACCTAGTATGTGGGTCCCTGCACCACTGCCATTGAGTCGGTTCTGATTCCTGTTGTAGTTGTTGTTGTAAAGTGCTGTTAAGTCATTTACGACCCACAATGACCCTGTATAAGGTTTCCTAGGATCTGCTGGGGAGTTTGAGCTGGCATTCTTTGGTTAGCTGTCCATCACCACACTAGTCCAGTACTTACCCTATAGCGCCACATCAGAGTGACCCTCTATAGGGTATCTGAGGCTGTAAATCTTTACAGGAGCAGAAAGCTTCATCTTTCTCCCACGGAATGGCTGGAGAGTTTGAGCTGCCGGCTTGTGGTTAGCAGTCCAGTGCTTATCCTACAGCACCAAGGGTTTAGGGGCTGAATAATTTTCTTTTACATGTTGGTGAAAGCTGCTGGAGAGGCATAGTCTTCAGCATTCTTTGAATCAGCATTTGTCCAAAAGTTCTTATTCAAACAGGTGTTTGTTGTTACTGTTGTGTGCTGTTGAGCCAATTACAACTCAAAGCAACCCTGTATGGGGCTTCTGAGAGGGACTGGTGGGTTTGAACTGCTGACCTTGCGGTTACTAGTCGAGTACTTATCCTACAGTGCCATGCCAGGGCTCAAATTTTCCCTCAGGAACTTTATATCCTCAAGATTTTATGACTAACTGGAATACAAACTTCAGGCATCAAATCATAGAATGAAAGCATGGCTTGAATGACCAATGAATAAACGTATTTCTTAGCGGTATAATTATGAAGCTGGGGGAAAGTTGAATTTTATGTGTGTGCATATAAATTCCCCATGACCTAACTCATCTTAAACTAAATGATCATGAGTCTTTATTTTCTCTAAGATTTATTAAGCAACTATGGAAGTGTTCTGGTCAGACAGATGATGTATTACTTGTACGTTTAAGTAAAAGATGGGGACAATTTTTGACCCATGATGTGTGAGGCCTGGGACATCTCGTCCTCTGCTTGGGTGGACCAGTGCCGCCCCTCATTGCTGTTCCACCTCCCAACATAACATATGCATCACATCCAAGCACTCACCTTAGAACCGAAGGTAGGGGTGGCCCAGAAAATCTCATTCAATATCACAATGTGCATTTGTGCAGTAGAGAATTCATCTTGCCCATAAAGAAGTCTGGCCTTTGCTCTCAGCTCCTAGGAGGTGATCTCTAAGCCCTTGGAATATTTTGCCTGAGAAGAATGCCTTTGTTTGCCTGGGGGCCTTGAGCTACTTTGGATTGTCTATGCTAACAAGGTGACTTAAGGTACCCGCTGGGGACCACGGTGGTATCAGCTTAATCTCTGGAGGAGTTGGAGACTAAAGGTCAAACACGTATGTGGTCAGCCATGTATATGGGACTGAGCAATAGTAAAAACCCTGGGCACGAGACCCAGGTGAACTTCCCCGGCTGGTAACCCACCCTGGGTGCGTTCACATCTCATTGCTGGTACGTTAAATGCTGTCTCTGGCTCCACAGGGAGAGGAAGACTGGAATCTTGTAACTTGTCTCCCCTCTTCCCCCGTGTGCCGCTCCTCTTGGCTGATTTCTACCTGTGTCCTCTTGTCAGAAACTCTAACCATGAGTAGAACTGCTTTCAGGGAGCATGCTGAGTCTTTCCGAGGATGGTCTTGGGGGCTTCTGAACTTGAGATTGGTGTCAGAAGTGAAAATGATATTGGGGAGTCTCAAACTTTGCAAAAAGTTCATATTTGAAGGTGAAAAAAGAAATCTCTGTGCTACGCAAACTGTCTTGGCTGGTGGGAAATGTAGGCGAGGGAAGGTGAGGTAATGACTCAACCATTCCCTCTCCAGGTGTACCCGGATTTACTGGTGTTGGAGGCTCAAGATTTTTATATTTCTCAGAAGTGGGCATGGCTAGTAGAATTTGTGAATGATCATCTTAGAATCTTAGATTCAAGACTCTCATCTTGGAAGACCATCTACATCACTATCCTATGAGAGCTTGAAGCCCAGCCTGGACGGGTCCCTATCCTTAAGAAGGTGTTAACCCAGACGCTCAACTGACCAGCTCGACTCCTATCAGCTTCCCAAGGGCCCCTTTCTGTATACTACAGGACAGGAAGCAGAACCTCACTTGTCTCACAGTTCCGACCCTCAAAACCTTGAGGGCAGAAGCAGATATAAGACTGGAGCTGGTCCTCACAGGAACCTCCATTCTGGCAGGGATCTGAAGCGCACTGGTTTCCATCTGTGGGAAGAGTTGGCATCGGTGAGTGCACTGAGGACAAGGGGGAAGGTGGGTCATGGGAGATGCGTGGGCTCAAAATGCTGACTCACCATTGTAAGTAACCCAGAACTGCTTCTGAGGAAACAAGAGAGAAACCACATGAGACACATGTTTACCAAAAGCATCACTAATGAGTGTGAACTCATGGCCTTGAGCAGGAGTTGGGCGTTGACTTCGGACTTGTGGCCCTTTTGTGATGGAAACTATAGAACTTTTCTATGGTGTCGTGAGGTGGACTTCTCTAGGGGAGGAAACAGTTTTTTCGTAAGCTTTTTCCTTCCCTCTCAGACTCTTTGAAGGCCACCAGAGACCATGTGTCCCTGTCCCAAATCAGAATATCCAAGTCTTTGCTGTGAAGCTTGGTCAAGACACGTAAGTTTCACAGGTCTCTCTTTCCTCCTCTGATGAGTGGAGATGACTGTGTATACAGAAATCTCTGACAGTAGGAGTCAGCGTAGTAATGGTGATAGAAGCATTTTATAAACCACAACATCACACCAATCCTGTTGCCGTCAAGTCAGTTCTGACTCCTGGTGACCCCGTGTGCTCCAGAGTAGAGCTACTCCATAGGGTGTTCTTGGAAGTCCTGGTGTGGTGCTGCGTGTTAATGGGCTGGACTACAAGGTTGGTTTGAATTGCAAGGTTGGCTGTTTAAACTCACCAGTTGCTCCTTGGAAACCCTATACAGGGTCACAAATATGAATTGGAACTGACTCGATGGCACTTAACTACAACTACTTCTACTAAGGAGTCCTGGTATGGCGCTGTGGGTTAATGCATCAGATTGCAAAGTCATTTGAACTGCACCGTCAGTGGTTCAAGCTCACCAGCTGCTCCTTGGAAACCCTGTACAGGGTTGCTATGGGTCGGAATCGACTTGACAGCACTTAAAAACAACAACTTCTAATCTTTACAGAAGCACATTGCCACGCTTTCCTTCCACAGTGCTTCTTAGTAGGTTCGAACCTCCAACCTTTAAGTTCGTAGATAAGCACAAACTGTTTATGCCACCAAATGACCTATAAACGGCAAAGGACTCCATAAATAAGATTGATTCCTGAGCTGCCTTGTGGACAACTGAACTTATACCTCACACGGTTGCTGTGAGAATAAAATGCAATGAGAAATGATGAAAATGTTCTGAAAAATCAGGTGGTATGCAAATACAAGGTATGAATGTCCTTAACTTACCTGGAAAAAATAATATTAGCCTCTGTCTTGAATATCCTCCCTTCCTGGCGAGTGTGGGGTATAGGGCAATCACAGATAGAAACAAAAGGCTCGTGACTAGGATCACCAACAAGCAATCATTACAGAGAACCATTGCACAATTGTTCAGGAACTCCTGACCCTCGGACCTGTCTTCCTACACAAAGAACCTTATAAACCCTCGCCGAACCCAAAGCCCTTGTCTCTCATATAACCTGAGTCCACACCACTGATAAAAATGTTCAAAGGAATGTGTATACTTAAAAATATGTCTTAGTAGAAAAGCAAAACAAAAAATGAAGACAGCTCCAGTCATACTTTCAAAGCACAGAGAGGCGGGAAGCAGTTGTGCCTTTAATAGTTGTTTCCTCCTTGCATGTTTTTCCTAAGGAGGTGGCCACACAGCTCAGCAAGGCACTGAGAGGTTCCTCCAGGGCCAGCTTCTCATGGTCTGTCCTGTCTGCTGCACCTTCTCGTTGCGCAGGGAGCCCTGGAATCTTCTGGGCTTGTTGTGGGATGGACCTTCCTTGGAAAGATAAGGTACCTAGTAATTGTGCTTTACACTGCATGTTCTCCGGGGCATCATTAGGGTGCAGAGTAGGGGAGAGTGTGTGCAGTGAAGGGTCTCCCTGAACACAGTGGGAAGTACAGACCACTCACTGTTGGCGCTCTGACTCAGGAGAATGACAGTTACGGGGGGCTTTGTAGACTGGCTCTGTCTATGTGTTTATTCACCTGGGTGAGGACCAGTCACAGCCTCAGTGATGGAGAAACATGGACTCCAAGAGATAGGAACTTCCCTAAAGTGTCATCTAGCACAGCTCTCTTGCCACCATCTCAGAGAACACACTGACACCCTTTGAGACAGAGCAGAAGACAGCATCCTCTCTGATGAGGTACTTACGGTCCTCTCGGTGCTCTTGAAGATCTCCCTGGCTTCCTCAAATGAGCACTGTTCCTCGTTGCATTCCCTTTCCAGTGACCCGGACCTCAGCTCTTCCCAGAATGAGTTGGCTCGCCTTTGCCTGTGTAAGATGCTGTTGGCATCCTCCTGGTTTATGAAGACTGAGAAATGAAAATCCTATGAGATGTTCAGTGTTCTGCCATACCAAAATGGCATGGTGATCATTCCCAGGGATAATTTTCCTATTTAACAATGGCAATCCACAAAGATTCCCGATTTCTTTAGGTTCCTTGCTTAGGTAATTCAGAAAGCGCTGGACGCTGGTTCTCCCAGCAGCCTTTTCTGCTCCTACAGGCTCAGAGTTGGAGCCAAAGACATCCTACAAACCTGGCTGAATCCTAAATTGAGGTGTGACTTCTCTAGGACAACCTGGGAAATACTATATGGTGCAAATCTTACAATGAAAGGCCCGGGGAACTACTTGGAAAAATCAATTAATGAAAACCCTGTGGGTGGCTCAGGGTGATGTGACAGGACCCGGAAGTGTTTGATTCTGTTGTGATTGGTGTTGTCATAAGTGGGAAGCTGACTCCATGGCAGATAATAATAACAACAAATGATGATATGTCATGCCTGTTTTGGGGTGAGGAGTAAGGCTCAACCATAGGTTGAGACTATGGTTAGGTCTAGGTCTTCATTTATTGGTAGGGTTATGGTTAGGATGGGTTAGTGTTAGGGGTAAGGGTTGGGCTAGGATTAGGAGTAAGCCTTGGTCTAGTTTTTAGGGCTACATTAGGTTTATTTTTATTTACCGGTTTTTTTTCTTACTGAAATCTGTTTGATTTCCTCTTCATTTGGATTACTCCTTTTTACTTTATGCTTTTTTGTTGTGTTTTTTGCAACTGTATCTCTGGTTCTCTATTTTCAGTCTTACAGATCTGTTTTGGACTCCTGGTGTTACACTGTAGGATCAGCACTGGACTGTGAACCACAGTTCAAATCTACCAGCTGCTCCTCAGAAATGCTGTACAGAGTCGCTATGAGTCAGAAACAACTCAACAGCACTTAACAACAGCAGGTCTGTTTTACTTTGCATACTTCTAGATCTGGGTTGAGTCTCGTGATAGATAGTGTCAGGTATGTTAGCCTCAGATTGTTGACTGCTGTTGGGTCTCTGTTCAAACAACTCCCTTTAGTATCTTTTTATAAAGTTGGTCTGGTTTTCACAAAGTCTTTTAATTTGTCTGGAAAATTAGCTAATTTCACCATAAATGACCTAATTTCACCATCATACATAATGCACAGTTTTGCTGGATATTTGACTCTTAGTTGGCAATTTGTTGCTTTCAGAATTTTATATATGTGATTCCATTGTCTTCTTTTGTCATTCCACTGCCTGCATGATTTCTACTGAGAAACCGGAGCTTAGCCTTCTTACTTTTCCTTTGTAAGCAAGTTTGTTTGTTTTTAGATTATAATGTGTCTTGGTGTTTTTCTTTTGTGGTCTATCCTGTTTGGATCCCGTTTAACTTCTTGATTGGATATCTTTTGTCTTTCATGATGTTAGGAAGGTTGTCTTCCAACAACTCTTAGACAATATTCTCTATGTGTTTTTTTTTTTCCTCTTCCCTGGAATTCCTGTTATACATAAGTTATTCCTCTTGGTAGTGTCCCATGCAAATCTTATGGTTTCTTCAGATTTTTATTTTTTTGTTCTTTTTTTCTGATTGGACCTCTGTTGTTAGGTGCTGTCATGTCAGCTCCAACTCATGGAGACCCTATGCACAACAGAATGAAGTACTGCAAAATCCTGAGCTATCCTCACTATTGTTGATACATTTGAGCCCATTGTTCCTGTCTCTGTGTCGATCCAGCTTTCCTTTAGAGTCTTCCTCTTTTTGCTTACCAAGCATGATATCCTTTACCCAGGGACTGGTCCCTCCTAGTGATATGTCCAAAGTATGAGAGATGAAGTCTGTCACCCTTGTTTCCAGGGAGTATTCTGGATGTACTTCTTCAAACATAGATTCATTCGTTCTTCCATGGTCCTTTCAATATTCTTCTCCAATACCATGCCTTATCCACTGTCCAACTTTCACATGCATATAAGATTAAAAATACCGTGATTTAGGCTAGGTGCATCTTAATTCTAAAACTGACATCTTTGCTCTTCAACATTTTAAAGCGGTCTTGTGCAGTAGAGTTGCCTAATTCAAGACATCATTTGATTTCTTGACTGCTGCTTCCATTAAAGTTGATGGTGAATCCAAGAAAAACGAAATCTTTGACAACTTCAATATTTTCTCCATTTATTATGATGTTATTTCTTGATCCCGTGGTGAGGATTTTTGTGTTCTTTACAACCCATACAGGCTGTAAGTATTTAAAATACTTCATCAGTAAGTATTTTAAGTCCTCTTTGCCTTAAGCAAACAGGTTGTATCATCTGTATACCACAGTTTGTTAGTGAGTTTTCCTCCAATCCTGATGCCACATTCTTCTTCATATAATTCAGCTTCTTGAATTATTTTGCTCAGCATACAGATTGAATAAGTATGTTGTGAAAGATTATGCACCCCTTTCCTGGTTTTAAACCATTTAGTGTCCTCTTTTTCTGTTCAAACAATTACCTCTTGGTCTATGTACAGGTTGTTAATGAGCACAGTTGAGTTGTCTGGAATGCCCATTCTTCATAATTTATCCATAGTTTGTCATAACTCACACATGCCTTTGCATAGTTAATAAAGCATGGGTAAACATCTTTCTGGTATTGTCAGATTTTAGTCAAGATTCATCTGACGTCAATAATGATATCCCTCATTCCACGTCCTCTTCTGAATCCAGCTTGAACTTCTGGAAGTTCTCTGTTAGTGTATGCTTGTAGTTGTTTTTGAGTTATCATTAGTAAATTTTATTTGCATGTGATATAAATGATATTTAGAGCTTTCCTCCAGCAGATGATTTTTGAGAATTTTTTCTTCAAGCTCAGTAATTCAGCTTTCCATTGATTGAATTCTATTTCTTTGCCCTTTCAATATATTATTTATTTCTGAAGTGTTAATGTTAATCTTTTGACTTTCTAATTGCTGATTTTGTATGATTTCCATTTTTCAACTGTTTTGTCAATTTGTTTCCTGATTTTTTCCCCATTGTTCTTCTATGTTTTTGTTGATTTCATCTGTTGTTTCCTTTTCCTTTCAATCTGTTGAAGTTCCCTAATTAGCATACTTTAAAATTCCTTACCAGGTGGTTGGGATACATTTCTGATATTATATTTCCTAACTCTGTATTTTGGTCACTTGTTTCTTTGTGTAAGCTGAAAATTTTTGTTTTCTCTGTGACACTGTGGTGTCTGTATATTGGTGTGATCTCAGGTACTCACCACCTCAGGTACCCACTCCTGGTGGAAGTGGTAGAGACGGGAAGTGTGAATACAGTTAGTTCTCTGTTCACTGTGTAGCATCGTTCAGCATGGTTCACACTCCTCCAGGAGAAGAGGCGCTATGCCACGCACCTGACCTAACAGAGCAAAGGCTGTGCAGGACGTGGTGCCACTGGGTCACTGGGTTAACCAGGGCAGGGACTAGTCAGGCCCCCAGCTAATAGGAAGGCAAGGGAACAAGGCAGAACTGCACCCCTTTGCCGCCAGCTACTTCCTGTGTCTGCAGGCTGCTGTGTGAACAGCTGGTCACAAAATGAGATGGCTGTGCTGTTTCATGCCAGACCACAGTCCACCTGTGTTTCCTCTCTCTCCCTGCTCCTGTGCAGCTTCCTCTTCCAGTGGGTACTCAGTCCACCTCTCTGTCCTGTCCTCTGGTGCTCAGGGCTCCAGGATCCCCATCTGTGTCTGTTTCATTCCATCTCCCAGATCTTTGTTGCAGAGAGCCCACTCAGTACATCTGCTGACTTAGTCATCTTGCCTTGGTCTCTCTGGTCATGTCTCTTAATTTTTGAAATATACATACATATGTATCAAAAGACGTTTATTATCTCACAGCTGTAGAGTTCCAGGTCCCCAGCAGCCAAGCCCATCATGTCTTTTACCTGGCAATTCTACTGCTAGAAACTTATCTTCAGAAAACAATCAAAAGCACACACAGAAATATTGGCATAAGGAGAGCAATTTATATTAATAATCAGAAATGGCAACTGATGGTATTCAGTGATACCACCAAATACAATGCTTAAGAAGATATGATATTAAGTTCAAGATGATAAAACAATATGTATTATATAATTTCTTTTTTGCAAACAAAAAGTATATACAAACAAATGTATAATTATAATTTACTGAAAGATTACATAAAAAAATTTAAACTTAAGGCATTTAAAGTTATTTAGACTGTTCCAAAGCATGTACAATCAACATGTATTTCTGTAATCATAATACATGTTTGTTTTCTGGTTCCTTTTTCTTTTTTTCACTCACTATTCTTACATTGGGAGTCCTGGTGTGGTGCTGTGGGTTAATGTGTCAGACTGCAAAGCCATTTGAACTGCAAGGTCAGCAGTTCAAGCTCACCAGCTGCTCCTTGGAAACCCTAATCAGGGTCGCTATGGGTTGGAACCAACTTGACGGCACTTAACAACAACATTCTTACATTAAAAAATAACAGAGAGGCTCCCTCCCTCTCTATTCTTACATTCAAAAAACATCTATTAAACATCTGATCCTGGTGTGGCACTGTGGGTTAATGTGCTGGACTGCAAAGTCAGTGTGAACTGCAAGGTCAGTGGTTTAAACTTACCAGCTGCTTCTTGGAAACCCTATGCAGTTGGAACTGACTCGACGGCAGTTAACAACAACAACAATGTGTACAGGGTTTCCAGGAAAGGTCGCTCGTGACTTTTGGTAGGCTCCTTTTAGTCCTTGTCTTCTTGGATCATTCTTTGAATAAGGGGACCCTGTTGACTTTCTTTTGAAACTCTTCCCCGGAGGCTTCTTTCTATTCTCCTCCTGTTTCTCGGATTATTTCTTCAACGTCTTTGCTTTGGGTCCTTTGGTAATTGGTGTTTTTCTAGATTTGGTCTAGGCCCTCTTCTCTTTACACTAAATAATCTCTCAGAGCAATCTCATCCACACTCCTGCCTTCAACTCTTCCCTCTCTATACCAGCCCCTGCGCATCGCTATTTTCAGTCACTGCTTTCTTTGAACTCCTTTACAGAATGAGTGGCCCTCTTTCTTGTGGTTAGTCTTGCGTTCCCCTTGTATTCGTGGTTTCAGTAAATGGCACCTTTGTTTAGTCTATTCTCAAACCAGAAATCTTAAAGTCACCCGAATCTACTTGCAGCCAACTGTCATCAGCCCTGTGGCATTTACCTTTTTAACTTGTTTCATGTCTGTTCATGCCTTTCCATTTCTGTGATTCCACTTCAGCTCAAGACCTCCTTCTTCTTCCTCTGGGTCACCTTTTTTGTTTGTTTGTTTGTTTACCTGTGATTTATTGATTATGCATAGGCTTTTTTTTTTTTTTTTTTTTAAGAGGCTCAGCATTTAAATCCAACTTTTTGAAGATTTCAACTGACTTAATCTAGCTGAGTGTCCTGAAATCACAAGTTTTACTTCATGGCACTTGATTATCTATATCAGCTTATACAAAACTTTAAATCATCTTCACACAAAAACACTCAGGAATATATCATCATTTAAACAACCAAAGGACACATTCTATAAGTCTGCCTCCTGGCCGCCAGTACCCATTCCCTCTCTGCTCATGAATCTAGAGTCCTCAGCTGCTCCCTCTCTCCATGCCCCCATCTCTGCCTCCATCTCTGGTGTTGCTGCTTCTCTGGATAGGGCCCCACATTCCACTTGTGCTCTTCTCTCTTGATGGTCCTAGGGTCCTCTGCTCCTGGACTGTAAGGTTAACTATTCCACCATTTTTATTATAAAACTTCTACCTATACAATTGTGACAGTCACAATTAGTCATGATAAAAATTACTCACTATTGAATCATAAGAATCTTATCCCCATCTCCTTTCACCAGACCCATCTAGACAAGATAAAAATTTTTCAGTTTGGGGTTCTACCTTCCCCTGTACACTCTGAAACTGGACTCCCTCTTGAAAACTTGTAAGCCAGTCACTTCTCACCTTTATTTTCCCTGCCCCACCAATTTTAGGTATCCAATGTCTAGGTTGCCCATTGCTATCAACCTTGTGTACAGAGGGAATAGGTTTGATCCTTATGTGTGGGTCACCTTTTGGTGAACAGTTACCTTGAACCAAGAAGAGCAAAACACCTTCAAGGACTCATCTTTCATCTCACAGTCACTCTAGCTGTTATTTTTTATTGTTAGTTGCCATCAGGTCAATTCCAACTCATAATGACCCTGTGTGTGCAGAATAGACTCATGATGGCCCGTGTGTGCAGAGTATAACTCATGCCCCGTGTGTGTACTGTAGAACTCATGATGCCCTGTGTGTGCAGAATAGAACTCATGACGGCCCCATGTGTGTACTGTAGAACTCATGATGCCCCGTGTGTGTACTGTAGAACTCATGACGGCCCCATGTGTGCAGAGTAGACCTCATGGTGACCTTGTGTGTGCAAAACAGAACTGCTCCACAGGCTTCTCTGGTTGGTGGTTGGTGGTTACATGCTATGGAGTCGGTTCCGTCTCATAGAGACCCTGTAAGGGTTTCTGAGGCTGCAAATCTTTACGGGAGCAGAAAGCCTCATCTTTTTCCCAAGGAAAGACTGGTAGTTTCGAACTGCTGACCCTGAGGTTAGCAGCCAGATTTGTAACCACTACGCTACCAGAGCTCCTTATAGGCTTCTCTAGGCGGTGCCTTTTCAGAAGTGGATCATCAGGCTTGTCTTCCGAGGTGCCTCTGCATGAATTTGAACCACTAACGTTTCAGCTAATAATCGAGGGCTTAAGTAATAGTCCTTTTTAGGGGACTAATTACCCCCCATTTTACTTAGAGGAATGTAAGATTTGCATGGCTTAGAATTCACCCAAGGTCACATAGAATGGAGATTTAGGCAAGTTTTGAACATGTTGAATTTCAGGCTTTTTTGGAGAACCAAATAGACATGGCAACTGGAGTTTAAGAGAGAAAGTAGAGATGAAGACAAGGATGTTTTAAGTTATTCAAAATTATGTAGAGGTGAAATCAAGAATCAGAGGCAGGAGGTCAGCACAGCTGTTGGTTTGTTCATGTGGTGTCTTTGGTGTACCATCACTGGAGATGTGCAGAGAGGCAGTCCCCAATGAGGCGTGTGTGTGAGCGCGCGTGTGTGCACAGTGGGGTAACCAAGGCTGGTGTTATCCAGTATGATGACTTATGGTGTCATCTCCCCACACGGACCCCCTCCCATATACTTAGTAATGTTTATCGCCGATTTTAATCACAGAATAATATGTTATATAGCTATAAATTATAGATACTATCTCTTGTTGTTAAGTGCCGTCGAGTTGGTTCTGATCCATAGCGACTCTGTTTAGGGTTTCCGAGAAGGATCTTGTGAGTTTGAACCACTGACCTTTAAGTGCAAACCGACTTTTTGCAGTACAGAGCATTAATCCACAGCGCCACACCAGGACTCTTAGGTCAGATGAATAAAAACAGCGTAATTGTTTTGTAAAATCATTCCACATTGAATTGCAACTTTCTAGTAACTGAGCTCTGGTAGTAGTGTAGTGGTTACGAATCGGGCTGCGAGCCTGAAGGTCAGCAGTTCGAAACTATCAGGTGTTCCATGGGAGAAAGATGAGGCTTTCTGCTCCCGTAAAGAATTACAGCCTCGTAGCCTCGGAAACCCTGTTCTGGGTCGCTATGAGTTGGAACCGACTCCACGGCACACAACCACCAGTAACTGAGCAGAAGCTTGTTTTGATCTTTCCCTTTGTAGAATTACGTCTTCATTCCTAAAAAAAATTACAGATACAGCTTCACAAATACTATTCAACACCATATTGTAGCTAAAACACCAGGAAAGTGATAAAATCCAAGACCATAGAAACACCAGCAGCAGTAGGGTGCTCAGAGCGTTGGCAACGCAAACCACGTGATTCAAAGTATCGCTGTAATTGGTTAACAATGACAGCTCCCACCAGAGCGCATTAGACGGTTCAAACCGTAAATGAACATAAAGTTTTAGCCTCCTAGGAAGATTGATACAGGCAAGCTGGGTTTACAAAAAATCTTTTTGTTGTTGTAGCTAGCTGCAGGGGTATTTTTATTTATAGAAACAATTCGTTTCCGTGAAACACAGTAATTTTATAGATGGTCATTTTGCGTCACCCCTGTGACAGTGTCACTCATGTGGTCCACACCCCCCTGTGACCCCTTAGCTACATCACTGTGTGTGGAGTGAGGAGAAGAGAGTTTGGGAACAAAAGTAACGTTGAGAAAAAGAAGAAAAGAGACTGAGAAGAGCTGAGAGAGGAAAATGTGGAGGAAGGGTGCTGTAAAAGCCAAGGAAGGGAGCTTTAGGGTTCTTTCTGTGAGGATGAAGAGAAAGATGAGGTTGAAAGCATCTGTAGGATTCAGGTGGTAGAATGTTCTTGGTGAGTGTAGTCAGATTACAGGGTGTAGGAAGAAGGTGGAGGGAAGGAAGGTTAGAGAGAGAGTGGCAGCTATTGAAGCAGTTAACGCTATTGTTGTTGTTAACTGCACTGGCCCCCACCCCTGACGCATGATGACCCTATGCACAGTAGGACCGGACTATTGTGATAAATAGGGTTTTCAAGGGCTGATATTTGGCAACACATTGCCAGGTCTTTCTTCCTAGTGTGTCTTGGTCAGCAGTAGAGCAACACAGAAGCCCCTACTGACAGGCGGGTAATGGCTGTGTCTGAGGTGTATTGTCCAGGAGTTGAACCCGGGTCTCCACGTGGAAGGTAATCATTCTGTCACTGAGCCATCATTACTGCTACATAAGGGTAAGGGAGATTTTTTTTTTCCTTTAATATTATGGAGAGATGAGCGTTAGTATATTTCTGGGGCATACAGCTGGTTTAGAAGCAAAGGTTAAGGATAAAGTAAAGAGTAGAAGTGCCAAGGAGCAGGGAAGGATGAAGGTAGAGTCCAAGTGGAGAGATTTGCCCTGAGCAGGAAGAGAGTGAGGTTTGGGGGAGACAGAGACCCACATGTCACCAATGGCCAGTCAGATACTACCTAGCTGACCTTTTCTGAGAGTCAGGCTGGTCAGTGTGTGCCTGTCCTAGCCACATTTCCCATACGATCATGATAACGTCTGTTCATTGCTGTCAAATTACTTCTGACTCATATGTTGTTGTAGTTGTTAGTGTCACCAAGTCGGTTGCAACCCTCTATAGGGTTTCCAAGGAGCGGCTGGTGAGCTTGAACTACTGACCTTGTGGTTCAATTAGACTTTGCAATCCAGCGCATTAATCCGCAGTGCCACCCCAGGGTGCGTACTCATATAGCAATGCTGTATTGGGTTTCTGAGCCTTTTAACTCTTTGCAGGACAGTTAAAAGCCCCTGGAGTAGCTGGTGGGCTCGAACCACCAATCTTATGGTTCTCAGTTCAGTATTTATCCTACAGAGCTACAGCACCCTACCTTGATCTTGATAGGTTCTGGCATTCATTTGGTTTTTCATTCATTCACTCACTCACTCATTTAATCATTTGACAATCTTTACTGAGCACATCTTCCTCCTCAGCACTAAGATTACATGAAACAATAAAAACCTATCCTTGAGGAATGAATTCTAAATTAGATTAACGTGCTCCTGACTGATAATAGCTGAATAATGTATTCCCTTATGAACGTAACTTTGAATCAATAAAGCTTTCAGAGAATCCCAGACAATCGAAACATAAAAAAGTTACACATGATTATCGTGGAGAATTTAGAAAAGACAGAACGCAGAAGAAAATGAAAAATTTTCACTACCCTCTTAATGGAGTCTTGGTTGTTGTTAGTGTCGCCAAGTCGGTTGCGACCCTGTAGCTAAGCACTGGAATGCTAAATCGAAAGATCAGCAGTTCAAAACCACCAGCTACTTCTCAGAAACCCTGTGTAGAGTGGCAGTGAGTCTGAACTGACTCAACAGCACTTAATAATAATAACATCCTATTATCTTCTTGGTTGCCAGGAGGTGAAACTGAGTAAGTGCTAAGGTAGCCAGCCAGTATGCAGTACTAACTTTCTCATGAGCAAGAAATGCTCTTCTTGGGCTTGTGGGAAGCTCAGAGGAGGGGCAATGGGCATAAATCACTCAGCTCCCACCTCAGTTGCCACAGATGTGAAAGGACAACATGAAGCAGATTTTAAAGGGAAGTATTTTCCAGGTTGCTTCCAGAGTTCTGCACAAGAGCAGTCACTGGTGGTAGTGGAATCGGTTCCAACTCACAGCCACCCTGCGTAAGGTTTCTGTAAATCTTTATGGGAGCAGAGAGCCTCATCTTTCTCCCGCGGAAAGGCTGGTGGTTTTGAACTGCTGACTTTAAGGTTAGCAGTCCGACTCATAAATACTACACTACAAGAGCTCTTTACAACGGTCACTGTTGTTGTTGTTATGTGCCGTGGAGTCAGTTCTGACTCATAGCAACCCTGTACAGGGTTTCCGAGGCTGTAAATCTTTACGGGGGCAGAAAGCCTCATCTTTCTCCTGCGGAGCAGCTGGTAGTTTTGAACTGCTGGCCCGTGAGATTCGCAGCCCGATTCATAACCACTACGCTAGCAGAGCTCTGTCTAGGTCCTTGGAAATCATCCTAGGGTCAGCTGCTTATATCTGCAGGGACTTTTCTGGCTGAAATCAAGCCTGCTCTCACACTACCTCCCGTTCAGGTTTGATGTACTGTGAGGAAGCAGGAAAGGTAACGTTTTCCAAACAGAGCAACTAAGTGACAGGTCATAGCCCTAACAATGGAGACCAAGGACACTGAACTTCAGTGTCCGTGACACAGTCCTACCCAGAACCCTGGGAACAATACAGACCCGAACCAGCTCCAGCCGCACTGTGGACAGCTTCACGTGAAATGGTAACGCATAGTAACCAGGTCTCTGAACTTACCCCAAATACTCTGTTTTTGATCCTGTATTTTTTATCTCACTTCACGGTGACAAATTCCCACAGATTGGACAGGAAAGCACCAAAAAGTCTTTGAAAAATAATTCTGCCCAAGTCTACGCCATCAAGAACAACGTTTCCTCCAGTGCACAGCAAAGATTTCTTTATGGAAGGGAAAAGAGGGATCATACTGGAGCCACCAACAAAGCTTTTGGTGAACAGGAATGTCGCAGACCAAGATGAGGTTCTGAGAAGTCTGTGAGAAGTTTGACTCCCTTCTCACTAAGTGGATGTGGTGGAAAGCTCTGCCAACACATACCTGCAGGCCGAGAAGGTTGTAACCCGAGCAGAAAGCAGACAAAGGCGAGTCTCCGGAAATGGGAAGCCATGATGACTGACATTCCAGCGGTGCTAGTCTCTGTCTGTTGACATTCCAGATGGAAACAGGTTGGCCAAAGTTCTCAGTCTGAGAGAGGAAGGGAAGGAGTGGGGGAAGGGAAGGGATGAAGAAATCACCCTATAAACACCCAGAGTTAAAAAGCTACATTTGACCATTTTACTTTTAGTTTGTCTTAGTTTGCTAGGACTCCCTTAACAAAATACCACCATTGGGTGGCTTTAAACAACAGAAATGCCATCTAGCAGTTATGGAATCTAGGAGTCTGACCTCAACGTCTCAGCAGGACTGGGCTCTAAACTCTTATCTGCTTGAGGGGAAAACCCTGGTCATTGGAACTGCAAGGTCAGCAGTTCAAGCTCCCCAGCTGCTCCTCAGAAACCCTATGCAGGGTCGCTATGGGATGGAATGACTCGATGGCACTTAACAACAACAACAACAACAATCAAAAGACAGGATCATGATGTGGTGGTTCAAGCCCACCGGACAATCCTTGGAAACCCTCTACAGGGTTGCTATGAGTCTTGACTGACTTGATGATGCTTGACAACAACAACCGCCCACAGAGACAGGATTTAAAGTTATATCTTTATATGGTGTCTACAGTCTCCTGGAAATCCTGGTGTGGTGCTATAGAATCCGCACTGCACTGTGAACCACAAGGTTGGCAGTTCAAACCCACCAGATGCTTCTTGGAAATCCTTTACAAGGTCGCTATGAGTCAGAATCAACTCACTGGCATTTAACAACATGTTCCCCTGTTTTTTATCTAGTCTGTCTTTTTATAAGCTCGCATTTACACGCAGGATCACGTCACAGGGGTTAAGACTTCAGTATAACTTTCAGGGAACACAAAGCAGTCTATGGTTGTTAAGTGCTATTGGTTTTGTTCAGACTCATAGCATCTCTGTATAGGGTTTCCGCCACCACTTGTCTGTCAGATTGTCATACTGTGGTGGCTTGTGTGTTCCTGTGATTCTGGAAGCAATGGCACTGGTATTTTAAACAACAGCAGGGTCACCCATGGTGGACAGGTGTTAGTTGTGCTCCCAGATGGAGACAGACTAGGAAGAAGGAGAGACGAGCTACTTTTGAATGTTTAGTCATGGAAACCTTATGAATAGCAGTATAACACTGTTGGATGGCATCAGGATATTGCATATTGAAACATGATGAAGAGCACTAGAATGTTGTCAGATAGAGTGCCAGAAGATGAGCCCATCAGGTCGGAAGGCACTAAAATATGACTGGGGAAGAGCTGCCTCCTCAAAGTAGAGTTGACCATACTGACACGAATGGAGTAATGCCTTGGGGACCTTTATTTGCTGATGGGGCACAACCCAAAATGAGGATCAACAGCTGTAAATATCCATTAATAACCACTATTTGGTCAACATGGAATATATGAAGTATGAATGTAGGAAAATTGGAAATTGTCAAAAATGAAATGGAACGTATTAACATTGATATCCTAGGTATTAGTGAGCTGAAATGGACTGGTATTGACTATTTTGAATCTGACAATCACATGGTTTACTATGTCAGGAATGACAAATTAAAGAGGAATGGCATTTCATTCATCATCAAAGAGAACATTTCAAGATCTGTCTTGAAGTACAATGCTGTCTCTGATAGGATAATATCCATACACCTCCATGCAAGACTACAATTATTACTCAAATTTATGCATCAACCACTAAAGCCAGTGATGATAAAATTGAAGAATTCTACCAACTTCTTCAGTCTGAAATTGATCAAACATGCAATCAAGATGTATTGATAATTACTGGTGATTGGAATGCAAAGGTTGGAAACAGGAAGGATCAGTGGTTGGAAAATATGTCCTTGATGATACAAACGATGCTGGAGATCACATGATAGAATTTTGCAAAACCAATGATTTCTTCATTGCAAATACCTTTTTTAAACAACATAAAAGATGGTTATACACATGGACTTCACCAGATGAATACAAGAAATCAAATTGACTACATCTGTGGAGAGAGACAGTGGAAAAGCTCCGTATCATCAG
The DNA here is from genome assembly GCF_000296735.1 of Chrysochloris asiatica. Lineage (NCBI taxonomy): Eukaryota > Metazoa > Chordata > Mammalia > Afrosoricida > Chrysochloridae > Chrysochloris > Chrysochloris asiatica. The sequence continues at coordinate 23,443,813 of NW_006408547.1, read as the reverse complement.
CCAAAACAAGGGCAAGGACTGACTATGGAACAGACCAACAATTGTTCATATGCAAATTCAGGCTGAAGATGAAGAAAATGAAAGAAAATTAAAACAAGTGCACAAAAACAAAAATATGACCTTAAACCTATCTCACCTGAATTTAGAGATCATCTGAAGAACAGACTTGATGCCTTAGACACTAAAGACCGAAGACCAGAAGAGTTGTGGGATGACATCAAGAATACCATACAGTAAGAAAGCAAAAGGTTATTAAGAATACAAGAAAGAAGGAAAAGACTAAAATGGATATCAGAAGAGATTCTGAAACTTGTTCTCCAGCATAAAGATGCTAAAGCAGATGGAAGAAATGAGGAGGGAGCTGAATAGAAAATTTCAAAGGATACCCCAAGAAGACAGAGTCAAATATTATAATGAAATGTGCAAAGATCTGGAGTTAGAAAACCAAATGGAAGAACACGCTCAGCATTTCTTAAACTGAGGGAATTGAAGAAAAGATTCAAGCCTCCACTTGGAATATTGAAGGATTCTATGGGCAGCATCAAAAGTTGGAAGGAATATACAGAGTCACTGTGCCAAAAAGAAATGGTTGATGTTCAACCATTTCAAGAGGTAACATATGATCAAGAGCCACTGATCCTGAAGGAAGAAGTTCAAGGTGCATTGAAGATGCTGGCTTAGAACAAGTCACTAGGAGTTGATGGGATACACATTGAAAAATTTCAACAAACTGAGGTGTCACTGGAGGCATTCACTCAGCTATACCAAGAAATTTGGAAGACAACTATTTGGTCAACTGATTGGACAAGATCCATATTTTTGCCCATTCCAGAGAGGTGATGCAAAGAAATGAGGAAATCATCAGACAATATGATTAATATTGCATGCAAGTAAAATTTTGCTAAAGATCATTCAAAAACAGCTGCAACCATAAATTGACAGAGAACTTCCAGAGGTTCCAGCTGGATTCAGATGAAGACTTGGAACGAGGGATATCATTGCTGACATTAGATGGATCTTGACCCAAACAGAGAATACCAGAAAGATGTTTCCTGTGCTATATTGACTACACAAAGGCTTTAGATTGTGTGGATCCTGACAAGTTCTGGACAACATTGCAGAGAACAAGTATTCTGGAACACTTAATTGTACTCCTGAGGAACCTGTACATAGACCAAGAGGCAAATGTTCCAACAGAACAAGGGAACACTGAATGGTTAAAAGTCAGGAATTGTGTGTGCTGGGGTATTCTTTTACCATACTTATTCAACTTGTATGCAGAGCAATTAATACGAGAAGCTGGATTATGTGAAGAAGCATGTGGCATCAGGATTGAAGGAAGACTCATTAACATGTGATATGCAGGTGGTACAACATTGCTTGTTGAAAGCAAAGAGGCCTCAAAATACTGATGACGATCATAGACCACAACCTTTAATATGGGTTGCACCTCAATGTAAAGGAAATAAAAATCCTCACCACTGTACCGATAAATAACATCAAGATAAATGAAGAAAAGATTGAAGTTGTGAAAGACTTTGTTTTGCTGTGATCAACTATCAACACTTATGGAAGCAGCAGTCAAGAAATCAAACAATGTATTGCATTAGGCAACTCTCCTGCACAAGACCTCTTTAAAGTGTTGAAGAGCAAAGATGTCAGTTTGAGGACTAAGGTGTGCCTGACTCAAGCCATGGTATTTTTAATAACCTCATATGCGTGTGAAAGCTGGACAGTGAATAAGGAAGGCTGTATTTATGCATTTGAGCCACGATGTTGGGAGGAGAACATTAAAAGTACCATGGATGGCCACAAGAACCGTGTTGAAGGAAGTACAACCAGAATGCTCTTTGGAAACCAGGATGGCCAGACTTTCTTTCTTATATTTTGGACATATTATCAGGAGGGACCAGTACCTGGAGAAGAACATCATGCTTGGTAAAGTGGAAGGATGGAGCAAAGAGGAAGACCTCTTATGAGATGGATGGGCACAATGGCAGTAGTAATGGGCTCAAGCATAGCACTGGTTGTGAGGTTGCTGCAGGACTGGCCATTGTTTCATTCTGTCGTGTATTGGGTCGCTGGGAGTCAGGACAGTCTCCATGGCATCTAACAACAACGTAGGGTGTCAGAAGCTTTTAATCTTTACAGGAGCAGAAAGCTTCATCTTTTCCCCAAGGAGCGTCTGGTAGACTCAGACCACTGACCTTGTGGATCGCAGTCCAGTACTTATCCTATGAAGCAACAATCCTCCCCCAATGTAGTCAGTAACATAGCTATTTATAAAATCCTGATGCCAATAAACTGTGCTAAAAGGAGGAGATGAAAAGGACCAGGTCCCTGACCGGTAGCAAAATCCTTCTCTTGTGAAACTAGACATTTAATCTGGTTTTCCTCTCGTAAAAGGATATCTTGTTCTGGAATTTATATATTCAGATGTGTATGTATCTTCAGCATACACTTTGAATGCAATTTAGAATTCTGAAGTACTTAGGACGATGTAAGATGGTATGCTGGAAACACAGGCGTAAACTACTGATGAAAAATAGTACCTTGTAGGAGTTACAGTAATAATAAGAGTATATTTCAGATGTGAATGTAAATATTTTAAAGAAAGCCATAGAGGAGACTTCTATGTCTTTGAAAGGTGGTAAATGGAATGTTTGTTTTCTTAGGCAAAGACACAAAACAAAACAAAACTATATCCAGAAACACCAGAAAGAGGGATTCTCTTTCTCTTAGAGCTGAGGTTCATCTCACTCCATTTTTATGGTAGAAATAAGATTCACTGGTGCCTCAATTGGTCCAAGGTCTTATTTCTCCACTACTTTTCCAAACCTTGGCTAGAAGCTAGGGAAATCAGTGGGACTAGTTTGCCCATACTGAGGTGTTTCTCTTGATGTGGAACTTTCAGTGTTAAACTTGGGACAGTCCTGGGAAATTGGGATGTTTTGTCACTCTAGCAAGATTCACCTAGGAGTCCAGTCTACCACAGACTGATGGAAACAAGAGAGGTGATGACAAATTACAGCTACGGGGCACTTACCATATGCCAGACAATGATATCACAACTTGAGAAGGAAGGTAGTATTATACCTGTTTTACAGATCATGAACTGAGACCCAAAGGAACGAACAACTCCCTCTGAAAACTGGGAGAAAGTTGAGCCAGGACTCCAATGCAAGTTCGAACCCAGCTCTCATGGTCTTGGTTTGCACCCTTCCGGAGTTAAGTAACCTTTATTTGAGTTGCTGGAAATCAGAGGTACCAAGCTCTTCTCGTTTAGAAAAAGTTGAAGGCCCAGTTCCTACTCTTTGGTTGAAGCTACTTAAACCAACTGTTTTTGTCAGGGCATTGGCTTTACCACCCCAAATAGAAGAATCACCCCTCTTGAGATGCCATGTTTTACTCATTGCTTAGGGAGTAGCTAATTTTACTAGGACTACTTGCTTAATTCCTTAAGAACTTATTTATAAGGAAGGAAGGAAGGGGAGGAGGGAGAAAAAGAGGAAGGGTGGGTTTCCCTGGTTTGCTGTCGTCACAGCTGTAACCCTTTCATATTATTTTATTTTTAAACGTTTTATTCTCAATTGAGTGAAGGTTAAAGACAAGCTCATCAGTTTTACATTCAACAAATGGTCTGATTGCAGTCCCTCCATCCAACAATAGTTGTCCAGCTTCCTCCCCATGTACAAATATCCTCATTCAAACTCTTATATATTTGTGGGATATATAAATATATATGTATTTAAGTGTGATAGAAATGAGTATTGGGAATTAGGATTACAGAAAGCTTGTAAATCCCTCTTTCTTCAGCCTGTAACTGATTGGATTTTTTGAAAGGGAAGTTAGAATTTGCCCAGGGAACTAGGCTCTTGTTAAGCCTTTGTAGAGTAC
>NW_006408547.1:23437067-23438678 GCF_000296735.1 Chrysochloris asiatica | reverse complement strand
GATCCCTGTGTCACAGAGACCTGTTGTTCCAAGGTTGAGCATGCGTCACTATTTACCTCTGTCCCATTTAGCCTATGCAAACCTGCCTCCGTGTTCCCCTGTCTACCCTGTTCTTCTACCCCTCCCCCTTCTTGTGTATTGCCCTCCAAAACACCTGAACAAGATGTGTCTATTCCCTCCCCTCCCCCTCCCACCTCCACCCCTCACCCCATAGTCAACAAAGAATGCTTTCTTTTTTCCCTTTTTAGTATGATATCTTTTTTTAAGGTTATACAATAATAGTCTTATGCAGTATTTCTCCTTTTGTGACTAATTTCACTTAGCATAATGTCCTCGAGGTTCATCCATGTTATGTGGTGGTTTAACAGCTTCCTTGTTATTCTTCAGGGTAGCATAATATTCCATTGTGTGTATGTATCAAAGTTTGTTTATCCATTCTTCCATTGATGCGCACTCAGTTTGTCTCCATCTTTTTGCTGTTGTGAATAGTGCTGCTATGAACATTGGTGTGCATATATCTACTTGTGTTATGGCTCATATTTCTTGTGGATATACACCAAGTAGCAGAATTACTGGATCATACAGTATTTCTATTTTCAAATTACTGAGGAAGCACCATACTGTTTCCAGAGAGGTTGGGCCATTTTGCATTCACACCAGCAATGTAGGAGGGTCCCAGTCTCTCTATATCTTCACCAGCATTTATTTTCCTCTGTTTTTTAGAACTTCTCTGCTATTGCTGATGTGAGATGATATCTCCATGTTGTTTTGATTTGCATCTCTGTAATGGCTAATGTCAGTTTGTCTTACTGTGGTGGCTTATGAGTGGCTGTGATTCTGAAAGCTGTGCCACTGGTATTTTAAATACCAGCAGGGTAACCCATGGTGGACAGGTTTCAGATGAGCTTCCAGACAGACAGACTCGGAAGGAAGAGTGACAAACTACTTCCAATTATCTAGTCACTGAAAACCTTATGAATAGCAGAGAAACACTGTCAGATATAATGCCAGAAAATGAGCCCCTCAGGTTGGAAGGCACTCAAAATGCTGGGGAAGATTGTCTCCTCAAAGTAGAGTTGACTGTGATAATGCAAATGGAGTAAAGCCCGTGGGAGAAAAGCCCATGGAACATTCATTTCCTGATGGGGCACAACTCAAAATGAAGAGAAACAGCTGTAAACATCCATTGAAAATCGAAACACAGAATGTACAAAGCATGAATCTGGGAAAATTGGAAGTTGTCAAAATAAAATGGAACAGATAAATATTGATATCTTAGGCGTTAGTGAGCTGAAATGGACTGGTATTGGCCATTTTGAATCTGACAACCACATGGTTTACTATGCCGAAAATGACAAACTGAAGATGAATGGTGTTGCATTCACTATAAAAAAGAACATAGCCAGATCAGTCATGAGGTACAACGCTATCTGTGATAGGATAATATCCATGAACCTACAGAGAAGCCCAGTTAATACCACTATAATTCAAATTTATGCACCAACCACTAAAGCCAGTGAGGATGAAATAAAAGAATTCTATCAACTTCTTCAATCTGAAATTGATCAAACATGCAATCAAGATGTATTGATCATTATAGTGATTGGAATG
>NW_006408547.1:23423740-23425032 GCF_000296735.1 Chrysochloris asiatica | reverse complement strand
ACACTTCTGTTTTCCCTGGCTGCTTTCAGGAGTGTCTCCTTATCTTTGATTTTGGAAAGCTTGATTATGATATGTCTCGGTGATTTTCTTTTGGGGTCTATCATTCCTGGGGTTTGTTGAGCTTCTTGAATGTTTATCTTTTCACATTTCAGGATGTTAGAGAAATTTTCTTCCAGCAATTCTGCAACTATTTCCTCTGAGGACTTGTGTGATTTTTCTTGTTCTGGAATACCAATAATTCTTAAGTTATTCCTCTTCATGTTGTTCAACATGAATCTTAGACCTTTTCAGATTTTTAAATCCTTTTTTGTGTTTGCTCTTCTATCTTAATGGTATTGAGAGATTTGTCTTCCAGCTCACTGGTTCTGCTTTCCATCTCGTCTATTCTATTCCTTTGCCCTTTCAGAGTATTGTCTATTTCTGATATTCTGTTATTGATAGTTTAGACCTCTTTCTGTAGGTATTGAATTGTTTTCAATGCTGTATCTATCTTATTTGATTGTTCCTGTAGTGCTTTCTTGACTTCTTCTTTATTTCTCTCAACTCCATTGTAAAGTGTTTTGAAACATTTTATAATCATTTTTCTGAATTCCTTCTCAGGCATTTCCAAGGTCTGCCCTCCTTTCAGAATGGAGTTCAGGTCTACCTCAAGGTCATTTGTCTCAGACATTTTATCTTGTTTCTGGACATGTGCTGATATGGCCATCTGCTTTTGCTTCTTGGACATGTTTAATATTTATCTGTGGCCTTAATACTTTATTGAGTATGTGTTTTGGGCATTTTTTATGCTTTCTGATTGCTTCCAGGAAGATGTGATCAAGATGTGGGCTTCCCTTTTCACTTTTCTTATTGCTTAACTCAGAGTAACTTTCACAGGTATTGTCTGCCTCCCTGGTATATGGCAATTGGTATTGGTTCTTGTCTGGGTTTTGGTGTTTTATAGAGTGTGGTCATAGTTTGGACATATGGCAGCAGTTGCTGGCTCTTCTTGTGTAATATAGGGAGACAAAGAGTCCCCCAAAGGTAGAAGGGGGGGCATAAAACAGCAAAGCAGCATCATGAGAAAAAAAAACATGAAAAAAAAAACAAAACACCCAAAAAACAACAACAAAAACTAGACTGAATACTGCAGTCTATAATCACAGAAATGGGAGAGAAGCGAGAAAAGAAAAAAAAAAAATCTGTAACCTAATATGAGTATGACTTTAATGTCCTCTCTTCAGCTTCTTGCTTTCAAAGCTGCCTGAGAGGTTTTAAGATGCCACTGTTGGTTGTTATGCTATACCTCAGGC
>NW_006408547.1:23415137-23423480 GCF_000296735.1 Chrysochloris asiatica | reverse complement strand
CACCTTTGCTCTAAGGTTCCCACGGCATTTTTCCGGGGTGTGTCTGCTCCCCTGCTTGGTCTAGTGTTTGATCTCGCCCAAGATGTCGGCTCCTGGCCTCTGAGCCCAGCAGATTCAGAAGTACACGATTTCTTACTTCAACTTCAAGTTCCACTAGCTATAAGCCTTCAAACTTTTAAAATATTCCTATCTCTGTGGTTCTGAGTTTTGGAACTCTGCCCTGGATCTGCTTTGCCTGGTATTCTGTGGTATGCTGACGGTGCACTTCATAGCACCTCCACCTTAGCCACCATCAAGCCCTGCCCCTGTTCCCATTTTTTAATTGGATTATTTATCTGTTTATTGTAGAGGTGTTGTAGTTTTCTATAGATTTTAGAAATTAGTCCCTTGTCTGATAATGTTATTGCAAAATATTTTTTTCCCATTTTGTGGGCTCCCTTTTTACTCTTTTGGTGAAATCTTTTGATACACATAAGTTTCTAATTTTTAGCATGTCCTAATCATCTATTTTGTCTTCTTTTGTTTGTGTAATTTTCACAATGTTTGGTAGTCTGTGTGTACCCTGGTTTAGAGCCCTTAAATTTGTCCCTATTTTTTCATTGATGGCCTTTATAATTCTGGGATTCACATTTAGGTCTTTAATCCATGCTGAGTTGTTTTTTGTATATGGGGTGAGGTACAGGTCTTGTTTCGGTCTTTTCCATATTGATTTCTAGTTCTGCCAGTACCATCTGTTGAAGAAAGGATCTCCTCATTTAATATACTTTGGCCCTTTGTCAAAGATCCGTTGGCTGTATGACTCCAAGTGATTTTTGTATTGATTTTGGACCCTGACACTTTTCTGAATCTTTCAATGAGTTCTGTTAATTTTCTTGCTGAATCTTTGGGATTTTCTATGTATAGTGTCATGTGATCTATAAATAGAGTTTTACTTCTTTGCCAGTTTGAATACCTTTATTTTCCCTTTCTTGCATTATAGCTCTGGCTAAGACTTCCTACACAATATTGAATAGGGAATCCTAGTTGATGTGATCATGTGATTCTTTTCCTTGGTTTTATATGTATGGTGGATTACGTTAATTGTTTATCTAATATTGAACCATCCTTGCACCCATGGAATGAATCCCACCCGGTCATGATGTATTATTTTTTTGATATGTTGTTGAACAGTCTAGGATTTTGTTGATGAGAGGTATTGTTCATGAGAGGTATTGTTGTTGTTAAGTGCTGTTGAGTCCATTCTGACTCATAGCAAACTGTACAGGGTTTTTGAGAAGCAACTGGTGGTAGACCTCATGGTTCACAGTCCAGTGTTGATCCTACAGGGCCACACTAGGAATCTTCATGAGGGATGTTGGTCTTTTTTAGTGATGTCTTTGCCTGGTTTTGGTATGAGGGTTAAACTTGCTTCACAAAATGTATTAGGGGGTTTTCCATCCTATACTGTGTTACTGAGTAAACTTGGTGTCAGCTTTTCTCTGAATTTTTGGTAGAATGCACCAGTAAAGCTGTCACACAGCCTTTGTAGGTGACATATCTCAGCCTTTGCCACCCTCTGGTATACCTGGGTCACTGTAGATGGGGTTGAAACTGTGGAGTATGATGGTTCTAGGTTGGATTCCTGGCTCAACTTTCCCCCAGTTTGCAGAAGTAACTTATTGATTTGAGCCTCAGTTCTTGATTTATAAAATAGGTCTAATACTACCTTCCTTCTAGAGTTGTTGTTAAGTGCCGTAGAGTTGGTTCCAACCCATATCCACCCTGTATAGGGTTTCTGAGGAGCAGCCGGTCAGCTTGAACTACTGACCTTGCAGTTCAAATGGCTTTGCAGTCTGATGCATTAACCCACAGCGCCACACCAGGACTCCTCCTTCTAGAGTGTTGTTATTGTTAGGCACCGTGGAGTCAGTTCTGACTTATAGAGACTCTGTATAGGGTTTCCAAGGCTGCAAATCTTTACGGGAGCAGAAAGCCTCATCTTTCTCCTGTGGAACAGCTGGTAGTTTCGAACTGCTGACTCTGAGGTTCGCAGTCCGATTAGCAACAACTACGCTATCAGGGCTCCTTCTAGAGTAGGGATATCATTATGCCTGGAGTGTGGTAAGTGCTCAGTAGCTGCAGTCTGTCTGCTGTCTCTTGGGTTATCCCCCCCAGTCTGCTGGGAGAGAGTTTCTTCCCACCTTCCAGAAGCAGCCTGACTTGGTCTTCTCCCCAAACACCAGTCTCCATGGTTTCTCTTGAACGGAGGTGGCATTGTGCATCTTCTTGGAGCAGCATGAACTTCCACCTGCCTGCAGGCTCTAGCAGGATAACAAGGCTGGCTTGTGTGGGAAAAGCAATGTTCCTTCTGTATTTGTCACAATGTCATCAAGTTGAAGTTTTGATGGACAATCTGCCAGAAACAGCACGTCAGCTGGTGAATTCTTGGCAACGTCTCAGGGCTCTGTGGTCCTGCGGAGGGGACTGTTGGCAGGTTAACTCTGACTGGGGCTGTGAAGAGCCGTTATTCGGACTGAAGTTTGTTGCCTGACACTTCAACCAATTCTCCCAGGTGACCTTCTGTACTGAAATGACCAATAGGAACCCTCTGAAAACCCTTTGAAAACTTACACTAGAATCCCATGGCAGGAGTGAGGAGAAGGTGAGGACAAAGGGGGACAGTTGAGTCAAGAGAGGAAAAGGTGGGTTGGGGAGTGAGTCCCCCACTCCCAGGTGAGTGCAGAGACCTGGGTAGGAGTGTGGCAGTACTTTTGGAAGCCTTGTCCTGGCACTTTCTTTATTCTCCTGATGTAAAGTCTAGTTGATGAGGCAACTGGAGACTCAGTGTTCTGTGGCTTGTGTGTAGCTTTGATGCTGAACAGATTTCAGCTGAACTTCCAGACTAAGACTATGAAGAAAGGCCTGGTGATCTAAATAAAAACTCTCTGGATCTCAGCATTCCACTCACAATGGAACATAAACCTGTAGGTACCATGCTGAGATCCAGAGGGAGCAGCTAACGACAACTGCTGTAACAAAGAGCACCAACATTTCCATGACTCAACATTTGGGGTTTGTCTTTCTTTCAGCAAAATGAGGCTTTGCAGTAGTGAAGAGCAGTGGCCCAAACAGTGGTTCTGCCTGTCCCCAGAACCTCCCCCAGATGCTTGAGTCTGGCAGGAAGAGGAAGGAAGAGAGTATGGACATTTTGAGTTTTTTCTGGGGCTAAGCTTGCAATCCCCACATCCCATTGTCCCATGGGCCCCTGTTGTAAAGGAGGCTGGGAAATGTAGTGTAGCTGGGTGGCCAGGAGGGAAAGGAACCAGAGGTTGTCAAACATGGCTTGTTGCTTTACCCAGGGCTCTCCCTCTCCTGGGAGGGTTGTTGTTAGGGCTGCTGGGTTTTGTGAAGATCTTCGGAATTTGATTAAATGATGGTTTATGGAGGTTCCTAAAAGAAACATCCTTGGGTTCTCCCTGTCTGTTTCCCCACATAAACAGATCAGTAAGCCTTGTTAGTTCCTCTTCCAAAATCCATATTCCCCGAGTTCTGTCCCTCTCAACAGAACCATCACTATCTCACCTGGAGGGTTAGGAGAAATGCCCATCTTGCTCCTCCTCTGGTCCATCAACAAACCATTCTCTGTGTGGCAGCAAGAGTGAGCTTATTTTAACCATCTCTTTTGGGGGGAGAAAAAAATTAAACAGAGTAAAATTAATTATTTTTGGCATGCAGTCCTGTGCATTTTGAGAAATGCACAGTCATGTAGTTACCACAATTAAGAAAGAACATTTTTATCAACCATAGACATTTCCTTGCATTTCCCTTTTGTAATCAAGACTTCTCCTTTATTCCAAGTCCCTAGCAACCACCGCCTGTTTTCTGCCCTAAAGATGTCCCTTTTCTAGACTGTCAAACAAATAGAATCACACAGCCATGGGTCTTTTGGGTTCCTTTAATTCAGCATAATTTATTTGAGGTTCACCTCTGATGTTGTTGTGTATATCTAAAATGATCTTTTAGAAACATAATTCTGATTATGAAATTCTCCTGCTTATTCCCCACCAATGGCTTCATGCTACACATAGAAATAAATTCAAATTCTTTTTCATGCCCACTGCTTCAACGGTATATATAACCGTTCACTCTTCCCATGTGGAGACCTGGTGTGACGCTGTGGGATAAGCACTGGACCGCAAGGTCAGTTTGAACTACATGGTTGGCAGTTCAAGTCCACAAGTTGCTCTTCAGAAACTCTACGCAGGGTTGCTCTGAGTCACAATTGACTCAGCAGTACTTGACAATAACAACTCTCCCCATAACTGTACTCCAGCCACAGTGGGCTTCAGCTCTGGCCATAGCTGACTTCTTCACATCAGCCAACTTTCGGCTCACATGCCATCATTTCAAAGCAGCCTCCCCTGATCACTCTGACTGCGCCCCCCACAAATATCACCCTACTTCTTTGCTTCACAACACTGATTGTTACCTGGAATCAGGTTGCTCCTTTTGTGTAACAAGTTCCTGGTGTTGTACAAACAGGAATTGATGGCCTTAGCTGAGCTCAGCTGAGCCCCACTTTTAACTCTTAACAAGATCTCAGTGAAATTTCTTAACTCTTCTGGTACCTACAAATTTGAAATAGCTGCTTAATCTAGGATAAAGCTCAAAACTCATGCCCAGCCCAGTCTCCAGGGTCAGATCATGACTCAAGAGATCCAGAGAGGAGAGAGGCAACATCTCTTCCACCCCGTCTCCCCGTTTCTCCTCTGAGAGGGGGGCATGGTCTGTTTTGGGAAACCCCTTTCTGTTTGGGGCTTTGGGTCACTGGTACCCAGCTGTACCTGGGGATCAGAAAATACACGTCCATCCTAGAGATTCCAATTTAAATGCCTTGGCTGGGGACCTAGCTCATCTAGTTTGCAGGCCCAGGTGGGTGAGAGGACCTTCATATGGCTCTTCGTGCCATGTGCTGTCAGCTGTCTCTCTGTGGAGGCACTCCTTGGGCAGGTGTCCAATGTTAACTCCTTCAGGAGCACATGTCCCTGCTGGACATCTCCTTCCCTCAGTGTGATCTCCCTCTCCTGTTTGATGTGTCATCAAACGGGAATCACATACCCACACAGCTATGTGCCTGAAGTATTGGCAAGGAGTCACCTTCATGGACTCTTGGGAATGTCCATGGGCTCATGGGAATGTCCATGGGCTCATGGGAACGTTCATGGACTCATGGGAAAGTTCATGGACTTATGGGAACCTTCATGGCCTCAGGAGAATGCTCATGCTTGCCACTCCACTGTTGCCCCCACTCCTTCTCTCAAGTTCTTCTTCTCTTGGTTCAGGAGGAGAAGCAGAATGCTAGGCTACCCTTCAGGAGAACACCCAAATCTTGGGATGAATTCTCTCAGACTCCCCCTATCCACTGTATCTAGGATGGAGTGAAAGCGCCTCCCCTCTGTACTGAGGAAGGGAAAAGCCTAGTACTTATGACCAAGCCAACAGCCCACGACCTTCTTCGTCTTCTGCTGCTACCAGTTTTGCTTCCTGTTCATTCACTGACTGCGGAGAAAGGTTCGGGTTTCTCTGCCTTGGGAGGTCATGAAGGAGATGTGCTATCTTTGTTGTTGTTGTTAAGCATCGTCGAGTCAGTTCCGACCCATAGCAGCCCTGTATAAGGTTCCTGAGGAGTGGCTGGTGAGCTTAAACTGCCGACCTTGCAGCTCAAACTGACCTTGCAGTCCAGTGCATCAGCCTTCAGCACCACACCAGGATTTTTAAATTAATTAATTAATTGTTTTATTGTGAATTATGTGATCGTTTACATGGGAGAACATTAGTTTTACATTTATCCTATTGTATATTATTTCATTGCCATGGTTACAATCCCCTCCATGCATCATCACCCAACCAAAGGGTATCTCCTACAAGCCTGTCCCCCAATCGTCAGTACACAGCCGCTCTTCTCCCTCTTTGGGTCTAAAGTCCCCCACTGCTCCATCTCTCCACGTCATCATCTCTGCCTCCATCTCAGGCATCACTGCTTCTCTGGTTAGGGTTCCACTCTCTGCTCTTTTCCCTTGATGTTCCCAGGGCCCTCTGCTCCTAGACTGCAAAGTTAATCACTCCCCCTCCTTGCTACAAAATGTCTGCCTTTACATTTCCAACCCTCACAATCAGTCCTGATAACAATTAATTCACTATTGTATCACAAGATACCTATCTGTATTTCATTTCATCAGTCCTGCCTAGACAGATTAGATACTACTCATTGGAGATTCTACCTTCCTTCACACCCTCTGGACTAGGTTCCCTCTTGAAAGCTTGTAAGCCAGTCACTTCTTGCCTTTGTAGCCCCACCCCCCATTTTGAGTAGCCAGTGTCCAAGTTGCCCATCCCTGTCCTTTCCATGTGTGGAGTAGGTGGGAATGATCCTTGCTGTAAAGATTTGTTCCCTCTTTTGAGCTACTGCATCCATAGGTGTAGGTCAAGTTCATCAAATTGTATCAGATTACTCTTTTTTTCCTCCTCTTTCTTCTAGCTGAGCTCTGATCATCCAGTCATTGAAGCCAGGTCAAGTGATATTATCTGCAAGTGCTGTGTTCTTATGTATATGCCCTCTCTTCTTAATAGCTGGATGCTTCACCCTCTGCTCTAGTCCTCTGTGGCTATGTCACTGGCTCTGGACCCAAGAGTCCTGAGGTCTTGCCACACTGTTGGCCAACCAGGTCTCCACCCGGGTTCACAGGAGTTTATTGAACGTTGTAGGGCTTAGCTTGCAGCTTCATTGCTGTTTTTCCCTCACTTCCCCTTATCGGTGATCAGCGTGGTCCCCAATCAGAGCATGTATTCCCATTGAGTCTTAGTCTTAGAAGGGGGTTTGCTCTGAGGGGACCCGACCACTTGTCTTGGCTCCTGGGCAAGCAACTTGCTTGTTCTTGTAGTAACAGTCAGTCTGCCTCTATTGTTTTGTATTTTTCCTGTCTTTCTTTCAAGAACAACCTTCTGTTCTTCTAGGGGCTCCAGGCTGGTCTGCTCATCTTTTCAAGTGGAAATTTCCCACCTCTTAAGATTCTGGATGGGGTTCAGGATTCCACCTATAGTCTTATGTAATGCAGAGGCTCCACAGGAAGCCTCCTTCACTGGGCACGTTGTAGCCCCATTTTAGGTATTCCAATCAGTTATAGGCAGAAGACGGACTTACAAGCTTTCTGTGGTGATATTTCTGGCTATTCCTTTTCTCTCCACCTCCAGTGTCTATTTTATAATATAATGCAAGAAAGCCAAGATTCACAAGACAGCCAAGCGTCTTAATATTAATTTCCCCTTTCCCCCATTCTAACCATGTCTTAATCCCTGTATCCCAGAGCCGTTGTTCCAAGGTTGTGCATCCATCATTCTTTACGTCTGTCCCACTTCGCCCATGCAAACCTGCCTAATTGTTCTCCCATCTGCTTTGTTCTTCCATTCCCCTCTCCCTTCTTGTATATTGCCCCCTCCCCAGCACCCAAACTATCCTGTGTCTATTCCCTGCTCTGTGCTCCACCTTCCCCTCCCTCCCCTCCCCCCACATCCCAGCAACCAGCAAAGAATCCGCCCCCCTTTAATATGGGTTCTTTTTCTTAGTCTTTTACAGAAGTGCACACCAGGACTCTAGTGCTGTCTTTTGTTGTTGTTAAGTACCATCAAGTTGATTCCGACCCATAGTGACCCTGTATAGGCTTTCCAAGGAGCAGTTGGTGAGCTTGAACCACCTACCTTGCAGTTCAAATGACTTTGCAGTCTGACGCATTAGCCCACAGTGCCACACCAGGACTCTGTGCTATCTTTAGCAGCAAGGAAATGGGAAGCCTTGGTTTCTGGTCCCTTTGGGCCCATTCTTGGGCTGCAGGAAAAGTCCTTGTCATCCTTGCTATTCAAAATTCTTCCCCTCCTTTTCACAGAGGGGTCTTAATGATCTTGTTCACTATGTCTAACTAACACTCATTGTGGTGTGTGGCACAGGTAAGTTGCTCAATGAATGTTGAATGTTGCAGTGAGTAAATGATGAATTGCCAGGCTCTCTTGGAACGACATACACAAATTAGAAGCCTTCCCCACCATGCCAAATGCTAAGAAATCAGGATCTTAGGGAAGGGTCCGCAGAACAGTAGTTACTTTACAAACATCCTAATTCTGTTGTGTTGTCAAGATTGAGAACCAATGCTGTGAACATGAATATATTTCAGTGCAAAAAAAAAGTTAAAGAAATAAACATGGGATTGTTGTCAGGTGCCATCGAGTCAGAACCGACTCATAGCGACCCCATGCACAGCAGAATGAAACAATGTCCGATCCTGGGCCAACCTCGCTACCGCTGCCACACTT
>NW_006408547.1:23412557-23414117 GCF_000296735.1 Chrysochloris asiatica | reverse complement strand
TAATCACTGGACTGTGAACCACAAGGTTGGCAGTTCAAGGCCACAAACCACTTTGAGGGAGAATGATGAGACTTTCAGCTTCTGTTAAAGAGGTACAACCTTGGAAACCTTATACAAGGCCACTGTGAATTGGAACCAACACAACACTTAACGATCACTAACAAGGTCAAGTACCATTTTATGCATTTTGAAAGTTTTATGATTAGGGTGTAATTTAAGACACAGAAAAATACACTCTACCAGTGTCCAGTCCATTTAATTCTTCCTGGCCACCAGATTCCTTCTGCCCACAGCTTATGACTTGGTTGTAGGATTTCCCCCAAGTATTCTCCATGCTTTGTTTACAAATGTTGCATCTCCTTGGTGTTTTGTCTTGCTTGCTACCTTTGTTTATGGGGCTTTGGGTGGTCAGATACATTTTTTTCCCTTCAAGAGAAGCTTAATTTTGACTTTTGTAAGAAATCTTCTACAATAATAAGGATGTTCAATGTTTTGTTTTTCTAGGTTTTCAGCGCAGTGCTCAGCTGCTTCAAAAAGTTAATGGCTTTAACCACCAGGGGGCGCACCACTGGAGAAAGAGCTGCAATTTTCTGCCTACCCGGTAAGTCAGAAACATGCTTTTAAATTTTCAAATATTCAAAAACATTTTCATTTCTTTGTAAATATATTGTATACCTCCCATTTCTGTTGAAAAAGACTGTATATTTTCTGTCTTTAGGGACAAACGTGTCAATGTCTGTGAGAGATCATTAAAATTATTATATCAAAATTATTAGAGAGGTCAACTTTTGCTTTCTATATTTTGAGCATTATTGCTAGATAATTACAAGTTTTTGATTGTTATTTATTGGCCTTTAACTCTAATTGTCCCAAATATATATAATATATATAGTATTATATATATGTATATTTATATTAGATAGAACATGTATTTAAATATATTTTAACACTTTGCATGTTATCAATATTGCTAGACCAGCTCCCTTTCGGTGTTTGTCACATATATATGTTGTTGTTAAGTGCCGTGGAGTCGATCTCAAGTGGTAGCAATCCTGTAATAGGATTTCTGAGGCTTTGAATCTTTTGCAGGAGCAGAAAGCCTCATCTATTTTATTCAGGGTAGCTGGTGGGCTTGAAGCACTGACTTTGTGGTCAGTTCCTTATCTTCTGGAGCCACTGTGCTCCTCTGAAACTCTATACAGGGTCACTATGGGTCGAAGCTGACTTAATTGCACTTGACTACATATATATGTCCACACACACGTTATTACGTTGCTGTTGGTTCCGATTCTGACCCTGTAAAGACTTTCTGAGGAGCAGCTGGCAGTCTAATGCTTATCCTACAGTGCCATATATGTATATATGGCTACATATGTATATATTATCGTACATGTGTATATGTATATATGGCTCACCACTGGACTGCGAACCACAATGTTGTCAAGTGACATCAAGTTGGTTCCAACTCATAGTGATCCTTTATAGAGTATCTGAAGAGTAGCTGGTGACCTTGAACCACCAACCTTGTGGTTCAAACAGACCTTGCAGTCCAGCGCATTA
>NW_006408547.1:23405405-23412123 GCF_000296735.1 Chrysochloris asiatica | reverse complement strand
AGAAAGCCTCATCTTTCTCCCGCGGAACAGCTGGTAGTTTTGAACTGCTGACCTTGAGATTCGCAGCCCGCTTCTTAACCACTACGCTACCAGGGCTCCTCCCTCTTTATGGGTCACTCCTTACTTATGGTTCTGTTCCAACGACTCTGTCATAAGTCACCTATGCTGTACATTGAATACCTTTTTTTAAAGAAGTTTTATTACTGACTTTTATTATCAGTACTTTTATAAATCTTCAGTTTTGAACAGTAAAATATAAAATTCAAAATCTGAAAGTAAACAACTGAGAATGATAAAATCATCAAATTACATTCCGTAACGTCTAACCAACGACAAAATGTACAAGAAATACAAAGACGGTCGTCAGTGCAGTACGCTGAAATGCAAGTAAGTTGAGAGCTACCTTTATTTTGCCATGTCCAGTTTAACAGTCTCTATTTCCATAAGTCAGTTTAACATAGTTACATTTACTGGGACTATGTTATATTGGAGCTCCTGGTGTGGCGCTGTAGGATCAGCACTGGACTGCCAACCATAAGGTCGGCAGTTCAAACCCACCAGCTGCTCCTCAGAAACCCTGTACAAGGTTACTGTGAGTCAGAACTGACCAAACAGCACTTAAGAAAACAAGAGGCCATAATTTGGACTTTTTCTTTCATTTTGTGTTCTCTGTTCATTAAGCTTTTCTTCTTTCTTCACCATTCCTCTCTCTATTGGATAAACTGTCCCTAATTCCCTGTCTTTCTGGTTGAGAAATTATCAAGTGTATTATGGCAATAGTTTTTTAACTTGTCTTTTGCTACATTTACATTTTTGACATACATAGTCCTGGTGTGGCACTGTGGGTTAATGTGCTGGACTGCAGAGTCATTTGAACCACAAGGTTGATGGTTCAAGCTCAAGTTCAGCAGCTGCTCCTCAGAAACCCTCTCGCATCTTAGCAATAGAACAGCATACAACTTATAGCAATACACTTTTTGTATATTGAACAATCGTATTCGTATTCCTGGGACAAATTGACTTTATTTTACTGATAGGACTTCAAAAAGATTGTGAAAAAATGCCATTATCTTGGAATTCCATTTTTCTATGAACTTTTTGAAGCCCCTTATTGAAAAAAATGTAAGAAATCCCGTGCCCTTACAGATGAACACAGACAGCAAGAGATGCTTATATTTATTCAAATGTCATACATACAATAGAGAGATTTCATTTACATCAGCAGTAAAAATAAAAAAAAGTAACAGCGAATGAAATGTCAGTTTTTAAAGTGCCTTTATGAGGAAAAGATGACAAAAAAGTAATGGTAAATACCATGTTGAGATGAAAGGAACCGTATCTGAACAATATATTAAGTAAATTATGTTACACATTGTTTTTCAAATAACTTATACACCAGAAGAAAAGCTAGACAGTCAGCACGTTTTCTAGAGAGGTCTGCTTGCAGTGATCTTATATACCACAGGGGGGCGCTTGTGCGCTCTTACTCAGGTGGGTTTACCTTGGAAACATCATAGGGAAAAACAGCCTTGGTTGGCTCCAGACTGCATGAAAATTTATGGAGACAACTGTAAAGTGACACATTTTTCAGCAGCGTGAAGACTATAAATACATCCTTTACATCAAGATAGATATATACACACACATAAACATATATACATACATATAAAAATATCGGCCCCAAACCAGATACAGAAAGTGTTTAGAAAGGAAAGAATTTGTTTCTGAAGTACACGAACACACAAAGGTAAGATGGATGTTTTCTTTCCAGTTCTGCCTTGATGTGAATAAAATAAACTCTCCACATTTATGTTTATGGAGTCAAGGTGATTATCATAGAGCACACGGACAGGTAAGAAGCTTTGATTCTGTCAGCAGAAGAAAGGTAGAGATGGAAAGTGTACTGCCTGCATCTTACAAAGCGGACTAGGAAGGATTCACAGGTACTAACTAATTAAGCCATATTTGACAGCATTGCTTCCAATGATAACCCTGCAAAAATTGCATCATTATATTTGCTTTAAAAACAATAAAAATATCCTAATTCAGTGAAGCTCTTTAAAAAAAGTGAGTCCCCCCACCCCTTTTTTTTGTGTGTAGAAAAGAAGATTAATTGTTTAAATCATAGTTTAAATTTCCTTTTGAAAATGAAACTTCTACATGTAAAGGAAGTTCCTGGGTTTCTAAGTGCTTTGGGCACAGAAACCCTGCCAGGTTCCATCAAAGGAGGGTTTTCCATTCACCTGTGACCAGGTTCACAAGCGCCTTGGGGAAGAATGGCGTCACTTTCCACGCAAAAGTCTCCCCAAATCACTCAGTGGTATAAACAGCATGTTTCAATGTAAACCCCAGTAACAAAAAAATAGTCTTATATCAAATACAGTATCAAATCGTCATCTTATGTAAACACAGTGATTCTTGGTAAAGATTAGAGGCCAAGGTACCACAAAAGATGGCCACGGGATTCATCCCTGTTTTAAAAAAAAGACTTGTAAAAGACAAAAGAGTACCCCCCATGCCCACCCCCATCCCTCTCTCCTCAAGCTGTCAGTAAATCACTCACTTCTTTTGGGAGCAGCTTCAAATGTATGCATATTCTTGCAGAAAGCACCATACCAGAGAGATCAGAAAACCAAAAGGTAGATGGCTGGAATAAAGTCTCATTCCCAGTGGCTTGGAAAGAGATACCACCACCTGCTGCATCTGCCTGGAAGAGTCCAGAAAGGGATGTCTGGGGGGAGCAGGCTTTCTCTCCTGCGTTCCCATCCGTCCCGAGGAACCTTTGGTGTATAGTGGGTATGGTCATCCTGTGGAAACCACCACCAGGGGCTGGAGAGGGAGTTCCGGCATGTAGAACCTTCTGGAACCTTTCCTTCTCTGACCGCTTCCTGCATCTTGAGGTTCCCTAACAGCCAGGCAGTTCTTCATTCAGACCTTCCAGGACTCTTTTAGTCTTCAGGATTTCTTGTAAAAGCACCATTCCCTCACCAAACTTAGCAAGCCCAAGCAAAAGAAAACTTAAAAGATACTCGCATGCTGGTCTACTGATCTTCGGCTCCCAGAGTTTGCTCATGAGTCCTCAGTACAGGAAGCAACCCCAGGTCTCAGCTGCTAACCTTTGAGGTCTGACAAGGTGATATTGCAACTTTCACTACAGCTGGAGGAGTTGCTCAGCAAGGCAGAGCCCGTGCCTGACTCTGGAGAAGGAGAGGAAAACATCAGATCAAGTGATTGGTTTCAACTGATAGTTATTTTCTAAACAATTAACACTCCTTTTTTCTTTCTTTTGAGAGTCCCTGGTTGCTGTGAATGGTTAAGCACTCGACTAATTGAAAGGCTGGCGGTTCGAATTCACCCAGAGGTACCTCAAAAGAAAGGCCTGTGTCCTACTTCTGGACAACTGGGGGAGCAGAGTTCTGTGACACACAGATGTGGGATGTGACAACGGACAGGTCCCAGTGAAGGCAGCGTGGTGTGTGGGCTCTTACCTGAACTGCTCAGGCACTGGGCTGATTTGGATTTGCCGATGAGTGTTGACAGGCTGCTGGCCGGCACCCACCCCTCTTTACTGGTGGTCAGGTTCCTAACATACCTGGAAGGGGTGTGGGTGTCAAATGGCTCTAGTCTGTGTATGCCACAGATCTCAGATGTAAGCGGACTGTGGGGGCCTCTTACCATAGCCCCTCGTTGGCTTCATGTAAAACCTCTACCAAGTCCCCGCTCTTCACTGCAAGGGCCTCGGGGCCTGCTGGTTCCTGATCAGCCACAACTGTGTATTTACCCGGAACCTGAATGGGAGAAGGATGACGAGAAAGGGATGTGAGCAGCCACAGCCTCAGGAACACCGCTCCGTCTCCCCACCCGCTAGCCCTCACCCTGCTGGAAGACCACAAACAGGCAGAAACCACACCAGTGTGGACGTCAGTTTGGTGACAAGGAAAGAAAATGAGTGCATCCTTAAGGTACTGTTTACATCTTACTGGTAAGATTATCTGCTTTAGCTTGGTAAGGTCTTTGGTGGCAATGGTGGTGGTACCGTGGAGTCGGTTCCAACTCATAGTGACCCTGTATAGGGTTTCTGAGGCTGTAAAACAGGAGCACAAAGTCTTATCTTTCTCCTGCGGAATGAGTGGTAGTTTCAAACTGCTGACCTTGAGGTGAGCAGTCCAACTCATAACCACTATACTACCAGAGTTCCTTTAAGGTCTTTAGGGCATAGCAAGATGTTGTTTTTAGGTGCTGTCGAGTCGATTCCAACCCATTGCGGCCCTGCATAGGGTTTCCGAGAAGCAGCTGGCGAGCTTGAACCACTGACCTTGCAGTTCAAATGACTTTACAGTCTGACGCATTAGCCCATTAGCCCACAGCGCCACACCAGAACTTAAGCCTCATGTTATCACCATGGTGAAAAAACAAAGAACCAATCTATAAAACTTTGTTCAGCAGTAAACCAAAAAAAACCCTCTGCTGGTAAGTTGGTTCCAATTCAAGGCAAACCCATGTGTGACAGAGTACCCCATGCCATAGGATTTGGGGGCTATAGCTTGCTCCTTAGAAACCCCACACATGGTTGATAAGAGTCGGAACTGACTCCGTGACATTTAACAACAATCTCTAAGGAAGCAGATTAGATTAGAATTCTTCTGTGGTACCGTCGGTGGATTCAAAGTGCCAACCTTAGATTAGTAGTTAAGGAGCTCTGGTAGCGTAGTGGTTACGAGTTGGACTGCTAACCTCAAGTTCAGAAGTTCAAAACTACCAGCCCTTCTGTGGAAGAAAGATGAGGCTTTCTGCTCCCGTCAAGTTTTGCAGCCTCAGAAACTCTATGCAGTGTCACCATGGTTGGAGATTAGGAGTCCTGGTGTGGCACTGTGGGTTAATGTGCTAGACTGCAAGTCCGGTTTGAACTGCAAGGTGGGCAGTTCAAGCTCACCAGCCGCTCCTTAGAAACACTATACAGGGATGCTCTGGGTTGCAACCGACGTGACGGCACAACAACCGATTAGTAGTTGAGCACAAACCATCTTTGCCACCCAAGGGCCTCACCTTTTATCAGCACTACACTGTTCAGTGGGCATTGCCTCTCCTGGTCTGTCCACCCCTACCTTCCTGCCCTCCCCCCACTCCTACTTGGTTCCCACTACACCACACTCCATGCTGGTCTCTAAACACTCAAACATACCCTCTTCTGCCCCAGGACCTTTGCACTTCTTGTCCCTTTGCCTAGAATGTTCCTTCCCTCCTTCAGTGAGGTCTTCCTCAGCCATTCATCCAAAACGGCAGCCCCTACCCTCCACAATAAGGAGTTCTGTAGCGTAGGGGTTAAGAGTCAGGCTACTAACCATTAGGTCAGCAGTTCAAAACCACCAGCTGTTCTGCAGGAGAAAGATGAGGCTTTCTGCTCCTGTAAAGATGTACAGCCCTGGAAACCCTGTACAGGGTCACTATGAGTTAGTGGTGGTTATGTGCCACTAACTCCTCCCTGTTTTATTTTTATCCCTAGGCAGCGATCATAAGTTAACATACGCTGTATCTGACTGTTTCTTATTACCTCCCTATGGTAGAGTTTTGGCTTTCTGCTTCCATAAAGATTGATAACCTTGGAAACCCTATATAGGGTTGTTATGAGTCAGAACCAACTTGATGGCCCCTAACAACAACAACCTGTATTCTCTCCTCCAGGTTTTATCTCCCCACTAGGCAGCCACCATCGTTGAAGGGACTAAGAGAAAGTTTAGTCTGCTCTGCTCCTTGCTTTATCTGCATGGTACGTAGTGAGTATTTCCTGACATGGTTAATGGCATAAAACAACTGACTTACGGTTCAGCAGCCTCGGTTACAGACGGAAAAGTTTAATGATGATGATTGGAGCCCCAACCCCAGGCACTGAGCTGGGCTTGAGACACACATTATCTCATTCTGTCTTCACTACTATTCAGAGGTTTAGGATTGGAAGACAATGTGTGGGGTGGCGCTGTCCGTTAATGCACTGGACAGCAAAGTTGGTTTGAACCCTAAGGTCGGGACTTCATGCTCACCAACTACCCCTCGGAAACCCTATACAGTCCCTATGGGTGGGAACTGACTGGATGTCACTAAACAACAAAAAATGGTTAGGACTCCTGGTGTGGTGCTGTAGGATCAGCACTGGACTGTGGACCACAAGGTTGGAAGTTCAAACCCACCAGCTGTTCTTTGAAAACCCTGTACAGGGTCACTATGTCAGGGAACTGACTCGACAGCACATAACAAATGGTTAACTCACTCAACTAACTGAAAGATTGGAGGTTCAAATCCATTCGGGGGCACCTTGTAAAAAAAGTCTACTTCTGAAAAATTGGCCATTAAAAACGCACAGTTCTACTCTGATATACACAGGGGCAACATGAGTGGGATCAACTTATGAAACATCATCCACTGAGAACCCTGTGGAGCACAGTTCTACTCTGACACCCACGGGGCACCTTGAGTGGAATCTACTTATGAAACATCATCCACTGAGAACCCTGTGAAGCACAGTTCTACTCTGACACGCACGGGGCACCATGTGTGGAATCTACTTATGAAATATCATCCACTGAGAATCCTGTGGAGCACAGTTCTACTCTGACACACAAGGGAAACCATGAGTGAAATCAACTTATGAAACATCATCCCACTGAGAACCTTGTGGGCACAGTTCTACTCTGACATGCACGGGGCACCATGAGTGGGATCT
>NW_006408547.1:23403872-23405305 GCF_000296735.1 Chrysochloris asiatica | reverse complement strand
CACCATGAGTGGGATCTACTTATGAAAATTCATCCACTGAGAACCTTGTGGGGCACAGTTCTACTCTGACACACATGGGGGCACCATGAGTAGAATCTACTTATGAAACATCATCCACTGAGAACCCTGTGGAGCACAGTTCTACTCTGACGCACATGGAGGCATCATGAGTGGAATCTACTTATTTAACATTCATCCACTGAGAACCCTGTGGGCACAGTTCTACTCTGACATGCACAGGGCACCATGAGTAGAATCTACTTATGAAATATCATCCACTGAGAACCCTGTGGGGCACAGTTCTACTCTGACACACACACAGGGGCACCATGAGTGGGATCTACTTATGAAACATCATCCACTGAGAACCCTGTGAGCACAGTTCTACTCTGACACGCACGGGGCACCTTGAGTGGAATCTACTTATGAAACATCATCCACTGAGAACCCTCTGGAGCACAGTTCTACTCTGACACACAGAGGGCATCATGAGTGGACTCTACTTATGAAAAATCATCCACTTTTTAAGAACCCTGTGGAGCACAGTTCTACTCTGACACACACGGGGGCACCATGAGTGGGATCTACTTATGTAAATCATCCACTGAGAACCCTGTGGAGCACAGTTTACTCTGACACACACAGGGAAACCATGAGTGAAATCAACTTATGAAACATCATCCACTGAGAACCCTGTGGAGCACAGTTCTATTCTGACACACACAAAGGGAGAATGAGTGGGATCTACTTATGAAAAATTATCCACTGAGAACCCTGTGGACACAGTTCTATTCTGACACACACGGGGCCCCAAGAGTAGAATCTACTTATGGAACATCATCCACTGAGAACCCTGTGGAGCACAGTTCTACTCTGACACACACACGGGGGTACCACGAGTGGGTTCTACTTATGAAACATCATCCACTGAGAACCCTGTGGAGCACAGTTCTACTCTGACACACACAAAGGGAGAATGAGTGGGATCTACTTATGAAAAATTATCCACTGAGAACCCTGTGGAGCACAGTTCTACTCTGACACACACGGGGAAATCATGAGTGAAATCAACTTATGAAACATCATCCACTGAGAACCCTGTGGAGCACAGTTCTACTCTGACATACACAAAGGGAGAATGAGTGGGATTTACTTATGAAAAATCACCCACTGAGAACCCTGTGAGCACAGTTCTATTCTGACACACACAGGGCCCCAAGAGTAGAATCTACTCATGGACCATCATCCATTGAGAACCCTGTGGAGCACAGTTTTACTCTGACACACACACGGGGGTACCACGAGTGGGATCTACTTATGAAAATCATCCACTGAGAACCCTGTGAGCACAGTTCTACTCTGACACACACGGGGCACCATGAGTGGAATCTACTTATGAAACATCATCCACTGAGAACCCTGTGGGGCACAGT
>NW_006408547.1:23391739-23403772 GCF_000296735.1 Chrysochloris asiatica | reverse complement strand
CCCTGTGAGCACAGTTCTACTCTGACACACACGGGGCACCATGAGTGGAATCTACTTATGAAACATCATCCACTGAGAACCCTGTGGGGCACAGTGTTATACCAGTCTCCTTTGACACTGAGAACAGACCCCAAGCTTCTTACCAGGGCCTAGGATGCCTCCCCAAGCTGCCTCTTGGCCACCACGCTCCCCACTAGTCTCCAGCTGGGCAGCAGCCTCACTGACTTCTTTACAGATCCTGTAACACCCATTGTGGCCTCTGAGTCTCCCCGCATCACCCTCAGCTAGCTGGGTTCTTCTCACCTTTTATGCCTTGCTAGAATGCTGGCTCCTCAAGAAAGGCCATCTTCGAGTCTCCTTCACAGAACTGCACACACACTCTATACAGGGTTGCTGTGAGTCAGAGCGGATTTGACAGCATCTAACAACAATGGACTAAAGCTCCAAGTGGGGTGGGATCAGATAGCAGCACCCTGGGACAGCAAGGTGTTACCCAGAAGGGATGAGTGAGTTTCCGTCCTGACATTTGCTGCTGTTGGCCCTGACTCAGGAATCCCGGTCACAATGGAACACAGCGCTGCCGTGGTCCTATGCCAACATCGTGCTCAAGTTCAGATCGGAGCACTGTGAGGTAAAGGGCTTCCATGGGTTTTCTGAAGTAGGTCACCCACCTTTCTTCAGCCTGGACACGCCACTGAAACCTCCATAGACAGACAGCTATGCAGGCAGTAGGGAAGTGAACCCCTGCCATCAGGGTGATTCCAACCTCCTAGGCTATATGTCCTTGTGCAAACTCTACGTCCTTATGAAAAGCAGATTGCCACATCTTCCTTCCGTGGAGTAGTTAGTCGGTGGGTTCAAATGCCTGACCTTTCAGTTAGCAGTCCAGTGCTTAACTCACTGTACCAGCAGGGCTCCTGAACCACACCCCACCCCATCCTGGCCCCTCAAAAAAATCCAAATCCACTGCCACCAAGTTGATGCCAACTCCTAGGACTCTACACACAGTTTCTGAGACTATAAATTTTGACGGGAGCAGATGGCGTCCTTGTTTTTCTCAGGGTGACTAGTGGGTTTGAACCACCGACCTTGTAGTTAGCAGTCCAATGTTTAACCTATGGTGCTACCAGGGCTCATTTGTGCCATTGAGTCAGTTATGACTCACAGCAACCCTGTATTAGGTTTCCAAGGATCAGGTAGTGGGTTTGAACTGCCGACCTTGTGGTTCGCAGTCCAGGGCTGATCCTACACGGCAGGACTCCAATAGGCTAAATAAATGTAGAGTGCTCATTTCAACAAAAACTGTTCTTTTACTGAAATCAAGTGCATGGGATGACTAAAGACAAATTCAGTTCAGTCGGATGGGTGTCTAACAGAGTTGTTAATTGCTGTTGAGTGGGTTCTGACTCATAGTGACCCTGTACAAGGTTTCCGAGGAACGGCTGGTGGGTTTGAACTGCCGACCTTGTGGTTGTCAGCCCAGTGCTGATCGTACAGTGCCACACCAGGAGTCCAGCTTTGATTTCTAGCCCTTTGCAGTCTCATGGGCTAAGTGATGTATGTGCCTGGTTAAATAAAGACCTGTGCATGGAAGTCACAGGCGTTATTTCTAAGACAATGCATTGGCAAGGCCACGCCTGTGGTTCCAGCTTCCACACTGTCTGTAACCACAGAGCCGCGTGTCCTGCAATCCAGGCTGCAGACCTGAACACCACAGCCGCGGCTCGGAAAGACACGACCCTGAGAGTCACCACACTGCAAGGAAGGAACCCCTCATTTTAGGGCTTGTTCATTACTGCAGGGGGACCTGCTGACCCCACCCACGGGTGGTGTATTGTCTGTAGGCCAGGAAGCAAAATCAAGCTTCAATCAGGTAAACGCACAAAAGGGGTAACTGCTGCCATGTGCCATGTTTTTCTGTGTCTTACATGTGTGCACATACTCCCTGCACTGTTTGGGGGAGTCCTGGTGTGGCGCTACAGGGGGTTGCCCCATACAAGGTCACAATGGGCCAGAACTGAGTCATAACAGCAGCAAAAATCCCATTTGGGCGTGTGGTTTCTTATGTTACATAGCAGTGTAAGTAAGTATAGGGTGTGGGAGTCTAGGTGTGATGTAGGGTAAGCACTTGACCACAAGGTTGGTTTGAGCGCAAAGTCAGTGGTTCGAACTCACCAGCTGCTCCTTGGGAACCCTATACAGGGTTGCTATGGGTCAGAACGGATGTGACAGCACTTAACGACAGCCTAAGGTGTGTATTAAATTCCATTTTGAGATATAAAAGCCACCAAGCACAGATGGCGAGAATGAAATAAGCACTTGGTCTCCAAGGAATGTAAGAATGGAAGCTGAAGAGACAAAAACCTTCCCCCAGAGCCGACGGAGAAAGAAAGCCTTTCTCTTAGAGCCACTGCCCTCATTCACAGACGGCAGCGTCCTAACTGTGAGAAAACCGTTCTGCTCAGGAAACCCACCTACCTGTGGTATTTCAGTGGTTAAGTGCCATCGAGTTGATTCCAACACAAGGGTTTCCACAGAGCGGCTGGTGGATTTGACCCACCGACCTTGTAGTTCACACCGAGATGTGGCTAAGTGCTTATCCTATAGGGCCACACCATTTGTAGAACCCATATTGTTCCCAACCTGATTCAAGCCATCATCATTGCTTACCTGGACCCCCTCCTAACATCTAAAAATCTTAACACATTTTGCTTCAGTGATCAAAACAATGTTCATGGGAGTTTAAAAGCAACACCACCAGCGTTACCCATGGTGGACAGGCTCCAACAGGGCTTTCAGACTAACACACTAGGAAGGAGATCTGCCTCTCAAAATGAGTCAATGAAGATGCTGTGGATAACAACAGAACACTGTACAACTGAGTGCTGGAAGATGAGTGCTAGGGTCGTACCAACGGGCTTGATATACTAATAGGACCAGGCATTGTTTTATTCTGTTGTACACAGGCCACCGTGAGTCAGAGCCCCCCAGTGGCAGCTAGCAACAACTAACAGAATAATTGGGGGTGGGCTACACAAAGCCACAAGGCTCTGAGTAACTGACAACCAAAAGGACGTGGTGGTGGTGGGGGGGTAGGTTCCAGCTCATAGCAACTCTTTATAGGAGCAGAAAGTCTCATCTTTCTCCTGTGCAACGGCTGGTTAGCAGCCTGACTTGTAACCACTACGCTACCAGAGCCCCTTTCTCTGAGCCAAGCACCATGAAAAGCTGTGATTACATCCCTAGGATCCAGACTGAGGCAGGTCTTTGGGGACTCTCACTTCTGGGGAGCAATGGCACCCCCTGCTCAGCAGCTACCAAGGCAAGGAAGAGCAAACTTACCAGTTTCTTGGGACCAGGACCCCCTTCTTCCTCCGCATCGGATGAATTAATCGGCTCCTCCGCACTTGACCAGCCATCGTTGTCTTCAGAGGCCTCCAACGAGTGAGATGCTTTGCTCCAACCTAAGAGTGGACAAGCCTCAGTGATGACTGTACTTAGCAGTGGTGGCCCCTGCCCCCATCGTAAGTGCCCACGAATCCCCCTTAACATGTAACTACAGGGCCTCAAGTAGGCCTGTTGTCTCCAGGGGCTCATAAAGATCTGTGAGGACACGTCAGACTTCCAAGACACTGGGCACATCTTGTTTCAACGATCTGCGCATCTGCTAAGGGCGGCACTAAATCCTAGCCCCTCCTCCTTCCTGGCTTTGCTTTCATCCCACCTCCTGAAGTTCTGTCTTCCCAGAACCAGGAATGAAAGTCCATCCCATCATCTGCCTGCCAGTGTCTGAGGAAACAGGGAAACTTTCCAAGGGACAACTAACTGAAAATACCTCCCACCCGGCCTATATCTGAGCCCATCAGTCAATACCATCGGAAGAGAAGGCATTTCCACTGAATGCTTATGGTTTTAACATGGGTCAGGAAAGCCCATTTCTAATAAAAACACTATTTCTTGAAAACATAGTTCTGAGCACTGGCTGTATATGAATATTCATTTAGGGCTTTTCCTCCACCTGTGAATGAGGGAGGCGGGGTTGTACTGCTCAGTTTATAGCTGAGTAAACTGAACACACAGATTTTCGGTTATGTCTCAGGTGACACGGGCAGGAAATGGCAAAGCTGGGATTCAAACCCAGGCAGTCTGGCCCCATAGCCAGCCCTCACAAGCATGTGCTTACCCCACCACCAGGCCACCAAAGAGAAAACAAGGATGACTAAAACTTCCTTGTGGACTTTAACAAAAACAAAAACTCTTTATCATTAGCATTCCTACTGCCATGTACCCCCTGCCCCCAAACAATAGTAACTGTATTTCCAGTTTGGGGGAGAATTCAAGTTGTGGGGTGGTAAGGGACACTGAGTTAGTACGTAAGTGGAAGTAATGAAGCAACATGTCTCAGTTAAACTCCTAAGGTCATGGTCATGTGTGTGGTGGGTGCTGAGCGGCATGGTCTCCAACGACAAGAGTACCAAGGACAGAAGCACAATACTGCTCATCAACACAAAGCCTTGTCACATCTAAATTACATCTGCAGAAGCTGGCAACATGCTTTTCCCTGAGAAAAAGAGGGTCAAGGAATGACAACAGACACCCCCTTTTATTAAGTCAGGGAGCTTGTCAAGAGGTGAACTGTCAAAGTCTTTCAGTTGCCAACTGTCAGGAGCTTTGAAGAGTGGTAATGACAAGCATGCTTTGGGGAGCTAGAAAGGCAGCATCTGTCTGGAAATGATGGGAGAGGGATCTGAGAGTAACAACTTCCTCCTCAGCCCGCAGAGTGAGGAGACCCAGGAGAGCAATCGGTGCACAGGTGGGAGCCCAGAGCACCTGCAGCGAGTTAGCAGCCCCACCGGGTGCAGCAGTCCGGCTGGCTGGGAAATCCGGCTGGTTTGACCTTCCTGGGGCAGGGCTGCCAGGGCCAGGTGAGATGTGCTCAGCCACTTGACCCTGCTCAGTGTCACTACCAGGCTGGCATCTGTGCAAAAATTTGGGAATGTCAGTGCTTTTTAGCTCTATATCACCCCGATATTGCCTACTTTGAGTACGTGTGCAGTTCAGCGTGGGTAGCTAAGTGAGAGTTCTAGGCTGGGAAAGGGTCATCCCGGGGCTCCCAGGCCTGACCCTCTGCCTGTCAGCAATGGGTTAGATGCTGAAGACAATGCCTAGGAGAATCTTCTCCCCGCTTCAGCCCTGCCACCCTGGATATCATGAAGTATTTACATGGGGCTTCTGGGCAAAACTGAACCACAAATCAGTTTCAGGAAAATGTGAACAGAGATACAAAGACTTTGCTGTTTGGCGAGTTTCTGCCTTCTTTAAAAGTATTTATGTGAAAAACTTCACTCTAAACAACAGTGAGATTATGGAAAACCTAGATCAACTCTGCCCTGGGCAACGTCTGGCTTGTGCTGGGGGCCTCGAGATACATTTTCTCCAACAAATCACAGATCATTTCACTGCAGTAATACAACAAGGGAAGTAAGCAAGTCAGTTACTGAACTCTACACCTAAGGCAACAACCATGGACAGGACAACAACCTGGAAGCTGGACAACTACAGACGAGTACTGAGTTCCTCTTTGATCTCTTTATGATGTTAGGGGGAATATTACATGAGGATATTAGCCCAAGGCGACTCTTGAATGGCATCACTTCTATTTTCTTTAACTATTTCTTGGCCTTGTCAAGGGAGTAAAGCAAGAGACTACAAAGCTCTTCAGGATGCGGATGCTTAAGCAGTTGCAACACCACCAGCCACGGAGGACTTGTGGTTCAGCAGTATCTGTGACAGAAAAGATGGACCACGCTGATGAAGGTGGCTGTCAGCCGGGTCCCAGGCATGGTGTTAAGGGCCTTCATTATGACCCTGTGCTAGGACTCCTGGTGTGGTGCTGTATGATCAGCACTGGACTGTGAACCACAAGGTTGGTGGTTCAAACTCAACAGCCACTCCTTGGAAACCTACACAGAATTGCTTTGAGTTGGAACTGACTTGATAGAACTTAACAAGAGGACCCTGAAAAGGTTGCATTATGATCTTCCTCCTACAAATGCAGGACCAGAAGCTGGAAGGGGTGTAAGTGGTAGAGTCAGTCTCTGACCCCCCCAGTTAATTCTGGCTCCCACCTCCTCACGCTACATGACACAGCTTTTGACACAAAGGAGAAGCAAACAAGGACAATGCTCTAGGTGTCTTCAGACCAGAAGTACATAACGTTTCATGAACAAAACCACACCTTCCTAGAATGTGGCACTGTAGGATCAGCACTGGACTGCGAACCACCAGCTGTTCATCGGAAACCCTATCCAGGGTCACTATGAGTCAGGACCGACTTACTGGTACTTCATGATGACAACAACATTAGACAATATGGGGCAGAATGATTTGCTTTTCTGCCAACGGTATGGGTAACCGTAGCAGGAAGTCGGTGTCCCGCTCATGTTTCGGGCCTAGGAGAACGGCTGGGACTTATGTGCTGCCAACTGGGATCCTTGGCGTTCAGGATGTTGAGTCAAGAATGGGGCAGGAGTGGCACCTGATGGGGGAAGCAGTCTCTTGAGAGAGGGCAGGGATGATGGAAACTCTGGCTTAGTAGGTTGCCTATATCTTTGTTTCCCTTTTAGTTGTTTGGAAAAGTAAGAGGAAGATGTTAGGAAAAGTCAGGAAGATGAAAGGTTGAAATTCTCTCTGTAATCTTGAGACCTTCAACTTAGGTCAGGAAGACTTTGAATATGAAATGGACAAGAACCAAGAAGGTGTAAGTTCCAACATCAAGCCTGACACTGTCTAGCTGGATGAGTTAGATCATCTCTCTGTAAAATGAGGCGCTGGCTGCTTAAAATCAAATACAGAATGTCTTCTCTTAAGGCCTGTGCTTTTAAAAGATCTCTCTGTATGGGATCAAACAGACACCAGCAACTCCAAGCATTCAATAGAAATCTTAGTGGGCAGGAAGTTTATACTGACGGGGGTGGGGGTGGGGAAGCAATACCAAAAAGGAGGTGAGAATCGCTGCCCAACCTGAAGAACATACTCAGTTTCACGGAATGGTACGTGCAAAGCCTTCCCATTGCTGTAGGTTCTCCAGCCTACTCTTGGTGGTAATGGTGTTAAGTGCCGTACAGTCGGTTCTGACTCACAGTGACCCTGTATACAGTTTCCTAGGTATATTCTCAACAACAACAAAAAAGTAAATAAATGATTTTTTAAAATGAGGAGTTGGATTTGATTCTAGTCTATGTCTCCAAACCAAGGAAGCAGCAGATGAGACATGTTGGTGCCCCCATCAGAGCTCTAGGGAGCTTGGCACCAGGTTCCCCTCAGCATAAAGCTGTTGAGGAATAAAATGCAAAACCGAATGCTGACCAGGTGCCAAGAGCAACCTGTAGCCACTAACGAGCAGCCCGTGGTTGGTTTTGTAGGACCTGGGAGGGTCTGATTGGAGGAATTACACCGAGAAGCATGAAGACCAGCCTAACATTTGTAACCAGAGTCTCATGCTTTTGACTAGAACAAGACATGTGTTTCTGGCTAGAAAAACTACTTTTTTGAAATGGGGAACAGCAAAACAGTGAGCGTTTCTAACTTGATGGGTAAATGGGTTGTTGGTCCACATTCGAAAGGCTGAGTCACTCTACCTCTTAAACCAAAGGGCGTTGGATCGCTCCTTACTTCGTGTCGCTTAGCTTTTTTGTCAGGACTGGTAGGAGAAGCTGCAGGAGGAGGAAGAGGCAAAAATAGAAGAGAAGAGAGACAGAGTGAGGAGACGCACACAGAGGGACGAGGGGTACCACGTGAAATACCTCGGCGCTCATGCTGCAATGACACATGGACACCCAATGGGGCTATTTCCACTGATTCAAACAGTAGTTAGTGAACAAAATTAATTGGCCCTGTCAGCTCAGGTGAATGGAGAGGCCCAGAGTGATTAAGAAGAGTTGGGATTGGTTTCTAGCCAGTATCATCATTATATGGGACCACCTGTAGGCACATTTTCTTAACTTGGTAGTGGCAAAATAGACCCAGAATTTGTAGTTTCATTTCTCTTTCATTCACTCTTTCTTTTCTTTCTTCCTCCCATAGTGAGAAGCTAATTTAATAGTATTTTATAAATCATAGGACAAACAAACTAATGATCAGAATCAGTCCAAAGGACCTTAGACACCACTGGCTTTACACATCACGAGTCTTACGCTGGAAACGTCAGGGTTTACTTAGAAAGTACTCACAGTGCATTTCACTCATTAATGAGCTCACGCTACAGCACACACAAAGGTTAACAGCTTTCAGAGACCTTACTCTAAAGGAGGGGTGGGGAAACCTTTTTCTATCAAAATTTTTATAGAATCATTCGCGAGCCATACAAGATTATCAACTTAAACATTAGCTGACCTCTATTTGGTCTAACATTTCATAAACTCCTAATGTGATGGCTGGAACTGCAGTTGCCTTGGCAGGGACAGACCAAATGATTTGGAGGGTCTTACAGGGCCCGCGGGCTGGATGTTCCCATTCCTGCTCTAAAGGGGCCCTTTCTTAGCTCCATTCACTAGCAAATACATCTATAAGCAGATCTGAAACCGGCACCTTAGCAATCTGGCAGAAAATAGACCATTACAGCCGGAAGGTAAATTCACTGTAGGCATCAGAAAAACCAAGATGGGGTGGGAGGCAGGACCAAAAAAGCTAATGAAAACTCCAGTCTCTGAGCAAGGCTTCCTTTGAAAAGCCCAACTTCACTTTATCAGAGGAATCACTTCTGGTAAGGATCACTTTGGCTAGACGTAGTGGGGAGCGTCAAAAAGTTTGTGGAAACAGTGAATCAAAAGATGGAAAATTTCCCCGAACTTTATGCAGTCCCCTCATACAAGTATCAGGAAATCAGTGATTCAGTGGAAAAAAGGTGCAGAAATGGACTCCACTGAAGTGATGGAGGAGGCAAAGAAAGAATTCCAGTTGAGACCATGCCCATGAAGGATCACCAAACGGATGTATGACAGACACGGGATATGGTGATGAGCACGTCCAGAGCAAAGCAGGTGCCTGTTTACCTTTCTGACCTTTGAGGTTAGCAAAGCCCTGCAGGGTAAAGCGCTTTTTGGAAAGCGCAGAACTTTCTGAGGTAGAACTAGTGACTGAGTCATCTACAAAGGAAGAGAGAGAAAGTGTAAAGTAAGGCATTGTCCACCCCAACCACAGGAGGGCCAGAGGCAGCTTTACAAGGTGGCAGAGGGTCCAGCAGGCACGTGCTGGGCAAGGCCAACGGAGGCCGGGCTGGAGGTCCGACTTCTGGACTCAAGTGATATTTCTGGGACTAAGCTCACCGCATGGGAACCTCCAGCTTCTTCTGTTAAGACCCCAATGCTTTATTTCAGGTGGGTTGGAAAAAGAAGAAAATTCGAAAAATTCTTTACACATGCTACTTTGGGTTGTCCCAGACGCACCTGCTTCTAGTTAAGGACCCCACAGTGGTTAACACCTCCCCACACGTAAGGCTGTTGCAACACACACTCACCTTTGCCCTTTTCTGGGGGCTTTGGCAATGACGTTGGGCTCACATATCCTTCCAGGCTTAGAGAGTCAGTTTTTCTTTCTTCCGACTTTTTGATAGCCTTTGTATTTCCTTTGGAGGGGCTAATAATACATTAAAAAAAAAAAAGAAACAATATGTTGACAGGTTAGTTTTCCAAAACTTCTGATTTCATATTCAGTCCTTAAAACAGCATCTGTGTGTGTGTGTGTGTGTGTGTGCGTGTGCGTGCGTGCGTGCGTGCATGCATGTGCACGGGGGTGAGGGGCTAGGAATAAAATATAAAGAACAAAACATTTCCCATTTTAATCATTTTTAAGGGTGCAATTCAGAGACACTGATTACACTTTGATCACTACTACCTACGTCTAGGTCAGAACAGAAACTCAGGACCCTTTAATTAAAAATTTCCATTTCCTCCTCCTCTGTCTCCTTATAACCATAAATAAACTTTCATTGCTAAGCATTTACCTAGCCTCGATAGTTCACAGAAGCAGGCTCATACGATATTTGTCATTTTGTATGATCCCATATCTCTGAAGGTTCGAGGTCAGCAGTTTAGCCGCTCTGAAGGAGAAAGATGAGGCTTTCTGTTCCAGCAAAAATGACGGGCTCAGAAACCCTATACAGGGTCGTTACGAGTCAGAAGTGACTCGAGAGCACTAAAGCACAACAATTTGACTTTTTGCACTAAGCATGCTTCCAAGGTTCATTCAATAATAGTGGCATGAATCAGAACATCATTTCCCTGTGTGGTTTACTACTATTCCACTGTATGGCTACACCACAGTTTGTTTATCCAGTCATCTGCTGAGGGTCACTTGGCTCTCCTGTGAATAGCGCTACAGCGAACACGAGCATACACCAAAAGTCTACTTTTCCATCTTCCCGGCACGCTGACTTCTAAAGTGTACCCTTCCCTCACCTTGTGTTAGATGCAGGCAGAGGCAGACTCTGAGACTGCTCCAATGCTCTGTGCTGACTGGCTTCTACAAGGAGGAGAAATACACAGACCAGCCATTCGTGACGTCAGAAACTGCAGATCACAGCTTTACTTTTTTGCAAACATGTATCTTATAAATTTTCTGTATGCGAAATATAACAAAAAGTTTAAGCCCTCAACAATAGCAACACAATAGCCCCGCTAATGAATGGATAAAACAGACACATTTCTGAAGAACTTATATGAAAAGGTGCTAAATGTCCTATCATTAGGAAAATACAAATTAGAACAGTGAAGATTCTACCATATACCTATCAGAAGAGCTAAAAACAGCAACAACAAAAAATAATACCAATTGCTGTAAGGAACGCTCACTCCTGCTGCTCTAATGATTCAGCTACTTGGAAGAAAATTAAAAATACCATGTCACTTAAAAAATTAATTCATTACTATTTTTAAAGCTTTTATGCACAGCTTTACTTTAATGTGAGAAGATTAGCTTATACAGTTACGGATTTTGTAGTTACCTTTGACAAGAGTAAAAACACTCCAGGAACAAATGCTCAGAGGGAATGCTGGTCAGACATCCTTACCTCTACAAGCCTGCAGCTGACTTGTCAGCACTTTCCGGATCTCATTTACCCACGCTGCTTTTATCTCAGGAGTTGGTGCCTGTCAGCCCAAAAGAAAAGCCAGTAAGAATGGAAATCCCTTTAAGAAATGAGCTTTGGCATTCTAATCTGGTAACTTCTAAACACAATCTCAGGCATTTAATAATTGATCACTAAATGGAAGAAACAAGATGGGGGTAAAACGGTAGACACGCCTCCTTTCCTTGTAGACTGTGCTGCATGGGTTGCCTGACCCCTAGCCACATGGTTAGTTGTTGTTGTTAGGTGCCATCGAGTCGGTACCTACTCATTCCGACCTTATGCACAGCAGAATGAAACACTGCCCGATCCTGGGCCAACTTCACTACTGTTGACCACACTTGAGTCCATCGATGCTGCCACTTGGCCAATCCATCTCATGGGGGGTTCTTCCTCTTTTTCTCTGACCCCCCACCTAACCAAACATGATATCCTTCTCTAGCGACTGTCCCTCCTGACTATGTCTGAAGTATGAGAGACGAAGTTTGGCCATTCTGGCCTCCAAGGAGCACTCCGGCTGCACTTCTTCCAAAACATATCTATTGGTTCTTTTGACAGCCCATGGCACTTTCAATATTCTCCTCCAACACCATAAGTCAAAGGCATCAATTCTTCTACAGTCTTCCTTATTCACTGTCCAGCTTTCACATGCATATGAGGTTACTGAAAATACCATGGCTTGCGTCAGGCACACCTTAGTCCTCAAGCTGACATCTTTGCTCTTCAACACTTATAAAAGGTCTTGTGCAGCAGATTTGCCTAACACAGTATGTCGTTTTGTTTCTTGACTGCTGCTTCCGTGAGTGTTAATCGTTGATCCAAGAAGAATGAAGTCCTTGACAACTTCAATCTTTTCTCTGTTGATAAGAATGTTGTTTATTGGTCCAGTGGTAAGGATTTTTGTTTTC
>NW_006408547.1:23356938-23390793 GCF_000296735.1 Chrysochloris asiatica | reverse complement strand
GCAGCCCGACTTGTAACCACTACGCTACCAGAGCTCCTTGACTCATAGCATAGGAGTGTGAAAAAGACCAGTGCAGTGTTCAGCTCCTGGCACTAGGGGGCACTAACTGACTGATTTTGAACCTGCTTAACAACTGAGCTATATCCATTGGTATAAACTGTAGCATGTGTCTTTGAGAACTTGAATCGACTTTTTTTTTTTAGGTGACAAGGAGAAGGTACTTGGACCATCATGTGTGAGTCTGGCCTTGCTCTTCCCACACACCGATGAGGCCCAGGGCTGAGAGTCTGTGGTCAGGCAGGGAGTCGGGCTGTGAGGTTACTGAGCTCTGGACAGGTTCCTGGAAGCGCTCCTGGATCTCTTACTTAGGAGCATTAGACTGGGAATGGAAGACCAGGCTCCAGCCAGGACCCCCATCCACATTTTAATTCAGTAGAACCCTTCAGTCCAGGGCCATGCTGTTTTAGGGGACAGGGAAGCTCAGTATAGGGGTCTGGACCTTGTCAAGCCTACCACATCCTGGCAGGGTTAGCAAATAGCCCTACAGCTTAAACCACCCAATAACTCAG
This sequence comes from Chrysochloris asiatica, assembly GCF_000296735.1. Taxonomy (NCBI): domain Eukaryota; kingdom Metazoa; phylum Chordata; class Mammalia; order Afrosoricida; family Chrysochloridae; genus Chrysochloris; species Chrysochloris asiatica. Next base: position 23,390,224 of record NW_006408547.1, on the reverse strand, counting down.
AATTGGAAAGGAAAATAGAAGAGGCACCTCCATTCACAGGGAGCTCGATCATTATACGAACATTTGGGTTTCCATCACTGATGTGAATGGATCCTCAAAAGATTCCTGAGCAGACACTAACAGCATCATACCAGAAACACAGCCTAGAAAGGTCCTTGGTTGACACAAGGTCAATGCAATAAACAGAGTCCAGGAATGTATTTTCTTGCTAGGAGAATGCAGATCGGTGTCTATTAAACCTGGCGCCAGGGTTATCCAGTACACATGGCCCTGGCAGACTATGTGAGTTGGAGCTTATTTTCTTTTTGAATACATGTAAGGCACCCCTTTATTTTGTCCTGGGTACAGCTGTCCAGTTCAGGGTAATGTTGGCCCGCCCAGGACAGCACACCTCCATGAACAGTGGCTGACCCTGACCTACGGATGAGAAAACGTCACAGAAGAGTCCCAATGCCAATTCTCATGAGTACATTTTTGTTGGTAATCCTTAAGAGGTTCAATTGACACCTTACACCTTGGCTGAGAGGGGAATGCAATGTCTCAATAGAAAAAAACACTGGACTTCAAATGACAAGGTCAGTGGTTCAAGCCTACCAGCAGCTCCACGGGAGAAAGATGAAGCTTTCTGCTCCCACAAAGATGCACAACCTGAAAACCCTGTACAGGGTCACTGTGAGTGGGAATCTACCCAACAGCACGCCACACCCTTGGCCCCTACCTGTATGATGTAAACTTCTTCTCTTGCGTTATACCAGATCTCAAATTTCTTACTGTCTCCCTTCACATTCTCTGTTATGCCAACAGCAGTCATCTGGCAATGACAAAATCGGGGGACATATAATAAGCACGACAGATGTACCAGCTTCATCTTTAAACAATGTCAGTGCACAAATGAAAGGAGAGACGTATTTTATGGGTGAGGGCCATGGATGTACAAAAAACCCACTGGACCTCTAGATTCAAATATGAGAGTTCGTGATCAAGGTTTTCATTCTAACCTAAAAACAAGTTAGAGTGTGTAATGGTTAAGGTTCTGTGTCAGCTCGACTAGACCAGGATATCCAGAGGTTTAGCAGTTGAGATGTGCTGGTTTCCATGGTGATGGAACCTAACACAGGCATCATTAACTCTATGACGAGCGGCCATGAGCAGCCAATCAAGTGAAGGGATGCTTCCTTGGGGGTGTGGTCTGCTCCCAAAATAATGAACATGTGGGCGGGACTCTCTCTCTTCTACTGGGGACCTGTGAGTCTGCAGTTGAAGGCATTTTCTTGATAGTACCCTTTATCTATGTATGCATGCATGTTAAGTATGTATGTATGTATCTATCCGCACACACATATACATTTACATGTTTCACTGGTTTTGTTCTCTAGAAAACCCACTACCATACACTCTTCCTCTCCGGGTCAGTGGATGAAATGTTTCGTTGTTGAAAACAGGCCCTTCACTTACATTTAAGGATTGTTTGTAGCTGTAGGAAGGGGCTTTCTCATACCCCTCTCCATTTTCCTCCCTCTTCTTACAGAAGAGCACTGCTTTCTCATGTAGGAAGAGGTGCCGTTGCATCGGCTTGAACCTGGCCAAGTCCTTCACCTTGCTGTGACCCTTCTTGTGGTCAGTCCAGACGCTGAAGGAGCCCTGCATCAGCAGCTTGCCCAGGTCATTCAGATTCCCCTGGAATATGTGGGAACAAAAGAGCTACGCTGCAAACTGAGGGTGGGAGCTGGCCAGGTTTACAGAGAGGCGAACACGAGTGAGAACAGAGGAGAAAGAAGAAGAAGAAGAGGACAATGATGACGAAGAAATACAGCAACCGCAGCAGGAGACACCATATGGGTATAAAAGGGAGAAAATAGAAATTTGATTTTTACTGCCGTTTAGTACAAATCACCGATCCACAAGCGGCATTGCAGACAACAGACTGTCCCCCTACCCAGTCTTCAAATGACACCTCATCAGGAGGAAAGGCAAGGAAATGCAGTGGTTCTCAAACCTGTCCCAGTTGGGCAAGACTGCCTGCACTAAGGGCACCATCATCAGCTTTAGACCCAGGGGGTCACTGGCTGAGATTTTCTACACATGAGCTATTTTCAGGGGGGTCTGCAGGCGTCAGCCTCAGCATTATCAGGGAGGTGGCTAATCTCAGACCCCATCCCACTTATTGAATGGAATCTGCATTATGGCAATAAAGTCAGGTGAATTGGACGTTCGTTATGGTTTAGGAAGCACAGTTCCGTGGGCCTAGGCTAGCTGCTCTTTAGAACGCGCCATCCAGCAGTGCTATTTAGCATATTCAGCCTAGACCTTCCCGAATGTAGCAGGGCTGTCCTCAGCTGGCCCCCAGCTGGCCACCCCTTACCCCCAGCAGCAGCAAACTCACGTCGTAGCCTGTAATGGCGATTAAGTGCATGGAGTCGTTGACAGCCTTGAGGATGCCGAGGATGGAGCTCAGCGCCTCCTGCAGGTCCTCAGCGCCTTCACAGTTCTTGCTGTATTTCAACATTTCCTGAGGGATGGGGGGCATGGGAGTGAGGGTGTGTGTCCACACCCATCACCGGACACAAATCCTCAGAACTCGATACGTTGCTGTTAGGTGCCAGCGAGTCAGTACCGATTCATAGTGACCCTCTGCACAACAGAATGAAACACTGGCCAGTCCTGGGCCAACCTCACTCTGTATGTTGTTGTTGTTGTTGTGAAGTGCCATCGAGTCAGTTCTGACCCCTAGCAACCCTGTATAGGGTTTCCAAGGAGCCACTGGTGAGTTTGAACTACCGCCCTTGCAGTTCAAACGGCTTTGCAGTCTGGTGCATTAACCCACAGCGCCACACCAGGACTCCTCTCTGTAAAGCTGTTTGAATTCTTAAACTCTGATATGAAAAGTACTCGAACAGTCTTCTGAGAATGCAGACCTTGTGTGGGATCCAAACACAGGCCCTTGCTACATTTAGTATGGCTTCTAAGGTAATCGGTCCCCTGGGAGGAGGAGGAGCACAAAGACAATCCCCCCCCATGGGCAGACTCTGGCCTGGGGCAGAAGCTATCCCGCCCCTCCTCCCCCATACCAGCAGTGTGGATGCTGTAAATCCAAACACCCAGAAGTGCTTGACAGGAGTACAGGTCAGTATGCCCACTGTCCCGAGGGTGGACATACACGCGCAGTTTTTTTTACGGGGTTGCTATGAGTCAGAACCTAACAACAGAAGGACTGTTAGGGACCCTCTGACTAATTTCTCCCAGTGCTCATCACGTCCCCACTTCTAAACCAACTGCTCTTTCATGTCAATGTAGACACCCTGGAAAATAATTCTAATGAAATATGCATATCTGTACCCCCATCCTTCATTCAGATGGGGTTCACGGAGTTGTCTGCTGCTGACAACCAAGGGGTACAGGGCACAGCCCAGTGCTGGACAGTAAGACTGATGTATGAAGACGTCGTAACAGCAGAGAGTGCTGGGAAATCCACTGGCACGTACGTTCCATGAGGGTGGCACCTGTCTGTTTTAATTGACATCTGTATCCTCCGGCCTTTAACACTGGCTAACCCGTAACATGGAGTCCTGGTGTAGTTCTGTAGGATAAACATTGGACTGATACCTGCAAGGCCGACAGTTCAAACCCACCAGGCTGCTTCCTGGAAACCCTACAAAGGGTTGCTATGAGTCAGGATCGTCTCTATGGCACTTAGCAACAACTCACAACACGGTTCATTGGTTGTTTAGTGAGCAATTTTTCACTAAAATGTGCCATGGAGTTGGTTCCCACTCACAGGGACTCTGCATAGGGTGTCTGAGGCTGTCAATCTTTATAGGAGTAGAAAGCTTCAACTTTCTCCCTTGAAGCATTTAGTGGGCTCGAACCATTGACCTTGTGATTAGCAGCCCAATGCATGATTCACTACTCACCAGGGCTCTTCCATGCTGGAAGCCCAATGCACCTCAAACACACCACCCATCGTCAGTGAAAGTTTATATGTTGCGATGACGTTTCAACAGAGCTTCTACACTAAGATAGACTAGGAAGATGACCCTAGTGACCTCCTCTTGAAAACCAGCCAGTGAAAACTCCTCAATCCCGATGGTCCAGTCTGCAACTCATCGTGGGGATGGCACAAGGTCCAGACAAGAGTTTCATTCCCTGGAGTATGGGGTTGCCTGAGTAGGGTGCCAACTTGACTGCAGTGAATGATAACACTCCTGATGTGGTGCTATAAGATCAACACTGGACTCAGAACCACAAGGCCAGCAGTTCAAACCCACCAGCTGCTCCTCAGAAACCCTGTGCAGGGTCACTCTGTGTTGGAACCAACTCAATGGCACTTAACAACATAAAGGCTGTAACAGAGTGGAAGGACGTGGCTCAGAGAAGGTAGCATTTGAAGGAGGCCTGAGGAGGGGAGGTCCAAGGGTGGGAAGAAGCCCAGGGCTCTAGGAGCAGCGTGGAAGTTCCGAGGGTAGTGGGCAGACACAGCAGTGAGTGTTGCAAAGGGTCAGGGAGGAGTCAGGCAGCAGATGAGCTGAGAGGTCAGGGTGGAGCCAGGCCACCAAGAGCTGCGTCCTCTCGGTTTAGATCTCAACCCCTGACGAGCACGTGACTTCCTACAGACAACCGCACCTTGAGTAACAGCTGATACTTGGTGATCCTCTGAACGGGTTTCAGCAAGTAAGAGTCCAGGCTCAGCTTGTGGTCCAGTTTCTTCTGGCATTCCTGTAACCAACGGGACAATCTTTGATTTAGACCATTCCCATTCTTCATTTAGAAAGCCAGCTAGTCAATGAAATTCTGTCCCAAGAAAGGTTCCGGAATATACCTGGAAAAAGGGACAGTCGGAACACTGTCGCCAGAGGCTCTCAGATCGAGGTTTGTTTTGACAATACTTCTCATAAATCTGAAAGTCTTCCATCTGCAGCCAGAAGAGACAAATATCTATGCATTAGAAAACGTCTTAGCAGGTAAAGCGTCTCATGTTATACAATTATCAACGCCTACTTTGGACTCCTTGTGTGGCGCCGCAGGACTGCAAATCACAAAGTCAGCAGTTCAAACCCACCAGCCGCTCCTTGGAAACTCTATACAGGCTTGTTACGAGTCAGAACCAACTCCGTGACACTTCCTAACAACAGCGATTTGGAAGCACATAGGGACCTTTGTGACTTGGTGTGGTTGGTTTCTGAAGGGATTTCCTAGTCCCAGCCTGCACTGCGTGGTTATGTAGTGGTGACAAGGCTCTGCTCCTTATGAGTTTGCCACAGGTATGTCTCATACTGGCAGGTTGCCCAACTGTGGCTTTATTTAACTTTGTTTACTTTTTCATTATTTAAGGGGAGGGGAGAAGGGATGAGTAGGTGGTGTTCAGGACATTTTTAGGGGAGGGAAACTATTCTGTGAATATAATGGTGACACATGACACTAGGTACCTGTCAGGTTCACAGGCAACATTGAACAACAGAAGACAGAACCCACACATGACCTATGACATTTAGGGGTCTGGGGGTGCAAACAGTAGTGCACTTGGCTGCTGATGGAAAGGTTGACGCTGGAGTCCGCCACTGCAGAGGTACCAAAGAAAAGCCTGATCGACTTCTAGGAAATCAGCCACAGGAGACCCTCTGGAGTGTAATTCACACATTGGGGACACATACGGGGGGCCATGAGTTCCAACTAACACAATGGCAACTGTTTCTGTTTTAATACTAAGATATTAATGTGGCCTCATCAGTTTTAACAAATGTACCACAAAAATGTAAGATGTCAACAATAGGAGAGATTGTCGTCGAGCCTGTTCTGACTCATAGCTACCCTCTCGAGGGTTTCTGAGGAGGAGCTAGTGGGTTTGAACTGCCGACTTTACGGTTCGAACCACCATTGTGATCCAGGGCATTATCCCCCAGTGCCATGTCTTTTTTTGTCTTTTTTAAAGCAGTTTTAAACCTTTTTGGTGTATGTTGTTGTTGTTTAGTTCCACCGAGTCAGTTCCAACCTGTAGTGACCCTGTACAGGGTTTCAGAGGAGCGGCTGGTGAGCTTGAACTGCCGACCTTGTGGTTCAAACAACTTTGCAAGTCCAGCATATTAACCACACCAGGGTTCATTCTGGCATATGGGGAACTCTCCATTTTTGACATAATTTTTCTGTAAATGTCAAATTGCTTTTTTAAAAAAAACAAACTTCCCCAGAAGTTTTGTAAATTACGTACGTCATTCTGTCAAAGCGTACAGCCTCCTGTGTGAACTGTAATTGCCCCCAAAGTGTTCGCAGGGCACACGAGGCTCTCAGGCTGTGGTTCCGGCTGGAGCCTGGGCAGGTGGCTTTCGGTGTGAACAGCCAGAATGGCCACTCCTCACAGCAGTGTCCACTACCCTCCTTCTCTGCCCCTCCCTCTGGCCTGGCCTTTCACTTTCTAAAGGAGGTTACCAAGCACTGTGCCTTTATTTCATTGTTTACTGTAGAGAGCTCCGGGGCTGCTGGCTAGGAAGCAGACATGAAGACAGAGCAGTGAGCTTTGAGTAGCCTATAGCTGGCAGTCTGACCCGCAAATGCTCCTGATGACAAACCTATGGTCAATATGAGACCAGAAGAAAGGAGGAATCATGTGGCAAACTACCTTTCACACCAGGGGCCCCATTGAACTCTGCCTTGAATCCCCACACAGTCCTTCCATTGAGACGTCACCTCACTCAACGTTTGGGCAGCTACGTGTTACTCCTACCAGAAGTTCATTTCCTAGGTCTGCTTTAGGCCGATTCCCTCTCTCATGATAAAACATTAGTCCCATAGCGCTGGGCTCTTTGTCACAGTTATAGGACACCGTTTTAACATATATGCCGGCCTGACACAGATAGCCTATTTTTAAAGACGGTTTCCTGAGATTAGCTGGTAGTGATGGGTCTCAAACGTGAGGGTACATCCTAGTCACCTAGCTTTGTTTAGAAACTCAGATTTGTTTTCATTTCTCACCAGAGTCTGATTCAGTAGGTCTAGGACAGGGCCTGAAAACCTGCTTTTCTAGTATGTTTCCAGGACACATCTGGGGGTTCTATGTTGAGAACTACCGATTTACAGAAATGATTCTTCCCACTCAGATTCTCCAATGAGAAACGTACCAATGGTTAGTCTCAAATGAAACCTATACCGTGCCCTTCCTTTCCCACCCTTCCTTTCTGCCTCTTGATCCCAATCATTTATAGAACACCTTGTTTCACTGTGCTTTGAAGATGCTTTTTTTTTTTTTTTTTAAACAAACTGACGATTTCTGACAGCCTTGCACTGAACAAAGTTATTGCTGCCCTATCTTTTCAGCAGCATGTGCTCACTTTGGTGTTTCGATGTCACATTTTGGTAATTCTCACAATAGTTCAAACCTTTTCACAATGTTATTGCAAACTTCATAGGGAACAGAACAGCGTAAACGTAACTTTTCTATACACTGGGCGACCAAAAACTTGGTGTGGCTCTCTTTACTACAATATTTGCTTTATAGCAGTGGTCTGGAACCGAACTGTAGTATCTCCAAAGTATCCTGTGTAAAGAGTCTCAAGCTCTGGCTTCTTTATTTTATGAGATTCACTAAAGCTTACTTCTGTTACTAAGTTACATTTTTCCATATTGTTAACTGAGTAGTCTGTGGCCATCTGCATAATGGAATAACATAAGATGCTGCAGAAATACTTCAATGTCCTGGTGACACACTGGTTAAGCGCTCAGCTGCTAACCTAAAGGTTGGTGGTTCTAACCCACCCATTGGCTCTACGAAGAAAGACCTGGTGAGCTGCTTCTGTAAAGCTTACATACTAGGAAACCTCTGGGACCTACTCTGCCACACGGAAGTGGTTATGAGTTGGAACCAACCAGTACCCAACAACCACAATGGTTTCCAAACTTCTCATTTTGTTTCTTCTTTCCAACAAACCCGTGAGGAAGGCAGGATGGGTACTGTTTAAAGATGAAAAAAGTAAGGCTGACAGAGGTCAAAGGACTCTAGGAGTGAGGTCAAAGGACTCTAGGAGTGAGGTCAAAGGACTCTAGGAGTGAGGTCAAAGGACTCCTCTTTCTTCACAAGGGAAAGAAAAATACATACGACCCAAGATCAGAATTCTTTTCTAAAACCTGCAACCCAAACTTAAGACACTATATAATTTCAGGATACATGAAATCTTTGTGTTTTATATATATCTGGTTGAATTCCTTATTGAGCTTTAGAAAATAAAACACCAAAACTGTCATCTTTTGGTCCTAGCAAAAAGTATGCTATCATCCCAGACAAATCAGAAACATTTGTCATTTCCGACGGTTAGAATGGGAATGCTACTAGAATTTTAAGTCAATGTTACTTAACAATACTGATAAATATGGCATGGCAATATACCCATTAAAAAAAATACATACCCTTTCTAGAAAACATCGTCCAACCAATTCTGGGCAGTCTATATAATTTTCCAGTTCTCTCAGGAATATTCTAGACAAAGAAAATCTGTGTCAGTCATAGGAACACAAACCAGAACAAAATGGCATCTAAAATAACAAATGAATAAAGATTTTCTGGAAGACTTATACTCTTTGCTCTGGATAAGTCAGGAGATGTGCGGCAACAAGACATCATCCTACTTCAGAAACCTGCAGTCTGTATTTGCCCCTCTCAGAAAGCCCGATTCCAGTAAAACTCTCCGATAAACAAACCCAAGCTAAGTGCTCAGCTGCTAACTGAAACGTTTGTAGTTTGAACCCACCAATAGCTACACAGGATCAAGACACAATGATCTACTCGTGGCAAAGATGTGCTGTGGAGTCGATTCCGACTCATAACAACCCTGTACAGGGTTTCCAAGGCTGTAAATCTGTACAGGAGCAGATTTCTCTCGCGGAGCAGCTGGTAGTTTCGAACTGCTGACTGTGAGATTAGCAGCCCAATTCATAACCACTATGCTACCAGAGCTCCTTTCCGGCAAAGATTACAGCCTAGAAAACCCTATGGTGCGGTTCTATGCAGAACTATGAGGTGGAATCCATTCAACCACACTCAACACCAAGAGCACATCTTTAAATCACTAGGTGCCTCTACATCCAGGGACTGTAGTTAGGAATCCAGTGCTGGAGCCCAGAGGGTGTTACTGGAACAGGTGACCTGTTCATTTTATTTCTCAAGGTTTTCTGTAACATCTGTGGAAAGAGGAGAATTCCTGGGGTTGGGTTCAACTGATGAGGTGCTTGTTCCGTCATAAGTGGGTGGGGTGGAGAGACCCTGATGACAGGAGTGAAAAACATGTGCTCAAGGAGAAATCTCAAATGACCCGAAAGATTTTTCAAGTCCAAAGGAGGGTGGGGCCCCAATTCCCATGATCTGCTGGGGTCCTTGGTCCTGAGCTGGGGTATGCCAAGCTTCCTGGACAGCAGAGCTGAGGGGCAGCGTGGGCTCACTCACACTTGACTTTCTTTTTAGGAGACAAAGTCATCTGCAGTACATTTATCTCTGACCTTCTGCACTCTGTCTTACTAATCATTCATCTTCCTTCTCACAAGTTACTATAAATTCTACTTACAGAAAAAAAAAGCAATAAAATTGCTAAGAAGAGCAAAGGATAAGTAACTCAAGGAGAATCATTGATAGTTTTCCAAGAACCACAAAGAGGCCAAAAACTAAGTAAGACATAGCGGGCAGAGAGCTCGCTTTTTGTTCTCAGGAGAGGAGCAAAGGGAGGAGAGAGACATTTCACGTTGCCATCTTTTACAAACCTGGACTTGGGAATAAAAAGGGGTCTTCTAAGAGGTCTGGCATTCAGTGCCTGCCTCAAGTGCCAAGTGTATATATTTCAAGGCAGTACTGACTTCTGCTTACCCAGCAGGTCAGCAGGAAAACAAGGGAGGCAGGGCTGGTTCTAGCTCTTCATATTGACAAGGCAGAGGTGCACTTAAGGAATGGTTCAGCGTCAGCTCCTCTGCGGTGAGCAGACGGGCTGACTGTATGGCTCATTTGTAATTCAGCCAGGCCCTGGGCATTAGTCAGCAAGGCATGGGTGCCATTCAAGCATTCAGAAAAAGTACCCAGGCAAACACCACACCTAGAATCCGTTACTTGTGCCTACAGCTTTTCTGTGAGTTTGCCATCCCCTAAGGGAGGAAGAAACAACAGATTTACCAGCAAAGCACAACCCAGGGAGTTCATTTTCATTTCAACTCCTTGAAGGCAGTTCCTTTGAAAGCTCATGAGCTCACTGAGCAAGTATGTATGAGAAGAGGTGGGGCCCCTAACCTGTTATGGAAGTGATAGATTTCTTCCATATTTCCAAATAAGACATCTTTCTTTTTTTGAAGGCTTGTTGAAATGAGATGCGTCATTAGAGGATTGTCCATCTCCGCAGCATAACCCTGTGAAAGAAAAGAGGTGGGCAAGGAAATTCTGAACCACAGCTGACAGACAGAGACACAAGTCACTTTAAAGGCAGCCCGATCTGTCTGGCAACGGAAGCCACCGATGTTGGTTTGACTAGTTAACAGAGCTGGAGTCTCTGGGTGGTACAAAGAGTTAACACGCTTGGCTGTTAACTTAAAGATTGGAAGTTCGAGTCCCTCTAGAGTCAGTTCAGAAGAATGGCATGGCAATCAGCTTCCAAATAACTCTGTGAACATGCTACGGTGCACAAGTCTATTCTGACACACCATGTTAGTCATCAGCGTTAGGTTAGATTAGCTCTGGTTTTTAAGAGCGAATCCGCACATTATTCACCAATCATTTGTAAGGTGATTATCTAAACAAACATCTACAACCTATAAAAAAATTCCAAATAGCACCAATATTTTCTAGGAATAGGAGTTCCATTCTTTTCCCCTTTTGAACTTTAAAAAAAAAAAAAAAAAGTATAGTATGGTGTGTGTATGTATATATATATATGAGTTTGGTGTGATGTTGTATGTTAATGTGCTAGACTGCAAAGTCGGTTTGTACCACAAGGTCAGTGGTTCAATCTCATCAGCTGCTCCTTGGAAACCTTATACTGCGTCGCTATGGGTCGGAACTGACTCGACAGCTCTTAACAACAACAACTTAAGAGTACGGTAACCTCCTTGGAGGTATAGATGAATGTTTTTCACTCAGTTTCTTCAATTTCTTTAAATATTTTTTCTCTCATCTCATTTTGACATTCCTATATCCTGGAGTCCTGGTGTGGTGCTGTGGATTAATGCGCTGGACTACAAAGTCAGTTTGAACCACAAGGTCGGCGGTTCAAGCTCACCAGCTGCTCCTTGGAAACCCTATACAGGGTTGCTATGGGTTGGAGCCGCCTCGATGGCACTTCTCAAACAACATTGTTGTTGTTGTTATGTGCCATGGAGTCAGTTCCGACTCATAGTGACCCTGTACAGGGTTTCCGAGGCTGTAAATCTTTACGGGAGCAGAAAGCGTCATCTTTCTCCCACAGAACAGCTGGTAGTTTCGAACCGATGAACCTGAGGTTAGCAGCCTGATTTGTAACCACTACACTACCAGAGCTCACAACAACACAGCATATATAAAGGGCACAAATCCTATATGTGTACCTTTATGACTTCTTACACATGTACACACCCATGAACACACATTTGGACCAATGCAGACAGCATTGACAGCTCCCAGCGGGTTCCTTGGTAACCCCTCAGTCAGTAAACCGTCACAGAGGTAAGCCCCATTCTGACCTGTTCACCCTGGACTCGTTTTGCTTGTTCTGGAAGCTCGTCCACATACAACAGAACAATATGTACTCTTTCTGAGTCTGATTTCATTTGCTCCCCATTGTGTTTGCAAAGTCCATCCACCAGCAGTGCAGGGCAGTAGTCATTCTCCCATTGCTGTAGGGGATAGTTCACTGTACACACAGAACTCGACCCATTTTATTCCCGGTCCTGTGAATGGCCATTTGAGTTGTTCACAGTTTCTGGCTATTATGAAGAAAGCTGCTAGGAACACTCTTTTAAGGGCATTGGGTGGACATAGGCACTACCGTTTGAACAGTATCTTAAAAACTAAACTTATACAGAGCGAAACTGATCCCAGTCTCTGGGGTGAGCTGTATGGGTACCCGGCTGCAGAACAGCCAGCTAGCTCCCAAGTGCAAGTTTACCTCCAGGACACAGAGGAGCTCCTCCACGTACACCCGTTCCGTCTCCAGCAGTTCATTCATCACGTGTCTGCGGCCAACATGGAGAGCAAACATAGCATTAGAGCTGGGAAGGACAATGGAAACACAATGGCCCAGACCCTCACTCATGGACAAGGAAATGGACATACCAAGAAGCAAATGACTTGTCCAAAGGCATAGAGGTTGGGGACAAATCAAAGCCCACAGCCTGGACTTGGCAGTGATTACCCTTCCCAGTGTGTATGCTGTCATCATCCATTACACAGTAGGGTTAATTTCCCCTTGTTTTCACTGACCAAGCCAGAACAGTCTAACAATCCATTAGGATGGGATTCCATACCCACCGCCTGGCTTTTTAGCGCTAATCCTTCATGCATGCTTCAAGCTCCCCTCTCTCCCAAGTTGCATATCCCCATCATCCCACCCCTCAAGATTCAACTCCTCCAGCCTTTGTAAGCATCTCCAAGTCTCTTCCACCTAGACGAACCTTATCCCTTTCTGCTTCCACAGAGCCTCCGGTGTTCTTGGCCACTTCCCAATGGGGCATTTTCTTCTCACATCCGAGACCAAGGCTGTGGCTTTAGCATTATTTTAGCTGCTCAAGTGCCGATCACCATTCTCTTGCATATATTGGTTGGTGGTTATGTGCCGTGGAGTCGGTTCCGACTCATAGCGACCCTGTACAGGGTTTCTGAGGCCGTAAATCTTTACAGGAGCAGAAAGACTCATCTTTCTCCCATGCAACAGCTGGTAGTTTCAAACTTCAGTCCTTGAGGTTCGCAGCCCGATTCATCACCACTACACTACCATAGCTTGTTTTGTAATAATGATTCGTTGAATTATTATGTACCCATAATATTCTGAAATCCCACAAGAGACATGGGTTTAAAAAGCAACTCTTCAGATCTTGTTTTATGGACAAGGGCCACATAAAAACTGCTGGTGATAAAGTTGCCTGTTTGCATACACAGAAATAAGGGAGTTGTTTTTGTGTTGAGCATGGTCAATTCAAAGCATTTCAGAACTTAAGTTCTGAAGTTAAGCGCTCGCTGTTAGACAGATGGTGACTGAACCCACCAGCTACTCAGCGAGAGAAAGGTGAGGCTGTCGGACTCCGTACACATGACAGCTTTGGAAACCCTACTAGGGCAGTTCTACCCTGTTCTAGGAAGTCGCTGGGAGTCAGAGCAGACTGGGCAGCGATGGGTTTTTGGTTTTGGTCATGAGCCCCTCAGATATGTGGCTCCAATTTGAACTAGGCAGCAGGGGGTGAGGAGTCTGATGGAACACTCTCCACCTCAAGTCCTTGAGCAGAAACGGAAATCTCTTCTTTTTTCTTGTCTCAGGGCCTTTGCTCCTCACCTCATTCTGGAAGGCTTTCCAGCAACCTTCAGTTCATGAGCTTCTGTGAGGAGCCAGAGACAACAGGACACAGTTCCGGCTCTCACTTTATCCTGATTCCAGATTCCACTCTCCTCTGAGCCCTCCAGAGAGATATGGCCAGGGATGGTTGGGGAAATCCCTCAAGAAGATACCTTCCTTTTTGTATACATTGTTGTTGTTAAGTGCCTTCGAGTCGGTTCCGACCCATAGCGACCCTGTACAGGGTTTCCGAGGGTGTAAATCCTTACGGGAGTAGAAAGCCTCATCTTTCTCCCGCGGAGCGTCTGGTAGTTTCGAACCGTTGACCTTAAGGTTCGCAGCCCGATTTGTAACCACTACGCATACCCCCCTCCAAAAAAATAAACCAAAAAACAGAGGGAATGGAAGCAAATCCTGTTGAATGATGATGCACGGAGGGGACTGTAATCATTGCAATGAAACAGTGAGTATAAAACTGATGTTCTCCCATGTAAACTATCACTCAATTCACAATAAAAACTTAAAAATTGAATACATGCATAAAAGTTCAGTAATTAAACTTTCCAAAGGAGAGGAATAAATATTGATATAGTTAATTCCAATCCTTTACTCGATTGGATTACGTAGTTCTATTTCACTGTGAATAATAATCAAGAAAATTAACTTCTGAATTATAATTTTTCTCATGAATTCAATGAAATCCATTTATTTGAGAGAAAAAAGATATGTGTCTGTCTATATCTGTTGTAAAGTACTTAGGATCACTTTTTTTTTCACTCCTAATTTTGGGGTTGATGATGATCAAAAGCAGGAAGTTGGGTCCAAGTTTCTGTGGGCAGACACCATCAGTATAGGTCTTAGAAACAGAAACTCCACAGAGGTGTCTCTCGGCAGAGCAGGCTGAGTGCTGTGCCCCACTGTGTTGTCAGCCGTGTGGTGCCCTGAGCTCTGGGAATGGATGCCCCAGTGTTTCTAATGGGGATTTGGCTTCTTTTCCATTTGACACTTTGTGCACCCACTTCCTGGTCCTGGGCCAACAGTCTTTCTCGCTTAAAAGTAAAAGATGTCAAGAAAGGGAACTGCTTTTTGGGACATGCTACTATGTACTGGTGTGGCACTGTGGGTTAATGTATCAGACTGAAAAGTTGTTTGAACTGCAAGGTCGGTGGTTCAAGCTCACCAGCTGCTCCTTGGAAGCCCAATACAGGGTCGCTATGGGTCGGAACCGACTCAACTATTTTTCTGACTTTGGGGACTCAAGAATTCCAGGCTACAAAGGGAATCAACAGGGTCTTTTTGTTAGAAAACGACATCCTGTTTAAAGGGCTACCTCTCAGTGAGATGACAAGACCACACAGCTACCACAGTGCCCACAGACACACATACCAATGGGCATGAAGATGGTATGTGGCTTAGTTCTGCTATCCATGAGGTTGACCAGAGTTCAAACCAACTTGATGCCAACTAATAACAACGAAGGTGACTGATATTCTAGAACCTTGCTGTGCACTACAGTAGCCATTGTTGTTGTTAGGTGCCATCGAGCCAGTACTGACTCATAGCGACTTTATGCACAGCAGAATGAAACACTGCCTGATCCTGGGCCAACCTCACTACTGTTGCCACGCTTAAGTCCATTGACACTCCCACTTGGCCAATCCATCTCATTGGGGGGGGGTCTTCCTCTATTAGTCATACATAATTTAATTACACTTGAATAAAACAAAAAATTCCATTCCTGAGCCATACTAGCTACATGGCAAGTGTGCGGCAGTCACATGTGGCCAAAGGGATACCATTTTGCACAGGGTATTTCCACCATGCAGAACGTTGTACACTGGAAAGCTTGCTCTAGAACTTTGAATGCTAATGTTGATGGCAAGTAGAGAACTTTATGAATGACTAGAAGCATTCTTTTCTTATAGCTCCATAGTATCATTTCTGTGACTTCCTTCCTACACTGACCATCTACCTAAAGCTGTTATTGAGAATGTAGCCATGTATGAGCTAGGAGATGCTAAGGGATAAGAAATGAAACACATGTTGCCGGGTACTCGGGTATGTGGGGGCTGGAATTCCATGTGGGTGGCACCATCGCCACACTGCAGGACTGTCAGTGGCTTCTCTCACTTGTTTTTTCTCGTGCTTCAGAGAAGACGGTCCTTGCAGATGCTCTAGGAGCACAACGTGCCATGCGCATGAGGAAGAGGCAGGAGTTACATCAAGGGAGATACCACTGGGGTGGGGAAATTGATCTGGACGGTGAAGGAAGGGGAGGATTGTGACAGGCAGCGATGGGAGGCAGAGGAGGGGAGAGAGCACGTTCTAAGTACAGATCTCACAGTGTGTGAACACAGTACGGTGGCAGGAAGTGAAGTGGGGAACAGACCTGTTTGGGTGAGCTGCAGGGTCTGAGAGGGGAAAGGTAACACTGCAAAAGATACTCAATGCCACGTTTCAGATTTAGGTCTTATCCTCCGAGGAGTGGGCGTGGGGCAGGTATTGGATGCTTCCACACAGGGGAAAAGTTCAATCATCATAGTTTTCTGGAAGGAGCGAAGTGTTAAGGACTGGCAAGAGGTTGACACCAAAGGTAGGGAGCAAGACAGGCTGCTGTGGAAACAGCCTAGGTGTCTAACACAGAGATCTGAAAAACACAACAAAAATGAAGAGGATGGTGCCTACCTACCACTACCAACTGCTCTGAAAGGCACTGCATTAGAAGGTCCGAATAGAGTGAGAGAAAATATGGAACAAAACCAAAAAGTGATAAACAACAACAACAAAAACAGGCTTACAGGTCAGAGAGAGAACGGAGGAACCTGAGATCACAGTCTTTGATCACTCTTGAGGACAACACT
This sequence comes from Chrysochloris asiatica, assembly GCF_000296735.1. Classification (NCBI taxonomy): domain Eukaryota; kingdom Metazoa; phylum Chordata; class Mammalia; order Afrosoricida; family Chrysochloridae; genus Chrysochloris; species Chrysochloris asiatica. The sequence continues at coordinate 23,373,885 of NW_006408547.1, read as the reverse complement.
AGAAAGGTATGCTCACCATGGAATGGTCAGTCATTTAGGTTCAAAACAGCAACATTTGCCTAAGATCAAAGATGACAAGGGATGGGAAGTGGGGTGGACTGGAAACAGGAACCGCAGGGAGGAAGTGGGATAACTGTTGCTGCACGGAGGGAATTGCAGGCTTTAAGAAACAAAGTGTATGATTTGTTGAAGGTAAAACTGATGATCTTCTCTGTAAACCTTCACTCAGTCAATAAAAGAAAGTTAAAAAATGAAGAGGATGGAAAATAGAAGTTATGAAAGGAGGTGTATGGGGCTGAGTGATATTGGTGGACGTGTAAGAAGGCAAAGTAGGGAGAGAGATTATAAAGGAGAATTAAGGCATAAGGTGGGGAGGCACAAGAGAAGCAAAAAAAAAAAAAAAAAAAAGCTCCAAGCTTCCAAAGTTGGCGGACAGGAGGTCAATGTTCCACTGAAGAAACAGGATGGAGACTGGAAGTCGTCCTGGGGGTGGCAAGAATGGCCACAGGGCTAGCCTTGGACACGCTGACGTGAGTGGGTGAGGAGGATTTAGCACAGAGCCCCTTCTGAGTTTGGTCTTTGCAACCTGGTGTTTCAGTGAAGGGAGACTATGAGCCATCTAAAATTCCCAAAACACACACGGGGCACAGTGTAACTTCTAGAAAAATGCAAGTATTTTGTCATTTTAGATGCAGATATGCCAAACAGAATGTATATTTCATTTCTCACCATCCCAAAATATATGTATGTGGGCGTATGTTCCACTATGTACTTGCCCCTAGTATCAGTTTTGTTCTTACTTTGCAGAATGGGAGTTGGTGTTTTGTTGTTCAGTGCCACTGAGTCAGTTCTGACTCATAGTGACCCTGTATAGGGTTTCTGAGGAGCAGTTGGTGGATTTGAACCGCTGACCTTGCAGTTCAAACTGACAATGCAGTCAAGTGTTTATCCCTCAGCACCACTCCAGGACTCCAGAATGGGAGTCGGTGTTTTGTCATTCAGTGCCGTTGAGTCAGTTCCGACTCACAGCAACCCTGTATAGGGTTTCCAAGGAGTGGCTGGTGACTTTGAACCACCAACCCTGTGGTTCAAACCCATGTATCTCACAGTGCCACACCAGGACTCCAGAATGGAAGTAGAAGTTAATATATCGTATTGTCTTTGGCTCATTTATATTCAGAGAGTCTCCTCAGTCAGAGCTGTGATCTGCATGCTTCCTTCTTGTACTATCTTGAACTCAAAGTCATTAAGTAATGATGGCAAAATGGCGGCAGGAATCTGTCCACTCACCTTCGTAAAATGGCCAAGCTTTCTTCTTCATCCCCTGTGGAGCCGCTCCTGGCCTGCTGGCTCTCACTCATTTCACTCTGAGGAAAGAAGAAATGCAGTGTATCATCAAGTTTTGCAAAACAAGAAGCCCCCACCTACCCCACCTGCCATTTTGATTTCTTTCTTTTTTTTAATTTAAAGCACCAAAGTCCATTCTTATTTTCCCTCCGGGAAAAGACACGAGGTGAGGTGCCGGCCCATGTTTGTATTTAGAGATCATGTGGGGCAGGGTGGTGCCAGGAGTGTGCAGGTGGGCAGGAACTGTGAGGCTGGCACCTTGGGTCACTGCACATGTGCTTTACAGGTAGTTCTGGGCAGGACTGTTCAGTTTGTCCAAGGGGCTCTGAGCGTGAGGGAGCAGCCTCAACACTCTCACCTTAGCTCTTCTGTAGTTGACTCTTCGGAGCACATTGCCTTCAGAACCGGAAGAGTTCTCCGAACCTCTCCGAATGCCTAGGTTGGAAAGAAGAGGATGTCTTATCAGTTCACACGTTACCACCAGGAGGGGACAACCCTGTATCTGGATGTGTCCTGACTTTGCTGTTGTTAAAACTTTCAGAGGAAGCAAAAGCAGCAGCTCAGAGAAGGATCAGAAAAGCCCAATAAAAATAAAGAACATGGAAGCTGGGAGTTATGTGACGAGGCGAATGGAGCTGGGTTTCTTTTCTTTGAAAAAGACTTGAGATTGATTTAAAGAAACAATATAAACAATACCAAACAAAGGAGCTCTGGTAGCATAGTGGTTACGAATTGGGCTGCGAACCTCAAAGTCAGCAGTTCGAAACTACCAGCTGTTCTGCAGGTGAAAGATGAGACTTTCTGCTCCCGTAAAGATTTACAGCTTCGGAAACCCTATATTGGGTCACTGTGAGTCAGAACCGACTCCATTCTCACAGATGGAAAAGGGCAGGGGATTCTGTTTCTGGAAAAGGTGACAAAGGATAGAGACTCAACATAAAGGTTTTTCTACTCTAGAAAAACAAGTCAGAACATAACGTCTCCTTGGTTCCAAGAAGGCCTTGGTGGGAGACAGGTGTCTGGCTCTCAGGGGTTCTTACAAATTCATGAATGGCATTTGCCAAAGTCCTGAAGAAAAGAGCAGTAGATGTTTCCAACCTGAGTAAATAGTCAGTTTCCTGTGGACAGCAAAGAGTATCCAAGAGGAGGCCAGGTGTCCACCTTGGCATTAGAAAATGGGTTTGGGATGGTACCAGGAAGAGGTGAGTTAGTCAGCCAGACCATGGTGCACATGAAAGTGGCCCCAAAACATTTGGCTATGGATCCGTAGGACATGAAGAACCCAAAAAGGCTGTGATAATCTGAATTAAATTTGAGGAAAATTATTTCAGCAATAGCATTGAGGATGGACTGGCTTGGGGAGAAGTTAGGATTGAGGAAATAATGAAGGCAAAGTTCCTCAAACAGTAAATGTTTTTGTTTCTTTTTTTTAAATCACAACCACTGACTTCTAAAAGGAGCTCTCGTAGTGTAGTGGTTACGAGTCGGGATGCTCACCTCAAGATCAGCAGTTCAAAACTACCAGCTGTTCCGCGGGAGAAAGATGAGGCTTTCTGCTCCTGTAAAGATTTGCAGCCTCGGAAACCCTATACAGGGTTGCTATGAGTTGGAACCGACTCCACGGCACATAACCACCATCACCACTGACTTCTACAGGGAGCATCGTGGCTCAATAAGATAAGCACTGGACTGCGAATCACAAGAATGGTAGTTCGAGCCCACCAGCTGCTCCACTGGAGAAAGATGAGGCTTTCTGTTCCCACAAAGATTTAAAGCCTCGAAAACCCTATACAGGGTCACTATGCGTCAGAACTGACTTGATGGCACTTAACAACAACAAATTTCAGCTGTTGTGGTACGGAAGCAGCTGCACACAATGTCTAAGCAAATGAGAGTGGATGTGTTCTACTACATTTACAAAAACAGTCGATGGGGGTGGATTTGGCCCGCAAGCCACAGTTTGCTGGTCCCTGGACTAGGTCCTAGTATTAGGAATGGAAAGGAGAAGAAAGTGGCAAGAAAATTATTCATATGTTGTTTCCTCCACTTTGCCAAACCCCTCTGCCTCAAAGTCACTCAGTAGTGACACCTCCCAGCTTGAAGGAACGGATATGGTGTGATTGTAGCGTACCTGGGGAGGGGCAGGGAGACTTGGTAAATGCCTCCGGTCTGGGGGCCACAGGCTGCACTGGTCGAGTCTGCTTGGCTGCTAGCTTCTTCAGGCTCACCTGTCTCCTGTGGAACATCTCCTCCATGCTATCTTGTTTCTGGAAGACCTTTTGCACATGTTCCTGAAATGACACAATATTGTTTCACATGCTCATTAGTAAAACAGCTAATAGGCACTGGTGTTAGCAGAAATGTTAAGAGTCTTGCACACAACTGCCTCAAAATGTATTTAAAGATTTTTCATAATGCAATTGTCCACTGACAATGGGGCAGAGTTCTGTCTGGTTCCGGGGTGGTGAGGGGTCTAAACCCCATTTAAGAAATGCGTGATGTCAGGTCTAGAGAGAGGACAGCTTGGTGGGAGGTACACCACAGCCATCTTTAACCTTCTGAAAGACCTTCTAGAAGCAAGGATAAATACCTCTGGGTTGCCTCAGAGGGTAGAATTACGACAGCTAGTTAGGAGTTGGATTTCAGTTCAATATCAGGAAGAGCTGTGGCGTTTTAGTAGAAATGGTTACTTCATAGAGAAGAACATGTTCCATCGTATGTTTAAGCAGAAAGCAGGACGATCACCTTTAAAGGGACGGTATGGAAACTGCAGCTCAATGACCTCCCGACCCTAGCATGTCCATTACTTATTAAAAACTCCTTTAACAAATTTTCAATGTCATGAAAACTCATTTCCCATCATTCACAACAGCCCTTCCCTGTCTGTCAAGGGAGGCTTGTGTGCTGCGGTGACAGCTGTCAGCTGAGCTTCCAGACTCAGCTGCACAAGCAAGACAGGCCTGGGATCTCCTCCTGAGAGCCAGCCAATGAAAACCCCGTGGAGGTGGAGCACAATGGCTCAATCCACAGAAATCCTGGGGAGGGTGCAGGACCTGGCAGCGTTTTGTTCCATTGTGCATGGGGTCACCATGAGTGCCTGGATGGGCGACTCCACGGCAGATAGCAACAACAACACAACAACTGATTTGCAATGATGCAAAGGTAGCATTACCATTAGGTCTTGGTTGAGGATGGATTCATATTCCTTATAAATTTTACTTAGTTCCTGGATTTTATTTTCTGCACCAGTCTCCAAAAACTTCTCAATTTCCTGAAGGGCTGCCTCAGCGCCATCCTGTGACTGGCATTTGTCCACAGGCTGCGAAGCCAGCAGGTAAATTCCCTCGTCACACCATTTCATGGACTAGAAACATAAAGCATAAAAAAAAGGGAAAATAACCAAAAGACCGTACAGTTAGAAGTTGTATCTTGTCTGGAAGTGTATTCGGCTTGAAGGTCCCCATTTCACTTGACAAATGTGTTCTGTTGACTCTTATAATTTTGGAACTATGAGAAGAACTTGCAAAGGAGATAGGATTCTTATGATTCAGTAGTGAGTAATTGTTATCATGACTAATTGAAACTGTCACAACTGTAAAGGTAGAAGTTCTGTAACAAAAGGGTGGGGTAGTTAATCTTACAGTCCAGGAACAGAGGACGATAGAGCCATCAAGGGAGAAGAGCATGAGGAGAATGTGTGACCTATCCAGAGAAGCAGCGGCACCAGAGATGGAGACAGGATGAAGACATGGAGAGAGAGAGCAGTTGAGGACTCTAGACTCATGGGAAGAGAGGGACTGCGAGCTGGTGGTCAAGAAGGCAGGCTTGCAGAATGTGCCATTTGGTTTTTTAAGTTATTATACATTCCTGTGTGTTTTTTGTGTGCCTCAAAACAAAACAACAGAGGAAATAGAAGCAAATACTGTTGAATGATGATGCATGGAGGGGATTGTAATCATTGCAATGATACGAAATACGATAGGTGAGTGCAAAACCGATGTTCTCCATTGTAAACTATCATTCAATTCACAAAAAAACCTTACAAAGAACTTGCAAAGGAAGGAATATAGCTTTAAAAAAGCCAAGATTATTATATAGACCTGAAAAGATTCAGAATTGCCAGGGTGGTGCAAGTCGTTAAAATGGTCAGTTGCTAAAACAAAGGTTGACGGATCGAGTCCATCCAGAGGCACCTTGGAAGAAAGGCCTGACCATCGACTTAATAGAAAACCAGCCAGTCAAAACCTCACTGAGCACCTCTGAACTCTGACACACATGAGGTGGCCATGAATCGAGGATGACTCTGCCAACAATTGCTTTCTCTTTTCTTGGACTACAGTAAAATTTACGAGCAGCTGGTCAGGGAAATAAAATTCAATACAGTTAATTAACCAGGATATTAAGTTTCTGGTTCTTTTATAGAAATCATTAGTTGTAGTTATCGAGTTAGAAACCATAAAAATAATATATCAAGACAAGGCCATCGACTCCAATGAGAAAGAGGACTACAGAGAAAGTGTGACGTTTTCACATAATGAATCCGGTGCTATTCTGACGCTAAAAGGATCACGGGTTACATGAGATGAAGAATCTGGGTTGCAGTCGCAGGGGAGGGGAGATCCAGTTTCAAGCCACGCCTACCGTCTCTAAGAGGGAGGGAGGGGGGACTCCAGCTTCAAGCCACGCCTACCGTCTCTAAGAGGGAGGGAGGGGGGAAAAAAATCCAGCTTCAAGCCACGCCTGCCGTCTCTAAGAGGGAGGGGGGGTGGGTGGAAATCCAGCTTCAAGCCACGCCTACCGTCTCTAAAAGGGAGGGAGTGGGGGATCCAGTTTCAAGCCACGCCTACCGTCTCTAGGAGGCCGTGTAGTTCCAGGGACTTGTTGAGCAGATTCCGCCTCTTCCCAATTTCCGCAGCAAACTGGTCACACAGGTGCTGGAGCTCGCTGCACTTGGGGTGGATCGAGTCCACAGCGTAATGCTTGTTCTCAATAAGTTGGGTGCCCTCTAAGGACAGGGCTCGGGCCTTTTCCACGGACGCCTGCGTAAAAAAGTCATCCCCAGAAAAATCGATTCAGGTGTTATTTTCTGCCACACATTCAGATTTCAACTTCGAGCTGTTTGGTGTGCACCAGGTTTATTTTTGTGATATGCAAACGGAGCTACTATTTTCGGCAAGAGATTAAGCAAGCTAATTGTAACGGGATCTTTGTTGCAGAAGTCCAGGGATGCATATCATTTTTCTTTGTTTACTGCCCTGGGGTAGCTGAAATACCACCAGGTTCCAGAACCTACTCTGGAGGCAAACACTTTTGCGTGTTTCCAAGAGACAAGCAAACTCACTGCTCATTCTGAGTAACCAGACACAGGGGGACAACGGTTTTTTGGAAATCAATGGTCAACAAGCAATTAATTGACAAGAGAGGGAGCTGATGCACACGCCCGGCCTTGTCAGCCGTGGCTGCTGTAAATGGCAGGGACATTTGTGTGCTTAGAGGGTTGGATGGAGAGCTGTCTCCACCTGGGGATGTCAGTCACACACAATGGCCGCTTCAGGTGCTGGTGGGAATGAAGGGTCTTCACCAAGGAGAGAGTGAAAACCACACTGTTGTTTTTCTAAGCAACACTTGGTGTTGTCAATTCTGCCTCCCTCCTCGAAACACATTAAGCCATAACTTTTTGCATGGGCACCTTCTGAGATCCTTACATTGCATTTCTCCTCAAAGTTAGCAAGGTCTTTCAAGAGGTGTTCTACATGTGCCAGGCTGTTGCCCACATCTGTGAAGGTCAGGATCTTCCGGGACACGACATCTAAGGCAGCTTTGACCTGGAACGGAGGAAGGAGGAATGAGAGCAGGGTCCCACTTCAGATCGCTGGAAAGAACATCCAATAATGGAGTCGCAATAACAAGGAAATTTACTACCAGGCATGGAGCTACAAGGAAGGAAACTTCAGGTGAAGACAGGTACAAAATAAAGGCAAACTGTTCCACAAGTAAGAATCACACTAGTAGTGAGTTATCACCTGGGGAGCTTTGGTTTACTTGGTTTGAGGCCATTCATGAAAACCACGCTCAGGTTAAACACTTAGAAACCTGCTGGAGACACCATTGGTACCACTTCTGATTTAACTAGTGAGGTCATTTCATTTCCCCATGCCTCTGCTTATCAACCATAAGGCGGGAAGACCACCTGCCCTATAAGGCCCCAAATATCATGAGGAGAAAACAAGACTGCTCAAGTCAAAGTTGAAAAGACTGCAAGATTATAAACATCAAGGTGTTGGCAGTCGTGATGCTATTCTTCTTGGGTCATGAGATTTCCACAGTCCATTTCATTCCAGCTTACTAATAACTTCCTAAAAAATATATATTTTTGTATATTAGTGAAATAGACAAGGAGCCCTGGTAGTGTAGTGGGTTCTGAGCTGCGCTGCTAAGCACAAGGTCAGCAGTTTGAATCCACCAGTGGCTCCACAGTAGAAGGATGAGGCTTTCTGCTGCTATAGAGATTTACAGCCTGGGGAACCCTATACAAGGTCACCATGTGTCAGAACCCACGTGGTGGCACACAACTGCCACCAGTGAAATAAAACATTTCAACAATTTTTACATGTGTAATTTAGTGACAGTAATTATATTTCCCAAGTTAGATAGCCAGCATCACCCATTACCAGATTTTTTTTCCATTGTTTTCGTAACAGAAATATTTACAGAAAGTATTTACAGAGCCCCTTAAACAATACCTCATTTGCTACCTTCACTTGTCCCTGGTACCCACTACTGAAATTTGGTCTCTTTACATTGACCTATTCTGGTGACTCCATATCACTGGGACCATACAGTACTCATATTTGTCCTTTTGTGTCTGCCTTATTTTATTCAGTATAATGTTTTCAAGGTTCATTCATGTTGTAACATGTATTTGAACTTCTTTCTCTTGATGGCTAATATCCCATTTAAGGAGCTTTGGTAACGTAGTGGTTACAGGTCGGGCTGCTAACCTTAAGGTCAGCAGTTCGAAACTACCAGCTGTTCCATGGGAGAAAGATGAGGCTGCTTCTGCACTTGTAATGATTTACAGACTCACAAACCCCTATACAGGGTCACTATGAGTTGATACTGACTCCATGCCACATAACCAACTCATGTCCCATTTATGGCTAGATCACATTGTTTATCCATTTATCTGTTGATAGGTGGGTGGGTTGTTTGTGTCTTTTGGTTACTGTGACTAGTGCTCCAATGAATACTAGTGCACACGTTTTTTTTTACATTCTTGCTTTCAATTTTCTTGGGTCTGTATATAGGAGTGGAATTGCTGGGAAGCCTAGCATGGCGCAGTAGGATAAGCACTAGACTGCTAACCATACAATTGTTAGTTCAAACCCACCAGTCACTCCTCAGAAACTCTATATCCGGTCATTATGAGTCAGAACTGACTGGATGGCAAACGACAACAATGGTAACCCTATGTCTAACTAATTTTTAATATTTGACATTTATGACAGTGGCAAGAAAATATAGGGTTTCACCTGCTGCTCCTGGGAAACTCTATATAGGATATTGCTATGAGTCGGAATTGACTCCATGGCACTTAACAATAACAACAACAACAAACAAGTGATTTAAAAAAAATGTAATAATAACTCTTGAAATATGAGCGTTTTTATCATTAGAAATTTGCCTAAGAATGGACATGGGCCCACCTTCTGAAAAAGAGGTGAGCAGAAATCTTTCCGAGAGTTTCAGTGATTGTTCTGGCTACCTAGACCGAAGTACCCGGAGGGCAGGAAGACCAATTCATTTTCATCGTTAATTCCCCACTGCGGGTCACTCAGTACCCAGGACACGTGAATGACTCGTTCCACTTCATGGCAACTCAAGTTACACTGAATTGACCACAACTTGTTAAAGACCTCAGCCTCCACCTCACGCTGTTTCATTTTCTTTGTGACTTTTGCACTGTGAACTTACCTTGTTTTAATGTTTGTTTACTTATTTAGGGTCTGATCCCCGGCCCTCTTCCATCTCAACTAGAACAGGAGCTCCAGGTGCACAGGGATCTAGGTCTCCCCAGTCCCTAGACTTATCATGTTATTACCGAGATTTGTACCTGGGACAAATTAGGTGCTCAAGATTGGTCTAAGGAATGACAGTTATTAAGGATTTTTTTTTTTTTTCCTTTCAGCCTGAGGTCTGCCAAATCATGTAGTATTAAAGCAGTTGGCAACGTTGAAAACGCCCTACTTGGCCAACACACCCAATTGGCCTGGTCTCCCTCACTACAGGGTCAGCAGAGTCAGAGCAATAAACTCACACTGATGGGGGCTTGGCAATGATCTGAGCCAGTGAAATGAGTAATAAGACAATAGAGGAAAAGGCCAAAGTGAACATTCTGGGACCACACTCCTTTCAGATTAAAGTGCTTGGAGAAGATAAGGTATCTTCTCCCCCACAAGTCCTTCTTAATGAGACTCAGTGTCATCGGGATGTACCCAGGTCTTTCTCTCAGATCTAAACTCCATCTCTTGTAACAGATAAGACTTTATTGTTGTTGTTTTCAGGGAAGAAGTTTGGGAGGCTACAAGATTTATTCTACCTCATTCCAAAAACCCTCTCAGACTCCTTCTAATATGTACAAGGTCCAAACACTCCACGTAGCTCTCAGCTGTTGAGGTTTAGAGGCCAGAGTTTAGCACAAGCTCATTTTGCACATGGATTCATTTCACTGCTCTTTGAGGGAGACCACCATTTGGAGATGGTAATAAAAGTCCAGAGTTAATCAGGAGCTGACATTCCCATTGTGTCATATCATTCACGTTGTTCAGGAATAAATGTGATGAGTAAGCATTTAAAAACGATACAATCAAACTCAGACTATGAAATGATTTCACCCCGTCCCCCCCTTCCCCCTCCCGTAAATGTGACCTTTGTCTTCATCGCTGTTGGCTTATGTCTCTGGACAAATTTGGGAAGTTTTCAGCCACTACTTTTTTGAATACTCTTTCAGTCAGTCCCACGTTCTTCTCCTTTCCTTCTAAGTCTAGGTTTCCCTTGAAATGAAAGCTAATCTTTTGTTATTTTCTCACAGGTCCCAAAAAGTCTCTTCATTTTTTCCAGTCTGTGTTCTCTCTGTTGTTGTCCATAGTGGGTGATTTCTTTGGTTAATGTTTTGTGCTGTTCATTTGACTTCACTGATTCTTTATCTTTTTCTCCATTGGGCTATTGAGCCATTCTTTCACGAAGTTTTATATTTCAGCTATTACTATAGCTCTTACCATACAGAATCCAAGGCACAGCTGTATCTTGTACTTTTGTATATCCTAGGTTCTGTGTCTGGCACACGATAGGCCCCCAATCAAGGTGTGTTGAAAAATAGCATGCACAAATGAATATAAAGTAAGAACCAGGCTCCTTTACTTACCCACAATTAAACAGAACTACATGCCAATAAACACATATTAAATAACCTTTTACATTTAATGATCTATCATATATTTCAAGGTTTAACCCAATTTAATCTTTGTTGGTTCAATGTGGCTAATAGAGACTATTTTATACCAGGGCTTCAATTTAGTTCAAAACAGTTCAACAATTTTCATCATAAACAAGGGCTGTGTACATATTGCATAGCAATTAAAGCTGTTACCTGTGGTATTTTGACTTAAGTAGATAACAAAATAGGGTCTTGGTGTGATGTTGTAGGACAAGCACTTGCTAATCGCAAGGCTGGTGGTTCAAATCCACCAGCTGCTCCTGGGGAACCCTATACTGGGTTGCTATGAATCAGGACGGACTCAGTGACACTTTACAACATCAGGAAATAAACATTTGTACTTCACTTAAGGAAGGCGGCCAACCACTCCACCTTGAATGTGTTTGTTCTTTAGGACCCTGCCAATAATCCAACCTCCTGCGTCAGGGTCCTGAAACTTTCAGGAGAAAGGACTGTGGTAGAACCTTGGAAAGCAACACACCTGCAAAGCAGCTCAGCCGGCTGCCATCTTTGAATGAAGCACAGATGTTTGTTTCCTACTTGGCTCACGATACCATGGGCAATAGACTTGTTGCTATGAAACTCATATACAGTCCTTACTTATAACGGCAATTGCTGAACCATTCTGGACTGGTTTAAAACCCCATTCAGTACTACACCCCAGTCAACTGTGCTACGACCAGCATGTGGATATAGTAACAACACGGTACACTCGGGCATTTGTTCACTTTCTGTAGCCAGATCACTCAAGTGCCCATCGAAAGGTCCTCTCAAGGCCCTGGTCTACTCACCTCACGAAAATTCTGCTCAAAATGCCGGAGCTGCAGACACTGTTCGAGTTTTTGCTGATGCTTTGTCCAAAACTCATCAAAGGCAGCCTCGGTTTCATTCAACTGGGCAAGGAGCCTAAGGAGAAAGCCGAGATGCAGCTGTACTCTGGTTCAGACCGTCTCCCACGGGTGCTGGGAGTAACACATGGAGAACTTGAGCTAAGAATCATCATCTCCACTGAGAAACTGGGTGTTCACACTGATCATGCAGCTCTGTTTCCACAGCCTTTAACACCCTCACATGCAGCTTAAGCTCTGTCACCGAATTACAGAAGTTTGCCCTTCACGGAGGGTGTCTTGAGAGATCAATTCATGAGCAATAGAGAGGCATTTTGGACAAAACAGCTGGTTCACCCCCTGGCTCTCTTCCAGTCCTCGATCCCCTCTATACCACGACATGCTGGGTGGTACTAGAGCAGGCTTGTAGTAAACCAGAGTCAAATTGAGTTTGTTAATTTTGAAAAAGTCAAAATGGCAAAGGATTGGACTTATTTCTAACTTTGACTCAGAGATGACGGTAAACAGTACAATTCTACAATGAGTGAAGGTGAATAGGTATCGCCAACATTCCTGTACATTTGTTCATGGGTACTGAGCACTTCTGTGTAACCTGAACTGTGTTCAATATCCAACATGCATTATCCATTTCATTCCCACAATCAGCCTGGTGAGAACGATCTATGCTTAGTTCTACTTTACAGAGGAGGAAACTGAGTCTTGGCGAAGTTAACAATGTGCCCACCATGGAACTTGCACTTGACCTGCCAGTCCTTGAACTCACATCCAAACTCTTCCCAGTCCCCAGGAAAGTTCCCTTCTTCCTAACAGCACAGTCTTCCTATGAGCCCTCCAGGATGGGTCCCCAGTAACCCTGCATCTCCCACAATGTCCCCGACACAAAGAGGCTGCTCAGTAAGTGAACACATGTTATGTATCATAGAAGCTCAGTCTCAGCTCCATTGCTGGGTCTGCGGATCACTGCTGGATATCACTGTGCAAGTCATCTAGCCTCGCTGAACTGCTTTCCTTATATGAGACGGGGGTTATAAAACCTGCCTGTATTGCACAGCTGCGAGGACAAAATGAGAAAAGGTGTGTGAAGCTTTGAAAATGTCCAAGCTCCATGAATTATTAGTTAACATGAGCTAATGGTGCACGTATTTTATCCTCTGTACTGTTGCAAACTTGGAAACACAGTAGGAAGTATACAAATCTTTTCCAATACAGAATAAAAGTTATCACTTCAAAAATTATGCCATAAGCGGACTGTGGGACCCTCTCCAGAGTAGCAGAGACACCAGAGATGGAGGCAGAGATGAGGGCATGGAGAGAGAGAGCAGCTGAGGGCTCTGGACACATGGAAAGAGAAAGGCTTTGTGTTGGCGGCCAGGAGGTCCTGTGGTTGTTTAAATGATTATTATATAATTCCTGAGTGTTGTTGAGGCCAACAAAAAACCAACTGAGGGAATAGAAGCAAATACTGTTGAATGACGATGCACGGAGGGGATTGTGATCATTGCAATGAAATGAAATATGATAGGTGAGTGCAAAGCCAATGCTCTCCCATGTAAACTAACATTCAATTCACAATAAAAGCTTGAAAAAAATGCAACTGGAGTTGAAAGAGACAGTCAGGTTGTTTCCCTATCTGTAAGCCACACCTGGGACGTCTTTAGCTGCCTGTGGGATAAACGACTTTGCCTGTAGAAGCTATAGTAATCTAAATGCTATTATTGTTAGACCACCTTCAACGTCTCACAAGGTCAGCAGTTCGAAGCTACCAGCTGTTCCACAGGAGAAAGATAAGGCTTTCTGCTTCCGTAAAGATTTACAGCCTCGGAAACCCTGTACAGAGTCACTATGAGTTGGAACCGACGATACGGCACATAACAACTACAACAACAACAACCTTCAATCTCTATCTTATTTTTTAAAAATACTTCTGAAGAAATAGTATTTGCTCTATGAAATCTTTCCAAGGAAAGCTTTTGTGGGGACTTAGGAGAAAAGTATTCCAGCATTTCAGACAGCCCTGAAGTCCTCTTGCTTTATCATAAATATGAGGAAACAGAGGCTCAGAGAGCCAGTGGGGCTCTTCCCGGTCCCCAAAGATAGCCCCAGAGCCCAGATCGGAACAGGGTCTCCTGTTTCTGAAGTGGGGCTCTTTCTTCCACTCCCAGTTGCCTCGACTTCTGGCCTCTTTATTTCCTTTCAGACTATTTGTCTGTAACACGTCCTGTGCCATGGACATAAAGCAAAACGTCCCTAAGAACACGGCATAGGCAAGGTCTCTCACCTCTGCACTGTGGTCTGATTGTCAAGCTGGTCTTGATTCAGGCTGTACTCTGGGTTCTTGGCCAGAGGCTCCCTGATGCTCTCAAGGATGGTGTGCCCCTCTTGCAGCGCTAACTTCATGTCTTCCTGCAGAGAGAAGAGGGGTTAGCGGTTCACGTTTCAGGGCAGAGGGAACGGCTGGGTTCTGCTAGGCATTTCACCCGGAATGGGGATGGTGACTGAAAAAATCAAGTAAGGAGATAAAGTTTGAGACAGACACAAAACCGACCACAGTGATTTCTTCTGAAGTCTCTTCCACACTGCCAGCCCTCTCATATATGAGGGGCATCAAAGAGTTTGTGGGAAAATTCCATTATCTTTTCATTCTACTTTTACACTAACATTTGGAAGCCCCCTCATATTTCATGTTTCCACTGAGAAAGGAAGACAAGCTAATGTTTGGACTGTAGCTCTCTGCTACCGTGTGTAGGTTTTCATGTGGTGGGCAGGTTAGGGTGGCGAGCACTCACTACTGTTTGCCACCGGTAGCAAGGCTAGGGTTACAGGTCAGTGGCCGGTAAAAGGAGAGGACAAAAAGAAACAGAAATGAGACCTTTCAAATGTCTCTGCTCCTGCAGTTGTTACTCACAGCTTGGAGAGAGGCAGGTTTTAAGCGAGCGCTAGCGCGAGGCGCACTTGGCAGAGAGCAGACACGGAGCTCTGAGAGACGCACCAGCCGGTGGTGGTCGTGATGGCCAGAGTGAGAGCTGGCACCGTGCATGTGGGGGAGTGGTCCGCAGTGTACTCAGGGATCACAATATCCTTAAGACCATATTTATCCCTGAATGAGATGGTTAAAGACCTAGTTCATGCACGGGAACGTCAGCTGTTCAGAATGAGTCTACCACCTGGTCGCCTGCTTCTCTTATAGGAAACAAGGGCTAGAAATCCTGTCTGCATTATGCTAACGAGCAACAGAAACATCTAGAGGCTCTCAGAGTAAAGACAGCTGGGAGAGCTCACGTAGAGAAAACATGCCTTTCGTAAAGTCTTACTTGATTGGAATGCCGCAAATTACTCAAGGACACCTGGGTCAATAAAACGAATCATTTACTTGATGCCAACACATGGTGTGGTGCTGTGGACCGCAAAGTCAGCTTGAATGGCAAGGTCGGCGGGTCATTGAATGACCCACCAGCTGCTCCTTGGAAACCCTATACAGGGTCATTATGGGTCGGAACCGACTCAATGGCAATTAACACAACAACCAACACATGGCTAAGTACTGCAGCTTGCATTTTATAAGATTCACTGATGTTGCACCATGCTTTTTAAAAAGTTCACACCATAGTTCGAATAGTAGAGGTTACCCAGCGAATGAGTTTAAAAAGATATCTCTGAAACTTGTGGAAATTCTCATTCTTACCTAATGTCAACCTCAGTTCTTTCAGCATCCAACATTTCTCACAGAGGTTGAAAGACCGTGTTTTCTTGTCCTCGTGCCCAGCCGCACCCCCTCCCAGGAGCCACACATACCTTCATCTTGTCCTTCTTTTCAGTGTGAGTGGACAAGATTGAGCTTGTGGACTGTACGTCATTGGGCAGTTCTGTTTCGGCCAATTCGGTCCCAAAGGCCTGGAGTATCTGAGCTGTCTGTTTAACCATGAGGGCGAAGCTTTCGATAGCCTTTGGGAGAGCAAGAACAGGGTCACGACGCTTTTCACACCCCGAAGCCTCTTTCTGCTCTGAAAGCAGACACCCAAGTGGTAACCGTTCCCCACCGGCACACCAGACACGAACAGTTTTCAGAAAGAAGTGAGTGAGGCTTTCAAAGCAAACATAGCTGAGATCATACCTTCACCATTAGTTTTTGGACCTCATGATTTCTTCAGAAACACACCGGGTACACAGAAAATATATTTTCACACCCAGGAATCATTCTGAATTGAGATCTTTCTCTCTTTGTTAAGAGAAGTGTGAGCATAAACCACAACACAGGGTTTTGTTTTGTTTGGTCTCCAAGCCCAGAGAAAGCCACTCCTGAATTTATTACTCATGTTATTTCTTTAAAATGACTAAGGTCCCGGGAGACTCTCTCCTCATTCTGAGGAAGAAAACGTTTGCTAATGTGAATGTGCTTTGGAAACGGCAGCATTGGAATGTGAAAGTAATCCTGCCAGATTAACTATGAATTAACAGGACCCACAATTTGCAGCCACTACCCACCAACAACAACCAAAAAATCCACAAAACTCACCGTGCGGTGACACAACCACTTGGTGTGGCAATAATCCAGGGTTCCGCCAAGGTCCTCCGTCAGCTGTGATTTATCAATGTAACCATGTAATTCTGGTACCGAGCTCAGCATTATGATCTAAAAAAAAAGAAAACCCATCACCCATAAACAGAACAGCCACCAGACTCAGAAAGCATAGTTTCACTGTTGGATGTAAAATGCCACAAAGTGGACAGGACCTGGCTTTGGACTTACATGGTGGTGGTTATGTGCCATGGAGTCGGTTCCGACTCACAGCGGCCCTGCACAGAAAGCCTCATCGTTTTCCTGCAGAACGGCTGGTAGTTTTGAACTGCTGAACTTGAGGTTAGCAGCCTGACTCAAACCCTACATGATTTATATTTATTTTTCGATATATCTCTTATATATTTTGGGGTCACTCTATCCATGAGCTTTTAATTAAAATACAGTCCTTGTTTTGTAAGTGGTTAGCCCTGGTGTGGTGCCTTAGGATAAGCACTTGACTTCAAGGTCAGTTTGAACAGCAAGGCTGGTGGTTCAAACTTACCAGCTGCCCCCTGGAAACCCTGTACAGGGTCGTTCTGAGTTACAGCTGACTTGACAGTACTTAACAACAACAATAAAGGCAGATATTGATAAATAAATCTTCACATGTTAAGCATTCTGTGTATCGTTGTTGTCAGGTACCATCAAGTCGGAACCAACTCATAGCGACCCCATGCACAGCAGAATGAAACAATGTC
>NW_006408547.1:23347044-23351303 GCF_000296735.1 Chrysochloris asiatica | reverse complement strand
ACGCTGGAGAGCAAGTTTCAGAGTCTCTTCTGACATCCATTTTGACATTTTCCTTCTTTCTTGTCTTCTTAATGACTTTTTGCTCTTTTCACATATGCTGTTCTTGATGTCATCCCACAACTCTTTTGGTCTTCAGTCTTTAGTGTTTAATGTATCAAATCTGTTCTTCAGATGATCTCTAAATTCAGGTGGGATAAATTCAATTCTGTGTATTATTACTCTATTAAAGTAGTGGTTCTCAACCACAGCTGTTTGTACAATGTCTGGGGACACTTTTGGTTCTCACAATTGGGAGGTCGGTGAGTGCTACTGGCATATATTAGCTAGAGGTCAGGGATACTGCTAAACACCCAACAATGCCCAGGACAGCTCCCACAGCAAAGAGATGTTGTTGCTGTTTTGTACTGTCGAGTCAATTCTGACCCACAGTGACCCTGTATAGGATTTCCGAGGAGCGGCTGGTGAGCTTGAACCGCTGGCCTTGCAGTTCAAACTGACTTTGCAGTCCAGCACATTAACCCACAGCATCACACCAGGACTCCCAACCAAGAGATACCAAGTCCAAAATGTTAGTAGCGCCGAAGTGAAACTCTTATTTAATGGATAACCTGCGTTTGAAAAACAGGCTAAATTTTATTTTTCATACTGGAAAATAGAGCTCTCAGTAAGAGCTGATTCCATTCTCACCTTGCTCCTCTAATGCAATTACTCAAACTGCAAAATAAACCTGGTTTATAATCAGCATAATTCAAGCTGACCTATTGGATCATGTCATGATTTAAATGACATTTCTTTATGATTTCTGTATTTCAACGAACAACCTGTCTCTGCACACGTATATCTAATCACAAGAGAAAAGGTGTGAGGAACCTCATCATTTCAATTATAATTTTTCTTTCTAATGCCTAGTTCATTATAGAGCACTGAAATGTTGACAGAAACATGGTTTTAACAGCAGCATTCTTCAGAGGATTCCTTTTATCTAAAGTGGGTTAGTGCATTTGAAAATGCCTAATGTTTGACTGGTAGCGTAGTGGTTACGAATCGGGCTGCAAACCTTAAGGTCAGCGGTTCGAAACTACCAGCCGTTCCGTGGGAGAAAGATGAGGCTTTCTACTCCCGTAAGGATTTACACCCTCGGAAACCCTGTACAGGGTCGCTATGGGTCAGAACTGACTCGACGGCACTTAACAACAACAACAACAACAATGTTTGACAGATTTTGGGGTGGGGGGAGAGGACAACTTGCTAAACAGTGTTGTTTTGTAAAGGCAACCATAATAGTCATAGATCCACTCAGTTTGTTTTTTTCCTGTACACATCTATGGGAAAGAAATTTGTTAATAACGTAGTTTATATGCCAAATATGAAGACAACGTAAAGCAAACTGATGTCGTGTGTAGGACAAAGTCATACAATATATAGGTTTTGTGGGCTGGATGGCCTAGAAGGATTGCCCACGGCACACTGAACCTCACGCATAACGTCTCTCTCTGCATGGAGTTACTCTTTTCCATGATTTCATCATTAATCATACGCACAAAATGGACTGCTTAGAAATGAAGGTTTCATTCATTCTACAAAGCATGGTTGTTGTATTGTGAAGTGCCGTCGAGTCGGTTCCGACCCATAGTGACCCTGTACAGGGTTTCCAAGGGTGTAAATCTTTACGGGAGTAGAAAGCCTTATCTTTCTCCTGCGGAGCGGCCGATAGTTTTGAACTGCTGACCTTAAGGTTTGCAGCCCGATTCGTAACCACTACGCTACCAGAGCTCCTTACAAAGCATGGTAGGTGCCCAGATTTTTCATGAAGTCTTCAAAACACGTGGATTTACAACGTTGGGCTTCTGGTGAGAGAGGGATCCACAGAAGACAACAGCATTTCCCCACCTCACCTCCCCAGGCCAGAGGAAAGCACTCATGTTTTGGGGTCTTAGTACACCACTCTTGGCCATGCAGGGGGTGATTCTCAGAGACCACCGAGCTGCTGAGCACTGTTATAAAGGTGGTGGGACTGTACAGAGTCGGTTCTTGGTGGTCAGCCAGAGACATTGCTGTCGGGACAGGATGAAGGGGAAGGAAAAGACCTAGGCCCCAATTCTTGGCCCTTCCAAATGAAATGTTGCTGCTTGTTTGGAGTAGAGGCTGGGAAGCGGGGTGATGAGAGGGTGGGCAGTGGAATGGGCCTGCTTACCTCCTGCATTCTGTCCGAGGAACAGGGCCTAACTTCACTGGGGGAGACCTACTCCTACGGATCATTAGGTTTCCAAACCGATTGAGTTTGTATTGTTACCGGGTAGCTGCAGCTAACCGCGGACATTCTTGTTCCCTTTGTAACCAAGAAGAACCGAATGAACCGAGACTGGTTGGTGGCAACTGCCCCAGTGCTGTGAGCAGGAGTCCCTTGCACAGTCTGAGCTGTTAGTCATGAGACCATAACAACAATGAAGCTTTTTAGGAAACAAAGGCTCCCCGAATGACCTGTGCTTTAAGAGTATTTAGACAAAGCTCCTCCCCCTTTATAAAGGATGACTAGGGGCGCCCTGGACTGCAAGATCTATTTGAACCACAAAGTTAGCAGTTCAAACCCACCAGACGCTCCTCAGAAATTCTACACCGGGTCGCTATGAGTTGGAACGGACTTGATGTCACTTCATAACAACAGGGTCGTTCTAAGTCGGAATTGACTCGATGGCAGTGAGCTTAACTTTCATCTTGGCTTTGAGTCAATCCTAGAATGTGTCTTAAAATAGACAGTGTGACAAAGAGAGGCTAGTCTATGGATGACCAGAGGACAGTGGGGAAGAGGCAGGAATCACTCTAAAAGACTCTAAAGACCTAAATGCAACCAATCACCAGATGACCACTCAACGGTACCCCACAGCAGCCCTGGGAGACACTGATGCCTCCTGCCTCTGTTGTTCAGTGTCACTGAGTCGATTCTGACTCATAGTGACCCTCCGTATAGGGTTTCTGAGGAGCAGCTGGAGGGTTTGAACCACTGACCTTGCAATTAGCAGTCCAGTGCTCTCCTACAGCCTCACACCAGGACTCCAGACTTCTGGTGAAGTCTGGACCTAGGCTGCAAGGTTTTCCCTTACCTCACACCCCCCCGGGTACCTGACAGGGCGCTGGCCACAGTCCTATGAGGTTGTGAGGATCACTTATACATCAGGACTCTTTGTTTTCCTCACTTTTACTAAAGTGTGAGGATGTCCTATGACTCAAGGTTCTCTCATAACCACTTACAGTGGTTGCTCTAAGGCATGACTTTGCACAATATAGGCCAAGTCTTGAGGAGGAAAGGAGAGAGAGAGGCAGGCACTGGTGGGTGGGTGAGCAGAGGGGAACAGGATCAAACGACTCAGGATGGCACGGAAAGGAAACAGAAATCCTGATTAAGTCATTTGGGCTGTATTTTTGGCCACAGTATCGAGGCGAGCACCTTGAGAACTTCGATCATTATAGATGGGCCAAGAATTCAATTAAGTATAGTTTTGCTTACAGAAATAAAGAGTAAGTATACTTACAGGTACCTTCATTTTAAAGTCATCTCTATTGAATTTGAAAGCGATGTCGGAGAGGGTCCGCTGGAAGAACCCTGTCGGACGCAGAACAAGGACAAGCTGTAGGTTTGCTGGAAAAGATGCCTGCAAGAAACAATGGCGGTGATCAGAGGCGCCATCAATGGACGATCATGGAGACCACAGCTAGGGGACTCTCAGGTGCCTGCAGCTGGACCGCATGGCCAAAAGCTCCAAATGCGGAGGGTCCAGCTGAGATATTTCAACACTTCAACTTTATGGTAAAATGAAAATGGCCATACAACGGGGGGTTCAAAAAGTTCTTGGAATAGTACAGTGAAAATGAAAAGATAATGGAATCTCTCCATGAACTTTCGGATGCCCCCTCATATACACTGTGGTAGTTGTTTGTTGCTAACTGCCGTTACGTTGGATTCGGACTCAAACTGATTCTGTATAGGGTTTCCATGGAGCGGCTGGTGGGCTTGAACCATGAACCTTCTGGTTAGCAGTCCAGTACTTATCCTACAGCACCACACCAGTACTCCTCATACAAGCAGCATAACATGGTTGTACCAAGGAATGGGACTTTTTCCTTTCCTTAAAAAAAAGTTTCCAGGAGGGAGTTTAGTTTCAGAGTGTGAGGGCATAGTTTTCATCTTGTCTAGGTGGGTCTGGTGAAGAGATGGGGATAAGATTCTTATGATTCAATAGTGAGTAATTGTTATCATGACT
>NW_006408547.1:23344849-23346602 GCF_000296735.1 Chrysochloris asiatica | reverse complement strand
GTATTACTCAGGTCACAATAAAAGCTTTGAAAACAATGTGACGCCTTTAAGAGATACGAATAGAAGTGAACAGATATTACATGATGAAAATCTATTCAAGGCATCACACTAGTCCATTCCCACTGCCATCAAGCCAACTTTGATACAAACTAGAAAGGTAAAAGCGATCTCATTTGTCCACTAAAAACAAAGCTATTTGGATACATTGGTGCAAATGGTTTGCACATGCCTACTAACCTACAAAGGAGTCCTGGTAGCACAGTGGATTATAAATTGGGCTGCTAACCACGAGGTCAGCAGTTTGAATCTACCAGATAGTCCACATGAGATGAGACTTTCTGCTCCTGTAAAAATTTATAGCCTCAGAAACCCTAGACAGGGTCGCTATGAGTCAGAACCCACTCAGTGGCACAAAAGCACCACTACCATGACTAACTTACAGGTTGATAGTTCAAGTTCACCTAGTAGTGCTGCGGAACAAAGTCCTGGCAACCTGACTGTGCAGATACAGCCAAGAAAATCCTATGGAGCAGTTCTAGTCTGTAACACATGATGTCACCATGAGATGGAATTGATTTTACAGCAATGAGTTTGGTTTGGTCTTTCATAGACACACACACGTGGTATATAATCTCTATAATACACACACACCGTTAGATACAACTAGCTAAATACATTTGTTTACTAAGCTCTGCCACTTTTAAGATGTCTGGCCTTAGGTAAGTTAACTAACCTCTCTGTCCCTTAGTTTCTTTGCATGTAAAATGGGAACAACAGTACCTACATCTCATCGCCCTACTTCAAGGATTCAATGAGAGAATACAGATGGTAATGTTTAATACAGTGTTTGGCACAGAAACAACGTAGCTATCACAGATATCTAAGATGCTAGCCTACATGCCAAATTATTTCCAGATGCTGAAATCCAGGGAGACCCTCATCACTGAAAAAATGAAATTTTGAAGCAATTGAGTTTCATTCCTGGATAATTCGGTTAAATGCACTTAAAATGTGATGACACCCAAAAGAATGAGAGACTCCTGAAACATAAAAAGAAATGGAAGGGGAGAAACCAACGTGTCAAAAGAGTGTCCCTAGAAGACAGTCCCTGTGCCACACTCTAATATTCTCGTTAGTCTAGAAGGGAGTGACAAGATTTCCGAAGATAGTCCTGAAGTTCGGGAGTGAGGGGAGCAGTCAGCGCCTTACAGCAGGGGCAAACGAGGCCGAGGGCTGGGTGATCTGGCCGCCTGGGTGGGAGCAGAGGCCTGGACTCATCCTTTCCATGACCTACATTACATCAGGCATCTGCAGAAATCCTGGATCGTTCAAGTCCCCAAGTCCTAGCAAAACTCTAGGGCTGACTACAAAGGATACGGGCCAAGATCTCACTTAGGAATAGATCATATGTTCTCCATAGTTGTTTGCAGATCTGGTAGATCTCCTTGACAACTCAGTCATCGAGCACCCAAAAGTAAATACCAGAGAGCCACATCCCCTCTCCCACCCAAATTGTGAAAGGAAGAGCTGTTTGATAAAATCCGGCATCTGAATGAGGAGGTAGGACTGGATTTGTCTCTATACAGATTTATCTTCTGCATCTCAAGTCTTTGTAACACAGTTCAGTATGACATCATGGAAAAAGCCTCAGTGGCACATTGGTTAAGCACTTAGCTGCTAACCAAAAGGTTGGAAGTTCAAATCCAGCATCTACGTGGGAGAAAGAGCCCACGATCTGTATTTGTAGAGATCA
>NW_006408547.1:23321066-23344294 GCF_000296735.1 Chrysochloris asiatica | reverse complement strand
GTAACTCACCATGATGACAGTTTACAAGCATTGCATTTAAGATGATTATTCCCATTGTAGACAGCCATCTTTACTCCAGAAAGGGGCGGTTTTTCTTTAACTCCCTAGACCTTTTGGTCAGGGTTTCGCAAGCTTCATCTGCAAAGTCACCAGAGGAACTTACTAAGACGCAGTGCTGGTCCCACTCCCATGGTTTCTGATTCAGTGGGTTTCAGAAGGTGCCAGAATATTGGCACCTCAAACAAGCTCCCAGGTAATACTGAAGCTGCGGGCCTCGGGACAGTACCTGAGGACCACTGCTCTAGGACCCACTATTATTAGAGTTTGTTAGAAGGGGTTTCAGAGTGTGGACCCTGGACCATCCTGGTAAAACTCAAGCTTGTCAAGCAGTTCTGATAGCGCAGTAAGTTAAATGTTGGGTTGCTAACTGAAAGGTGGACTGTTGGAACCCATTAGTCACTCCACGGTGGAAAGATGTGGCGGTCCATGGCCATAAAGACATCCAGCCTCGGGAACCCTATGGAGCAGTTCCACTCTGTGCTGTAGGATCAATGTGAGCCAGAATTGATTCCCTGTGTGTGGAGGGGAAGGCCTGGGAATTCTGAATTCAGTGAGCGAATCAATCTGACCTCAGTTTGGGAGAAAGTGCCTCGTGTCTGAGAAAAACCAAGTGGCGAAAACATTAGTCAGTATTTGAGTCAGGATTCCAGCCATCTGTCCTAGCCCTCCCTGGGAACAGCCAACAGCCCTCCCTGGGCACGGAGCCAACAGCCAAGGGGCGGCCCGACAGGTCTGAACTCTGTTGTTGCCGGTAAACGGAATCACGCTCACATACTTCAAAAGGTATTGGAAGATCAAATGCAATCATAAGAGAAAGAAGTTACAGACTGTAAGATGTCATAAAATGCTCATTGGTTTGATTCTGCCTCTTCTGTACCAAACAGCACAGAACTCAGTAACGCTACCGGATCAACAAGAGAAGGGAAGTGTAGCCCAGGACCAAAACGTGCATCGCTGGGAGACAGGAAACCACAGGAGCTAACCATATGCTCCTTGGAGTCAGAAGTCCTGAATTCCTTTCCAGGATGAGCTGAGTGACTTTGGTCAAGTTACTGAACCTCTCTGTGCCTCTTTACTTATTATGGTGCTGTGGACTAATGCGTCAGACTACAAAGTCGTTAGAACTGCAAGGTCGGTGGTTCAAGCTCACCAGCTACTCCTTGGAAACCCTATACAGGGTTGCTATGGGTTGGAATTGACTCGATGGCTCTTAACAACAACATACTTGGTATGAAAACTGTTGTACTTGTCATGGGTTTGTGTTTTGGAGATTAAATGAGATCATGCAATGAATGTTTGTTGAATAGAAGGTATTACTCTAGGCCAATATTAAGGACCATACATATTAGCTATTATTGCTACTGGTAAATATAATTATGTCTGTGTTCCACAGTGAATTTTTTTAAGAAAGTGTTGATTTATTTCAACATTAATTAAAAATAGACTAGGAGGATCACGTATGAGAGAAAGATGAGGTTTTCTGCTCCCGCAAAGATTTACAGTCTTGGAAAACCTATACAATAGGGTTGCTATGAGTCGGAACTGACTCGACAGCACTTAACAACATTATTTTCCAAAAAACAATTTACAATAATGTCACCATTCAAGTAGAACCGAGAGTTTCCCTACACCACTTCTTTTATTTAATAGATTACAGCAAAATCTCTGTATAGAGATCAGAAAAATGCGAAATCGATTCCAGCTCCTTGGAGGGCCTTTGTGAGGTTGCAACATGGACAAGCCCAATCCCCACAGCGTTTGTACTGCAGTTCTGCCAACAGCAGAAACTGAAGGAATCTGGCGATGAAAAGTGCCAAATTCCATGAAAACAATCAGAGGAATTCACAATTCAGGCCTGCACCAATTGTCTCAAGAAAGTTAGGAAATGATGGGCTGGTAACCAGTGAGCTTTATTTATTAAACCACTGATTCCTCCCCTGGTTTGTCTCCTTAGTCGAAGGCAGAGGGAGACCCAATGGACCCAGTAACTGAAAACGCCAGGGGAACCGCACTGCAGCGTGTGGCCGAGGCCTGGTGGGCACCGAGGGCCACAGGGACGTGTGGCTGGAGTCAGCAAAACACTCATGACTTTTCGACATCAGACATAGTCCCTCACACACATTATAGGTGTTAAAACATAACAAGCTGACTCTTGGAGAAAAGGAACACAGAAGCCAGAAAGGAACTGGCAGCAATTCGTGTTCGTTAAGCGTTTACTGTGGTGTGAGCACTGCGCTCAGCATGTCAGTGTTAAGCATTTACTGTGGTGTGAGCACTGCGCTCAGCAAGTCAGTGTTAAGCGTTTACTGTGGTGTGAACACTGCGCTCAGCATGTCAGTGTTAAGCGTTTACTGTGGTGTGAACACTGCGCTCAGCATGTCAGTGTTAAGCGTTTACTGTGGTGTGAACACTGCGCTCACCATGTCAGTGTTAAGCGTTTACTGTGGTGTGAGCACTGTGCTCAGCAAGTCAGTGTTGAGCATTTACTGTGGTGTGAACACTGCGCTCAGCATGTCAGTGTTAAGCGTTTACTATGGTGTGAACACTGTGCTCAGCATGTCAGTGTTAAGTGTTTACTGTGGTGTGAACACTGCGCTTAGCATGTCAGTGTTAAGTGTTTACTGTGGTGTGAACACTGTGCTCAGCATGTCAGTGTTAAGTGTTTACTGTGGTGTGAGCACTGTGCTCAGCATGTCAGTGGGTGAACATAAAGTGTGAGCAGTTGCTATCTCTCTCAGGAAGCTTATGTCATGTAATGAGCTCAAGTGAGGAGACAGTTACTGAAGTCCTTGTCTGAGTTCCCAGTTCAGATGGGACCTCAGGACGAGAAAGGCTGGATTAAGCAGGTTTGCCAAATCCAGACAAAGGCTAGCTTCCGACTGTTGTTGTTCAGTGTGCTGCCCACCGGACCCTTTTATCTCCATCGTCTCAGCCCCCCAATCTTCTCCTGCTCCCCTCTTCCTCACTGTGGCCCCTCCTCAGCTACGCCAGAATTGTAAACATCACTGAGTTCCTTCTCTTGTCTAGGGAGTCTTAGACAGTTCCACAGCTATAGAACCCAACCATACAGGACAGACTCCAAACCAAAATTCCCAGACTTCTCTGCTCAACAGCCTCCTGACATCACTGCTTGGACATATGACCAGCACGTCACATTTAGTATGTCCAGGCCCAAACCCCTGATTTCCATTCACAAAGGGAGAGTCTTTTCAGTAAACAAGACCTTTATCTACTCAGTTGCTCAGACCACAGCCAAGGAGTTTCCTGGATACATCCATTTCTGCTACCTCTCACAGCCAGTCCCAGATTCTCTGCTTTCCCCCTTCAGGCTTGATTCAGAACCACGTCCCTTGCCCTCCTCACTGCTTTCCTGATGCCAACCCCCGCTATCTCTCCTGCACCAGCACAGACCCCTCCTGAGCCCTGACCATGATGTGTCCAGCTGCCCTGATCTGACCTGCGTTGACCTCCCTGACTCAGCTCCCATCCTGCCCCTCCATCCCTTACTCTGATTGTGCCCCACAAACTTCCAAGTGGGACTTTGAAAATGGTGGTCAGAGAAGGCTTCTGTGAGGCAGTCATTGGATAGATTCTCCGTCCTAGAGGAATCCTGTCATCATGCTCTGTCTCAACACCTGTGTGTTCCGCTGGCGTGAGGCTTAGCACTGTGACAAAGCTTGGGCTCCATGACATGTCAGGGTCACGAGCTTTCCATAATTCTTCTCAGCAAGCCTGTAGCCAAACCCATTCTCCTCTCTCTCCCAAAGTCAACAGAAGTCTTCAGAATGAACTCCATCAACACTTTCCTGTATGATCATATTCTCATTGCTGCGAGTACCAGCTCCATTTTCAGTTCATTTAAACAATTTCCTTTCTGCGGTTCCTGGTTCGTGTCAACCCTACAGTGAGTTCTTGACCCCATTCGCACCAGGCTCCCCCAGAGGGTACTTGCTCCATCAACAACTCCCCTCTCTCCACCATCTTCAATTTCTCTTCATCTCTGCTTGCTTGTAAGCATGTTCGACCTCTTCCATCTCCCTTCAGCTTCCACCGTAGAATGTCCTTCTCATTAGGGCCATAGTTCTTGAACACGTGGTTTCCATCTCTGTTTCATCATTTCCTATTCAAGTCTCATTCCCATCATACAGTGACACTATCCAAGGTCATCAAGGGTCTCCACCTAGTCAAACCCACATGGTGGCATTGATCCCTCTGCCGCATTTAGCTAGGTGGAATATTCCAGACTTCCTGAAGTTGTTTCCTTTCCTTTCCTGCATGACACCACCTTTGCTCGGGTTCGGCGCTTCTCTCTGACTCTCCCCTCACACGCTCCTCTTCTTCCCTCAGCCCGACAGGATCCACTGTTTGACCTCATCTGTAAGATCTCCCTGGAGAATCTCATCATGGTTTCAAAAACTACCACCTCTGTACGGATGGCTTCCAACCTGGGGTCTCTAGTTCTGACTGCTCCCCTGAGTTTCCAACGCCTGAGCCTCATGGCTGCTGGACGTGTCCATCATTCTGTAGGAATCTCAATGGCAACAACCGTCGCCTTCTCATTCCCCAGGTTGAGCTTAAAACACATCATCTTTTATGACCCTAGAACTCTACGCACAACCTTATTACGGGCCCTTTTACAGCATTTCTACACCATTTACGTACGCTTTGTTGCTGGGGCACAGGTATCACATGTCCTCAGCCATTAGCACACTTACTAGGTACTTTGTAAGTGTTTGCTACTCAGTGAATGAAGTAGAAGACAACTAAAAGCTGTCAAGGCTACACTACTGAACTAACACTGGTCTCTGTATTTGGTCATTCAATCCTTACCACCTTGTCTGTGGTGGAGTTAAGCTGTTAAGGCAGGTCAGGATCTTACAAACCCATACCTTCACTAGTCACTGCCTTGAACATGATATCCAGAACTTTTCTACATCCTATAAGGAGCTCTGGTAGTGTAGTGGTTACGAATCGGGCTGCGAACCTTAAGGTCAGCGGTTCGAAACTACCAGTCTCTCCACGGGAGAAAGATGAGGCTTTCTACTCCCGTAAAGATTTACGCCCTCGGAAACCCTGTACAGGGTCGCTATGGGTTGGAGCCAACTCGACGGCACTTAATAACAACAACATAAGGCACTTTGGTAGCGTAGTGGTTACGAACTGGGCTGTGAACCACAAGGTCAACAGTTTGAAACTACCATGTGTTCCATGGGAGAAAGATGAGGCTTTCTGCTCCTGTAAAGATTGACAGCCTCGGAAACCCTGCACAGGGTCACTATGAGTCGGAACCGACTCCACAGCACATAACGACAACAACAATAGGGACTATACACAAAATACAGTGGGTAAGATCTTAATTGTTCAGCAACCCAGCTCATCACCCAGTACAGTAGTAGGACTCCTTCCATAATGATTTACAGCTTTAGAAACCCTAGAGGGCAGTCCCATTCTGTCCTGTATGGTCACTGTGAGTTGGAATCAATGCCTCCCCAATGGGTTTAATCTTCTTGCAAATTTTCCTCAACACAGCCTGGGAGAAAATGTGAGAATGGATTTGCATACAGCCGTCAGAGCGGCTGCTCCTTGTAAACCCTGTGCAGGGTTGCTATGGGTTGGAATCTACTCAATGGCACTTAACAACAACAATCAGAAGATAATGTAAAAGCAGTGTTATGAATTTTATAGTAACTGACTTGGAAAAACAAATACACATGGGCTTTTTCTTTACTGAAACTTGGATGACATTTTGCTTGGGAATTACTATGAAAATGTGACCCAAATCCAAACCTAGCACCACGGACTCAATTCTGACCCATAGTTAGTCTATAGGACAGAGGAGAACTGCCCCATAATGAAATCTTTGGAAACAGACTACCACATCTTTCTCCCGAGGAGCGGCTGGTGGGTTCAAACTGCTGACCTTCTGTTAGAAACTGAGCACTTAATTA
Organism: Chrysochloris asiatica; assembly: GCF_000296735.1. Lineage (NCBI taxonomy): Eukaryota > Metazoa > Chordata > Mammalia > Afrosoricida > Chrysochloridae > Chrysochloris > Chrysochloris asiatica. Next base: position 23,338,286 of record NW_006408547.1, on the reverse strand, counting down.
CTGGATCACAAGGGCTGCAAAAATGGGACAGTTGATTTAAAATGTTAGCGATCTATAGAAAAACTTGTGAAAGCCAGAACTCAACAGGGCTGCCTTGTTTTTCCAGGTCTTACAGGTTTTCCACCTTTGACAGGGTAAGCTCTTACTGCTTTTCCATCATTCACTATTGGGGGTGGTGGTGGTGGGGGTGGGAGGTGTGCCGTGGAGTCAGTTCCCATTCAGAGCAACCCTGCACAGGATTTCCGAAGCTGTAAATCTTTACAGGAGCCAACAGCCTTGTTTTTCTTCCACAGAGTAACTGGTGGATTTGAACTACTGATCTTGCGGTTGGTAGTCCAACTTGTACCCATGACACTACCAGGGGCTCCTTCCACTCTCTGTTAGTGGGATATACTTGAGTTGTCTTTCTTCGGCCTTACACTGGTTCTACCTTTCACATGTTTTACTGTAGTCACTTCTCCTAGGCTCCTCCTTGCTCCCCAACTCAAAACCAACCCCACAACTCAACTCATCTGCTCGTCGATAGATTCCAACAAGGTTCTAGCTGGCTTCTGTTTCATCTTATCTCCTATGAGCTATATGAACTCAACAGCCCCTCTCCCAGATCCAACTTTAACTCAAAAACCTCTGAGTCACCAGACTAGGAGGTGTTTCACCACATATAGAAGGAGATGTAAGCAGCCCAAAATAAACCAAATGAGCAAAACTCAGCTCCAGGCAGCCAGTTAAAAATAGAATAGTGTGAGAGCAGACTTGATGAATGTGTGTCCCTCTCAGGTCCCTCACCACTCAAGGGTTGTCTTCCAATGTCCCAATCAAAATTAAGAACCAGTTTGCAGTGATTCATTCTTGCACTGGCTAAGTACTTGGGCTACTAACAGACAGGTCAGTAGTTCAAACCCACCAGCTGTCCATGAGAGAAAGACGTGCAGTTTGCTTCCCTTAAGATTGGTGGTGGTAGTTGTGTGCCAACGAGCCGATTCCCACTTATAGGACTTCCAAGGCTGTAAATCTTCATGGTAGAAGAAAGCTTTCTTTTTCTCCCACAGAGCAACTGGAAGATTGGAACCACTGGCCTTCCGGTTAGGAGTCCAGCTTGTAATCCATTCCAGTACCAGGACTCCTTTCCCTAAAGATCACAGCTCTGGAAATCCTGTGGAGCCGTCTGCTTTACAGGGTTGTTCTGAGTAACAATTGACTCAGTGGCAAAGAAAGGGTCAGTATGCTAACAGCCCCTCATTCGAGACCAGGATCATAACGCACCTGTGCTGGCTTTGTGGTTGGACAAAAACCATCTGAGAACCTGGTAGAAGGATTCAGATTTCTTAGAAAGAGAAACAGAATGACATGGCGCAGTAGACTTTTTTGGATTCCTTCCTGGACTAAATAAGAGGTAAGAAAGCATCTAAGGCTCCCCACTACAGACTGTTTCTAATATTGATAAATATTTAAAAAACAGAAAGTGTAACAAAAATTAAGTGGGCAGGGTATCATCTTTATATAAGGAAACATATGGATGACCTAAAAATCCTGGGCCCCACAAATACTGACTTTGTACCTTTTCTGCATTGCTGTTAAGTGCCGTTGAGTTGGTTCCAACTCATAATGACCCTGATTAGGGTTTCTGAGGAGCAGCTGGTGAGTTTGAATTGTTGACCTTGTTGTTCAAACCGACCTTGTGGTCCAGTGCATCATTCTACAGTGCCATACCAGTACAAATACTCAGTCATAAAATCCATGCACACTTCAGTATAACAGAAGAGAGAGCTATATTTTGAAGTAGATACCTAGAAAAGTATATGTTGGTATTTGTAAATAGATATATCTATGTGTGGACATTCTAAAAAGCCTGGAACCACTATCTGACAAAGACAGATATTTCAATCCTCAGCTTTGTATCTTATTTCTACTTCTGATCATTGGTTGATACCATCCAACTGTGACATCATTCATTCCCAGACATGAAACACACATCATTCTCAAATATTCTCAAAGGAGACACAACCCCTGTTGCTAAGAGAAACACAGAAGTCTGATTTTAGGAGTGATGGCAACCATAAGGTTGGTGGTTCAACCTCACCAGCTGCTCCTCAGAAACCCCATACAGGGTCGCTATGGTTCGGAACTGACTCGATGGCTCTTAACAACAATAACAATATCTATTCTTCTATTCCAAGCCAGGTTGATGGTATCCAAAAAAGAAAACAAGAATACCCCAAATTAGGGAAAATTCAGCTCATGAGATCGCACATATGGTGTCTAAAAATAGTCCCGTAATTACAGAGCATTATGTAAGTGTTGGTTCTCACCCAAGTAGCCAAGCACATTCAGAGATGAACAGAATCCTATTTGTCTGCTTTTGTATCATCCTGCCACAAACTGTGACCCAGGTGCTGTGGTGGAGGTGTTCACACCTCTGCTCTGAAGACAGCATCAGCTCCTCTTCAGAAGTCCTCTCAGGGACTCGGCTGCTGGCTTCAGCTGACACTAAGTGGCAGGGACCTTGGATAAAAGCTGAAGTGAGACCCAGCTAAAGCCTTCAGTCTAGGTTTGCAGATCCCCACCTTGGCTAGCTATGCTTTGCCAAGTCTCCCAGTAGCAGGGGTAATGGTTTTGTCTCTGAAAAATCTAAGCAAGGTAACCTGGAGCAGTCATTTCTCATCTGCTGCCCATGGGGAGCTAGTAGTGCACATGGACAAAGCTGGTGAGTTACCTGCAGACCCCACCTGCGTCCCAGTCTCCTCATCCTTCCCGGACTTCCAGCACCTTGACCCAGTGCTACAGCCCTAGCTGTTTTCTTCCTTCTTCACTTTGCAAAGGTGACTTTCCACTATGTCCTGTACCGTGAGGAGGACAACTAGAAGGTCCTGCTGTTGTGAAGTGCCTTCGAGTTGGTTCTGACTCTTAACGACCCTGTGTAGGGTTTCTGAGGAGAGACTTGTGGATTTGAACCACCAACCAGGCAGTTCAAACCAATCTTTCGGTCCAGTGCTTATCCTATAGCGTCACACCAGGACTCCCTACTCCATCCCAAATCCCCACAATTCCTTGACCTTTTCCTTTGCTTCTCCCAGCGTGGTCTCAATTCATATCTCCATCAACTGAAGATGACAAACCTGGCCTGAAGTTGTCTCCTGGGGCCCATGCAATAACTACTTATAGTTGATTAGACTCCGTCCTTTGTTGAGTTCTGTATACATGTTAGTAAGAACGCACCGGGCTCTCTCCAAGGTGCTGGAGACTCTGAACAGAACTAAGCACTTTTTGGTGAGGATCACAATCTAGACAGAGAGATGGACACACACAAAAAACAGCAACGCTCACAGTACAGGGACCTTTTCATACTCTCTTAGTTTATGTTTACCTGGTATCCCTAACCACCACCCTTACCACATTGTACTGCCAGCTGTCTTTATACCCCATTTACCGGTATATTCCTTGCCTCCCCCCATCTGCTATATCCCCAGTACCTTCTACAGTGGCTGGTGCATAGGAGAATCTCAATAAATGTGATGAAAAGTTCAATAAAAGTCTTTGTTATTAATATTTTGTGTCTTCAAGTTAATTCCAATTCACAAACACTCTAAATGACAGAGTAGAACTGCCCCATAGGAATTCCCAGGCTGTCCCTTGGAAACCCTATATAGGGTTGCTATGAGTCGGAACCAACTCGACAGCACTCTACAATAACAACAACAACGTTTATAGGAGCAGAAAACCTTCTCTCATGTGGAGCTGCTGGTTGGTTAGAACTGTTGACCTTTCAGTCAGCAGCTGAGTGCTTAAACTATTGAGTCATCGGGGCGCTTTGGCATTAATGTTAAGTGCCGTCAAGTCGGTCCCGACTCACAGCGACCCTGTATAGGGCTTCCGAGGAGTGGCTGGTGAGTTTGAACTGCTAACCTTGCAGTTAGCAGTCTAGTGCTTATCTTACAGTGCTACACCGGGATATAGGATTAGTAAATTCTTATAATAACAAAAAAAAAATTGGTGTCTACATAGAGTTCCTGAAGATTCCGCTGGAAAAACACTTGTGCTATTTCCAAAACAGTATTGGTGAACCTGGGGAATTATAGAAAACAGGAAAGGAAAACAAAACAAGTTTTAAGATGTAAGAATCAATGCGAGCAGCCCTGGTGGTGCAGTGGTTAAGTGCTTGGTTGCTAAACAGAAGGTTGGTGGTTTGAATCCCCCATCTGCTGTTTGGGAGGAAGACGTGGCAGTCTGCCTCCGTAAAGACTACAGTCTTGGAAACGCTATGGGCCAGAATCGACTGGACAGTAATAGATGAAAATAAATGTAAAAATTAAAACTGAAACATAGGGGCAAAAAACTCACAGTGTCACCCCCACCCCCACCCCTCCAAGGACGTCCTCCATATCAGACCACAGAGAGTTCTCAGTAACGGTTATTGTCAATTTTCATCACAGAATAACAGTGGTGTAGTTATAAATTGCTCAAATGTTAATATTTCTTAGATTACACAGATATTAATAACAAAACTGATCTGTAAAATCTTTCTGTATAATTGAGTGGAAGCCTTTGTTGCTCTTTCTCCTTTACCTTTAATTACTACTTCTTTCTCAAAAGACTTTTTAGTGGAGATTCCCAAACACTATTTATCACAATATGGTAGTGAAAATATCAGAAAATCTGACAAAGTCAGCAGCTATAAAAACGCCGGCAGTAACAGAAACAACTGCGCATACTCAGGGTGTTCCTACGACAGCTCTGAACACAGCATAATACAAGGTCCAAAGCGTAAATAGCACTGAGGCTTGCCTTCTAGGCACACTGATCCATGCAAACTGGGCTTGCGAAAAAGGTTTCTGTTTTTATAACTAACTTATACGGGTATTTTTATTTAAAAGAATACATTTTTGCTGAAAAATGTATTCACGATTTTACAGACAGCCATTTTGGTGTTGGAGTCCTGGTGTGCCACTGTAGGATCAACACTAGACTGCAAGGTCAGTTAGAACCTCAAACCCACCAGCTGCTCCTTGGAAACCCTATACAGGGTAGTTATGGGTCAGACCAACTCCACAGCACTTAACAACAACAACAACAGAGTCCCCTGGTGTGGCACTGTAGGATAAGCACTCAACCGCGAGGTTGGTTTAAACCACAAGGTTGACAATTCAACCCCACCAGCCAGTCCTCAGAAGCCTATACAGGGTGGCTATGAGTCAGAACCGACTCGATGAGACTTACAACAACAACAATTCTGGTGTCACCCCCTGACAGTGTCACCTGGTGTGGTCCACACCTCCCGTATCCTCCTCGGACGCTACTGCCCTAACACTAATTTCTCAGTTATGATTTTTATAAAACAAAGTTTCCAAGATGAGCCAGCCCTTTTCAGAAATTCATCTGGTCATAAACTTGATGGTGACTAAACTTACATTTACATTTGGCAACTTGGAAGGCCCACACCTCCACCCAGCGGAGATGTACCACACACCATATTGCTCCTTGTAGGGTGAGCTCATAGGATTACTTCAGTGTTTAAAAATAAGTTCTCTGTTTCTTAACATCAGTCATGTATCTGGGGACCCTGTAGTCATTTACCCAGGAGCAAGTGATGCCCCAGCAGACAGTCACTGTGAACTCATACAGCTGGCTGTGGGCTAGATGCTGGTGACAGATGTGCACAGGACTTGTTCTTATCCTCAGGAAACTCACACTGGGCACACATCTCATCACCTTATCACATGATTTAGTTAGGAGATCCCAAAGACTAGAGCAACTGGCTCGCTGGGGAAGGCTTCACTGAGGAGCTGCCGTTTGAGTTGATGTGGGAGGGTCAGTAGAAACCACCCAGGTGACTCTTGGGTGATGGGCACTCAAGGTACAAAAAGCGTGTGCAAAGGTTCAGACAACACTTAAGGCCACGATGAGACGCTACAAACGCCTGGACCCCATGGAAGGAACTAGGCGACACTAGTCCTGAAGGCTCGTGAATGCCTCAGCAAACAGGTTACTTCCTTGTCTACGTCTTATTATAAAGTATTTGCACACATTAGGGAAATCAGCATTGTTGTTGTTAAATCCCGTCAAGTCGTCTCTGACTCATAGCAACCCTGTATAGGGTTCCAAGGAGTAGCTGGTGAGTTTGAACTGCTGACCTTATGGTTAGCAGTCAGTGCTTAACCTACAGCACCACACTTTGGTGGTAGTGGTTACGTGCTATGGAGTCAGTTCTGACCCATAGCGACCCTGTGTAGGGTTTCCGAGGCTGTAAATCTTTACAGAAGCAGAAAGCCTTATCTTTCTCCCACGGAACGGCTGGTAGTTTCGAACTGCTGACCTTGAAGTTAGCAGCCCAACTCATAATCACTATGCTACCAGAGCTCCTTGCACCACACTTTAGAGAGATATAAAATAACTTGGATAGAGTATTTTAATTTAAAGTATGTTGCATTATAACAATATTACCTTTAAACATTTTTTAAAGACATTCTTGACTGGGTACTTCTTGGTACTAAACAGAGGACTAATTTATTGGTTAAGAAACATTTGTTGGGTGTCTGACACAGTGAGTTCATTTTTGAGCTTCTAATCTTGCCTGTCATGACATCACACACAAATTCACTTTAAAATGTAAGAGAATTAAATGGACCCCTTGGATTTTGATTGGTTTGTGAAAAATACTTCTTAAACTTCTGAGGATATTCCATGAAAAGGAAATCTGATTATGTAAGACATGTGCTTCTATGGAACGTTCTCCAGTATTTTGACTGATTTCAGAAGATGGATAGAATGGGAAGTCCATGCTAGGTTCGTCAGGGGACAGGACTGCAGAATCCATGTAAGTGATGAAATCAAATTTCTACAAGACTTGCAAAGAAATGCTAGAGGAGCAACTGAGGAAAAGACCCGTCTGTCAGGAAGACAAAGGGGAAGAAGCAACAGCTCTGGGCCAGCTTGGACCCAACAGATCTAAGTTGTGGAAGTCACAGTAGAGACTGAGCACTTACTTACTGCAAAAGATGAAATACTGAGGCACCATGTAGGAAAAGACATTAATTCCTCTACTGTCTCCTGCACCTTAATTCAGCACTCAGCTGGCTTCTGAAAGGCCAAGGGAACTCAAGATGGTTTTGAATATCAGGATCAAGAACTACATCAGGAGTTAAGGTTCGAAGGCACACGTTAAAGCATCTGAGCCATCACAGCTAAGAACCAACGCGTCACAGTTGCTCTGGGTCATCCGACTTGCCACAGATTCTTTTTTTGGTCCTTTCAGCTACTGTGAAGTTCTAGCTGACAGGCAGGGCAAGCAGACGTGGGTGAAACTCAGATTGGTGAGAGGTGCTGCCAGCCCACCTCTAGGTGGTGGGCGGACGTGGAAGCTACTGACTAAAATAAGATTTTGGGGCTCTCTGCTGACTCCATCTCTTTCCTCTTAAATGATTACTTCAGGCTAAAATTTAAAAAGAACCAACCAACTAAACAAAGAACTTTCTGCTGTTACAGACGGTACCCAGAACATGCAGGCTCACTCTACAAATGTAAAGGTAAATTCCCTGGAAACAAGTACTACCAAATGCAGCAATGTATCACTAAGGAAGCCTGGTTACGCTGTTAAGTGCTGTTGAGCCAGTTCTGACTCGTAGGGACCCTGCATAGGGTTTCTGTGGAGCTGGTGGTGGGTTTGAACTGCCGACCTTGTGGTTCGCAGTTCTGTGCTGACTCTATATCACCTACAGTGTCTTATTTTGCCTCATAACGAGAGAACAAACCACTTTACTTGCAAGGAACGAAACACTTTACTTGCTGTGACCAAAGCAATGCAATACAATTTGACACGTGTAGCCTGAAGATTCTCAGAAACACATGCCTCATCCTCCTCATTCCGAATATTTGTGTTTCATTTAAAAGTAAACAAATATCAGAGTCCTGGGGTGAAGAAATATGAAAATCTTGGGCATCTCACATAGTCAATATTCAGATATAACCCCAAAGTCCTGGAGAAGTGAAACACTTATCAAACTATAAGAATACCCTTAATAGTTTTCCCATCTGAGACAGCAGACACATAGATCTGAAACAGTGCTTAGAGAAGCCCACAGAGATTTAGGCTCCCAAGTGCCCACCTCCCCCATCCCTCCACGACCCCAACACTGGCGGGGGAAGAGCAATAATGCAGTCTCTGAACCCGGGAGGAGAGTTGATGGAACCTTCCCACAGTCCCCCGGGGTCACGGGACACTTACTGCTATCCGCAGGACCGAAGCCTTCACTGAGGTCCATTTGTCCTGTCTTCGATCTATGACAAGGATAAAGCCAATCCCAGCATCTTGTAAACTAAAAGGAAGAGAAGAGAGAGCTGCAGTTAACACACTCAGGCAAGAAGACAGGTGCTTCATTTAATCTCTAAGAAAACATGAAAACAAAATGATTCCTCTTAGAATCCTGATGCCATTTCTGCCTTGCCCGCCAAGGAAGCACACGGGCAGACCATAATGCTTCCATCAGCCTCATTCAGGCAACTTTGGGAACTTGTTCTTATCTAAAGACAGAATTTGCTTTTGGTATATTTGTGTTGTTTACTTCTCAGCCTAACATCAACCATCTCACAATTCAAAGATCCTGGCAAACCCCAGATTTCCTAGAGTTCAGTCAATTGATAATCCATGATCAGAACCAAGCCTTCTCTGGTTGATCAGACGATTAAACCCTCCAAAACAAGTTTTATGATCCATACATCACATTAGTCCTAGCATCTGAGGTTCCCGAGTTCTTCCATGTTAAAAAACGGCTCTTGCTGGCATTGCTACAACAACTTTGGGAAAAAATCCCTGAGGCTTCCGTAGGCTCACAAGCATCTGTCGGAAATGAGATGAAAGATAAAGCTCTTTGCAGCAGCCACATCTGTGATAAAGATAACACTTTTGTTGTATAATGATGACCTCCGTCCCTCAGCTCAGCTCAGCGGCAGGAGCCTGAGTCACAGTCTAGAAAGGAAGAGATCTGCTTCCGTTGGGTAATTTCACATCCAAACCAATTGTGTAATGCCAGCAGCCGTCTGCCAGCCAATCCAAGGCAGAAATCAAGGAGGCAGGCAAGCCTCAATGCACTGACTTGAATCGTTAATTTCCAAAGCTCTGAGAGAGCCACTTCTGGGCTTAAATGCAAATCAGAATGACAAAGAACATATATAAATTATGCCATCTGTGACGGTGTGCTGCAAACATTATATAATAAAGCTAGAGTGATCGTGTTGAAGATCCTGACTCTCAGATTTAATGATGTGACCGTCATCGAGACAACACACCTCTGTGTGGATGTGCCCTGTTGGTGCTGTATCCTGGTGCATATTTGGTAATGAATGACTCCAAATGTTTATAGCAATTTGATTCAGTAACAGCAAAACACTTCTGGGGAAGAAGTGCACATGTAAACATCAGCTTTCATTCAAAACAGCCTCTCTGGGCTTGGTAGAGTACACGCCTGCAAACAGTGAGAGTTCAGTGATTCAATGATTGAATTTCATAGCTGGATGGGGTGGTGCTAACGGACGTGCCTTGTGATCTGGCTTAGATATTAGGGAGTTAAGATGTTGTTGGTTTTTCTAAGTCTTGCTTTTATACTTTCTTATTCATTACTTAGGAGCTCAGGTAGCATAGTGCTTACGAATCGGCCTGCTAACCTCAGTGTCAGCAGTTTGAAACTTCCAGGTGTTCCGTGGGAGAAAGATGAGGCTTTCTGCTCCCGTAAAGATTTACAGCCTCAGAAACCCTGTACAGGGTCGCTATGGGTTGGAACCGACTCCACATAACAACAACAAATTCATTATTTGGGAGTCCTGGTGTAGCACTGTGGGTTAATGCATCAGACTGCAAAATCGGTTTGAACTGCAAGGTTGGTGGTTCAAGCTCAACAGCTCCTCCTCGGAACCAACTCGACGGCACTTAACAACAACAATTTATTACTTGGAGTCCTGGTGTAGCGCTAGTAGGATATGCACTGGACTGCTAACTACGGGTCTGTAGTTCAAGCCAACCATCCGCTCCCATAAATATTTATGGACTCGGAAATCCAATACAAAATGGACTTGATGACAGTGAATTTGGTTTATTTGCTTTTCTATTTTGAGCACTTTGACATTAAAAAAAAATGTGTCTATACAGTATGTATGTTCTTGTTAAGTGTCGTCAAGTCAGTTCCGACTCACAACGACCCTGTGTAGTGTTTCCAAGGAGCGGCTGGTGGGTTTGAACTGCCAACCTTGTGGTTAGCAGTCCAATGCTGACCCTACAGCGCCACACCAGAGTCCATTTAGAGACAAAAGATCCTGTTAAGTTCTCCCAAATCAGTCCATGTTTCTCCTGCAAAGTACTGTGCACATCAGGTTTTTCTGCAAATTAACTGCTTAATGTCTGGTTCATCACCTGAGTTGAAATATCAGGAACACAGGGTTCACATCTGTCTTGCCCCCCATTGTTTCTCCAGTGCCCCATCCAAGGCTCTGTTGGTCAGCCTGCCTGGGGAACTGAGTTTGGCTGTGTGGTCAGGGCTACCGATAACGTTTCCCCAGGCTCTCTTCTGCCCTGGTTTCAGGACAGGATGACCGAAGGTTTTCTTCTATGTGGCGCCAGGCAGGTTTTCACTTAAGCTGCTACAGCTCTTGTCATTGTTGTTGTTAGATGCTGTTGAGTTCAGTTCTGACTCACAGTGACCCACTGCACAGCAGAACAAAACACTTCTGGCCCGAGGACCATCAAGGGAGAAGAGCAGAGAGCGGGACCCTACCCAGAGAAGCAGTGATGCCTGAAATGGAGCCAGAGATGATGACGTGGAGCGATGGAGCAGCTGGAGACTTTGGATCCAGAGAGGGAGAGCGACTGTGTGCTGAAGATCTAGGGGGGAATGGGGGAAGAATTGCATGGAGGGGATTGTAACCATGGCAATGAGAGACAATATACGATAGAATGAATGTAAAACTAATGTTCTCCCATGTAAACTGTCACATAATTCACAGTAAATCATTAAAAAAAAAACCACTTCCGGGTTCTGCGTCACCTTTACAATAGTTACGCTTGAGCCCACTGCTGCTGCCATGGTGCCAATCCATCTCCTTGGGGAAGTTTCTCTTTTTTGCTGATGCTTCATTTTTATCAAGCATTATGTCCTTCTCAAGTGACTGGTCCTTCCTGATAATATGTCCAAAGTATGAGAGATGAAGTCTTGTCATCGTGACTACCAAGGAACCTTCTGGCTGTCCTTCATCTAATACAGATCTGTTGTCCTTCTGACTGTCTGTAGTACTTTTAATATTCTTCTCCAGCACCATAATTCAAATGCATCAATGCTTCTGTGAGCTTCCGTATTCACTGTCTAACTTTCATAGGTTGTGAGGCGACTGAAAACACCACAGCTTCTGGTAGGCTCGCCTTAGGCCACAAACTGACATCTTTGCTCTTGAACACTTTACACACTTTAAAGAGGTCTTGTGCAGCACATTTCCCCAATGCAATATGTCATTTGATTTCTTGACTGCTGCTTCCATGAGCGTTGATTGTGGATCCAAGCAAAATGACCACCAACTCTGTGACTTCAGCTTTAGTCCCATGAACCAGGGCTCAGTTTGGGACCCAAGGCCTGGACAGGGAAGAAGGGACATTTCAGGGTATCTGTGTGGAACTCTGTCCAATGACAGGTGTGCCACTGGGTGGGAACTACCCCTTTCCTCCACATGCTGTCTTTGGAGAGGTACCAAGTGATGGGATATTTCTCAGACAATGCAAACTATCAACAGGTTCACTACAAGTCAGCTTGTTCTCTTGGTAGCCAAGGAGTCCAGGAAGACTATGAGTAAGACGTTTCTGTACTACCCTGCAGGTAATCTGATTCCGCCTTCCTGAGCAAGTCGAAGCCTGGACCTCAGTCTCGATGTGGATCTGACTTTTCCTATAGTGAGAGAGGGAGCTGTCATGTTTGGAATGAGCACATCACCATCAGACCAAGAGAATTCAAGAAAGGAAAGATCTGAGAAATGTTCCTACAGGGTCACTCCACAAGGTTTGCTTAAAAAAAAAAAAAAAAAAAATCTGTTGCCAAGGAAACGCGTGCAAGGCAGTGTGAAGATCGTACTGCGTTTTTGTGAGGAGACAATGCGTTTGGTGCTCACAGCAGGGATTCTAGGACCAGCTTCCTCAGCAGTGTCATCTTGGACAAGTGACTCAGCCTTTAATTGTCTCATTTTTTATTTCTGCACAAATAGGAATATTAATAGCTGCTACGTCATGGAATGGTTATGGGAGTTCAATGAGTTGCCATGGATAAAGACTTGAGACGCGTTGGATCCACTGGGCGCTATTATTACTGGTACTGTTCCTGCTTGTCTGTTTTGCAGAGCAGTAAAACCTCACTCTGTCTCTCCCCTTTGCCCTGAAAGAAAGCTTTGATTATGATGGAAACTCAGTCTCGTACTGAAAACGATTATCTGGCTGGAAAAGTCTCGCCACCCTTCTACAACAGGACAGGGAGTTAATTGGCTTCAGAACACATCATCCTCATTCATTTGAACCCAGACTGCTCTGTGTGTTGCCTAGACTGACTCGATTTTTGCTGTAGAGCTTCGACAACCCTACTGGCCTGACTGCCCACAGCACATCTCTGTACTGCCCACATCTTCACGTCATTCCTATCACAAGAAGTCTTCCGTGCCAGCACTGCATTTGTATACATTTGTTCTAACATTGTGGTGTGGCGCTGTAGGATCAGCACTGGACTGTGAACCACAAGGTTAGCAGTTCAAACCCACCAGTCTCTCCTCAGAAACCCTATCCAGGGTCGCTATGAGTCTGAACCGACTCCACAGCATTTAACAACAACAACAACAACAACAACATTCAAACACTGTATAAGCAGTGAGTCCGTTGCCATGTCACTAAAAGAAAAAGGAAGTTCTTGATCGTGAGGACTTGACAATCTAGAGAGAGCTTTCTGGACTTCAGTCAGCACACACACTTCCACATTTACCCCACCTCTCCTACTAGTCCCTTAAGAGTTCCTTGAATTAACTCTTTCTTAACATCCAGATAGCTTTATGTTTCAAAAGGAGTCTCTACATTATGATTGTAGTTGAACCCCAATACCACAAGTAGGCATTTGTAAAAATGAATACAAAATGAAAACAGTGCAGATGCCCACATACCACAGAGCTCTGCCTGATACCTTGACACCTGGGCAAGTCAGACCCCCTGCAAGACTCCTCAGTGGCCCCTCCAGCTTGGGGGCCAACTCATCCATACTTACCTACAGCCTCCTCTCCCACCACATTTTGGGCAAACTGACCCAGAAGACGTAAGAACTCTGGAGAAAATGTATAACACACGAAGCATCACTGGCTACAACTCATGAAGGTCCAGCCTACACTATCCTCACATGTGTTAGTTGTTCATGTCCATCACTGTGAAGGACTGCACATTCTGAGTGCTGTCCTGCCTGGGAAGTACATGTCCCAACACTTCACTGGACAATATTCTGTCGTCATCCATAGAGTTTTCGCTGGCTGATTACAGGAAGCCACCAGGCCTTGTTTCCCAGTGTGTCTATAGTCGGGAAGCTTCAGTGAACCCTGTCCACTGTGGGTGAGGCTGCTGGTGTTTGAGACACTCGTGGCAGAGCTTCCAGCGTCACAGAAACATGTGACCCGCCAGAGTACAACCAACTGATCGATGGTGGTAGTTGGAGGAGGGATGGAAGGTTAAATCCGCTGGTTTTGTCCAGAGCAGATTATTTTCCACACGTAATGTCATCAATTCATCACTCAAGGTCATGCCGATGCAATGGTGACCTCTAACCCTAATCCTATCTCAGTGATAAAAAGATTAGTACAACTACAGAGGCAACTAGGGAAAGACAACACCACTGTTCATCAGAAAGTGAGAGTGTGGTTCACAGAAGGAACCAGCACAGCTGAGACCCGGGCGGGGACTTTCAGCATCCAGAACTATGAGAAAAGAAATTTCTGTTCTTTCAAACCACCCACTTGTGGCATTTCTTTTAAGGCTATGTAGGAAACTAAGACAACACTTATCTAACCATATAAAAAAACTTTTAATGTTTCTTTTCTCTCTAAACTGCCTGCAGATTTGTCACTGCGAGGGCTGTGTCCTTTTGCTCTGTCCCCATAGAGTCCAGGGCACAGTCGGTGACCTCCAACAGCGGCAGATGGCATTTCCTGAACATCACACTGAGGGAAGTGGGACGCAGACTTGCTCCTCTGAGCGATGAGCTGGGGTCCTGGGGGTGTGCAGAAGACCGCTGCTCCTGCCATGTGCCTGTGACCTCATGTGCCTGAGGGACAGGGGCGTGTGTTCATATTAGGTTAGAGCTCATGACTGGCCACTTCCAGGGCTAAGTCTGGAGCTGAGTCCACTGTAGAGTGGATGGTGGAAGCAGAATAAACAGAGAGACAAACAACTCGGAAGCTGGCAGCCCACTCCAGAAATGTGCCCCTTCCAGTACACTGTGACATGAACATGGCCCTATAGAACACCGGTGCTGGGACAGCCTTCAACTTGGCAACAGCTGCCTTCCAAGTGGTCCTCCTGGCCAGCTGCCCTACAGCAGAGTTGGAGACCGATGAGCTCACTCTTGGCCCACATGAAGAAGACACAGAAGTCTCATAAACATTTCTGAAATTTGCCAATTCAGGGGTGTCTTCTTTACAGAGACCCCTCACGGGTTAAAACTGACATGCCTTTGGAGCCCAGCCCATCAATCTTTTAACTTCTCCTGGATGACCAAGAATCCTGGGAAGCCTGCAGCCTATCAGCTTTGCAGATCTGACCCCCATGTTGCTGGGTGAAACCAGAACAGAGCAGGAGAACACTCTGGAAACAAAAGCTGGGCTGTTCCTGGCCAGTGAGGTTTGCAACCACACAGCATTGTGCCTTTTTCAATTCCTGGCAGACTTGCATCTTGTTCCATGGACTTGGTGAGGGATGAGGCAGACCAGTTTCCCACCTGCTTAGATCCACTTCATCATAGAGCAAAAGCAGCCAGAAGAAGCGAACAAAACTCATGAGTTTTAGAGAAAACGGATCGAGAGAGAGGGCAGGCAGTGGTGGAGACTTTGGGACAGAAAGGTGATGCTGTAGAAATCATGGGTCTTCCTAACTGCAACTTCATAGTAAATTTTGACACCTAGTCGTGATAGTCCTTCAAGATTGGCTTGGCTATGCTTGACCCTTAGCATTTCCATGGGAATTTAAAATCATCTTATGCATTTCCAAATCAACAACAACCACCTTGTTGGGATTTTGATTGGAATTGCATTCAGTCTACTCATCCATGAAGTCAATACAATCTTCATCTTATTTGTTGTTGTTAAGTGCTATCAAGTCGCTTCTGACTCATAGCGATCCTATATAGAATTTTCAAGGAGCAACTGGAGAGTTTGAACAGCCAATCTTGTGATTCGTAGTCTAGTGCTGATCCTACAGCACTACACTCATGTTTTGTAGTTTCCTTCAGCAGTCTTGCACATCTTTTATCAATGTTAGTCCTGTTGTGGTGGTTAGGTGCCATTGTGTTGGTACTGACTCACAGTGACCCTGTGTATAATAGAAGGAAACATGGTCCTGGTCCTGGGCCAACCTCACAATCCAGTAGCCTATCACTGCTACCACTGAGCCAATTCATCTTGTTAGGGGTCTTCCTCTTTTTCTCTGACCCTCCACTTTACCCAAACATGATATCCTTCTCCAGTGACTGGTCCTTCCTGATAATATGTCCGAAGTATGAAAGATGACGTCTGGCCATCTTGGTCTCCAAGGCGCACTCTGACTGTACTTCTTCCAACACAGATCTGTTTGTTCTTTTGGCAGCCCATAGCACTTTCTTTACATTGAGATGCATTCCATACCAAAGGCTGTGCTCTTTGATCTTCTTCAGTAAGTATTTAAAGTTCTTTTCACTTTCAATAAGCAAGGTTGTATCATCTGCATATCACAGTTGTTAATGTTAATATCACAGTCTTCCTCCAATTCTGATGCTACGTTTTTCTTCATACAATCCAGTTTCTTGGATTATTTGCTCAGCACACAGTGTGGTGATAGAATACAGCCCTGGTGCATACCTTTCCTAATTTAAACCATTCGGTGTTCCTGTGTTCTGTTCAAACACCTGTATCTTGGTCTATGTACAGGTTCCTCATGAGCACGATTAAGTGTTCCAGAATACTTATACTTCACAATGTTGTCCATAGCTTGTCATGATCCACACAACTGAAAGTCTTTGTATAGTCAATAAAGCACAAGTAAACATCTTTCTAATATTCTCTGCTTTCAGCCAAGATCCACTGGACATCAACAATGGTATCCCTCGTTCCACATCCTCTTCTGAATCTAGCTTGAACCTCTGGAAGTTCTCTGTCCATGTATATTTGCAGCTGTTTTTGGATCACCTTTTAGTAAAACTTTACTCACAAAGGATATCAATGTTATTATCCGATAATTTCCACATTCCTTTGGGTCACCTCTCTTTGGAATGGGCACAAATATGGATCTCTTCCAATCAGTTGGCCACGTAGTTGTTTTCCAAATTTCTTGGCAGAGATGAGTGAGTGCCTCCAGTGCCGCATCACTTTGTTGAAAGATTTCAATTTGTGTTCCATCAATTCCCGGTGCCATTTTCTTTGCCAATGTCTTCAGGATCATTGGCTCTTGATCATAGGCTACCTCTTGAACTTGTTGAACATCAACCATTTCTGTTTAGTACAGCGTCTCGGTGTATTCTTTCCATCTTCATTTGATGCTGTCTGCATCAGTCAATAATTTGCTCAGAGAATCCTTCAATACCACAAGTCGAGGCTTGAATTTTTTCTTCAGTTCCCTCAGCTTGAGAAATGCTGAGTGTGTTCTTCCTTTTTAGTTTTTTAACTCCAAGTCCTCACACATTTTGTTATATTTGACTTTGTCTTCTCAAGCTGACCTTTGAAATTTTCTGTTCAGCTCTTGGACCGCCTCACTTCTTCCTTTTGCTTTAGCATCTCTACACTGGAGAGCAAGTTTCAAAGTCTCTTCTGATATCCATTTTGGTCTTTTTCCTTCTTTCTTGTATTCGTAATGACCTTTTGCTTTCTTCCTGTATGATGTTCTTGATGTCATCCTACAACTCTTCTGGTCTTTGGTCTTTAGAGTCCAATGCACCAAATCTGTTCTTCAGATGATCTCTATATTTAGGTGGGATATGTTCAAGGTCA
>NW_006408547.1:23316343-23319646 GCF_000296735.1 Chrysochloris asiatica | reverse complement strand
GCAGCTGGAGACTTTAGATCCAAAGAGGGAGAGCGACTGTGTGCTGAAGACCTGGTAGTACGGGGGAAGGATTGCATGGAGGGGATTGTAACCATGGCAATGAGACTATACAATAGAATGAATGTAAGACTGCTGTTCTCCCATGTAAACTATCACATAATTCACAATAAATCATTTAAAACAAAACAAAACAAAAACTCTCAGTATTTCACCACTGACAGCAGAAAGGTGGGCTCACCTCAAAGAACTTTCCGAATCTGACTTCTCCAGTCCTGTCTGCCTCTGCTGCTCACTCAATTCTTCAAATAAAATTTATGTTTGTATTTGACACAGATTTTCTAGGTGCTTTTGACAGGAGCACTGGTCAGATAGACGCTATTCTATTGTAGCCAGACGTGAAAGTCAGGGAATGTATTTTTAACGGATTCCCATTCAATAGAAGAGCCCCGAACAAGTACTGGACTGTAACCACAAGGACAGCAGTTCAAACCCATCAGCTGCTCCTCTGAAACCTTATACAAGGGTCACTATGAGTTGGCATGCACACAGCAACATCATCCAGTAGAAACACTTACATGAATTATGATGAATGGAATTCCATGTTGGGGTATCCCGGTCCTCTGAAAAAACCCAATTTGACTTGGATCGCCAACTATATGTCTTATACGTAATCCAAAGCGCTCTTTAAGATTTCTGCAAAGAATGGGTCTGGGCAGAGGTAGCTACAATTTCCTATTTCACCAGAGTTTTTCGTCTTCACACTTTGTCTAGCTCAGCTTTGACTGGGGCTGCCCTCCACTGTATACCCCAAAGGACTCAGCAAAGTCACTTCTATAATAGACCTTATTATTTTATTGTTATAACAACACACGGTGCTTCTGATGCAAGCCAGGATTTGAACATGGTCTGTCAGAGGTAGTGTTGTATAATGGCTAGATTCTGGATCCAAATGCCGATTTCAGATGAAAAGGTTTTTGCACCTTTCCCCCAACTCTCTATATAAAGAAATGAGGCTGAAGCTTGAGGGGGTGAGAGGTCACTTGTTGCTGTTAAGTGCTGTTGAGTCGGTTTTGACTCACAGACTGACTCTGTATAGGGTTTCTGAGAAATGGCTGGTGGGTTTGAACTTCCAACCTTGAGGTTCAAACCAACCTTTCAGTCTATTGCTGATCCTGCAGCGATACCCAAGTACTGTGCGAAGTTTCTAGGGGTTTTTTAAAGGATAGACGACTTTAAGGCATGTGTTTATGCCCATAATAACACTACACTGGATAAGAATTCTGTTATACAGGAGAACAAGGGGATGGCTGTTGGAGTCAAGTCTTCAGAAGAGAAAGAAATGGGACTGAGATGAGAGGCAGCTGTGTGTGAGGCAGGACCAGTTCTCCCACTGTGACTGGGGGGCTGGCAGCAGGCACAGACAGGTGGGAGTAGTGGAGGAAGAGGCGGAACTTCTCATAGTTGTTGGTGTTCTTAGGTGCTATCGAGTCGGTACTGACTCATAGTGACCCGATGCACAATAGAACGAAACACTGGTCCTGCGCCAACCTCACAATTGTTGCTACATTTGAGCCCATCACTGCCGCAACTGTGCCAATCCATCTTGTTGGGGGTCTTCCTCTTTTTCTCTGACCCTCCACTTTACCCAAACATGAAATCCTTCTCCAGGGACTGGTCCCTCCTGACAACATGTACAAAGTATGAGCTATGAAGTCTGGCCATCCTGGCCTCCAAGGAGCACTCTGGTTGTACTTCTTCCAACACAGATCTTATTTGGTTTTTGGAAGTCCATGGTACTTTCAATATTCTCCTCCAATACCTTATTCAACCTGTATGCTGAGCAAATAATCAGAGAAGCTGGATTATATGAAGAAAAACATGGCATAAAGATTGGAGGAAGGCTCATTAACAACCTGTGATATACACATGATACTTCTCATTGTTGTTGTTAAGTGTTGTCAAATCGGTTCCGACCCATAGTGCCCTGTGTAGGGTTTCCTAGGAGCAGCTGGTGAGCCTGAACCACCGACCTTACAGTCCAAACAGCTTTGCAGTCTGGCGCATTAGCCCACAGCTCCACACATACTTCTCATTGTTGTTGTGAAGTGCCGTCGAGTTGGTTCCAACCCATAACGACCCTGTATAGGGTTTCCAAGGAGCAGCTGGTGAGCTTGAACCACCGACCTTGCAGTTCAAATGGCTTTGCAGTTTGGTGCATTAGCCCACAGCGCCACACCAGGGCTCCATACTTCTCATTATTGTTGTAGTTATGTGCCATGGAATTGGTTCCGAGTCATAGCGACCCTGTACTGGGTTTCTGAGGCTGTAAATCTTTACAGGAGCAGAAAGCCTCATCTTTCTCCCATGGAGCAGCTGGTAGTTTCCAACTGCTGACCGTGAGATTAGCAGCCCAATTCTTCCTCTAAAAACCTTGTCACCTGGTACAACGACTCCCTCCAACCACTACTCCTAAGCATCATGCTGGGCAGAGTCAGCAGCCACCTGAAACCCTGACCTGTCAGGCAATAACAACGTCCACTGAATTGAGGGCACACAGAGGCCTGGTCACTGTGGAGGGGGGGCAGAAGGGGTTTATTCATGCAGCCTCGCCCACTGTTCCATAGCCTTCCAGTAGATAAAAAGACACAGCAGTGCAGGAATGACACAGGTATCTTAGCTAAGACTCTGGTAGCAAACATTAAGTCAATTTATTAACTTACATTTTTATAAAGAGGGTAATTTATATAAAAGAAAACAGATGTCAAGGGACTGGTGAGTAGGAATAAGCCCAGGGACCACGAGGCTACCTGGGTACTGTCTTTCATTGTATTCTACGTGAGTGGAATCCCTGGACTTAGAGAACACGATGCTACAAGGGGGAGGGGTTGGGGTGGTGGTGGTGTGCTGTGGAGTCCGTTCTGACTCATCGCGATCCTGTAACAGGTTTCCGAGGCTGTAAAACTATACGGGAGCAGAAAGCCTCATCTTTCTCCCACGGAACGGCCGGTAATTTCGAACAGCTGACCGTGAGGTTAGCAGGCCGACTCGTAACCCCTACGCTACCAGAGCTCCTTACAGGGTGGGGATTATAACACAAAAAGAAACCCACTCCAGACTGGCCAGTGAATGTGACTTTAATAGCATTGTTGGAGCATAAAAGCCAGGACCTTAAACCATTCTCTAATTCAGTAACGGAAGTCAAGCACGCCCCAGTCCCTCCTATAGCCACAGTGACTAAGTACTGCCCACCGGAAGCCGTGACCTTAACCCATTCTCCAGTTCAGTAATGGAAGTCACACACAG
>NW_006408547.1:23312524-23316163 GCF_000296735.1 Chrysochloris asiatica | reverse complement strand
GGAAGTCACACACAGTCCCAGTCCCTCCTATAGCCACAGTGACTAAGTACTGCCCACCGGAAGCCGTGACCTTAACCCATTCTCCAGTTCAGTAACGGAAGTCACACACACTCCCCCTATGTTGTTGTTAAGTGCCTTGGAGTCGGTTCCAACTCATAGCGATGAGGCTGTAAATCTTTACGGGAGCAGAAAGCCTCATCTTTCTCCCGCGGAGCGCTGGTAGTTTTGAACCGCTGACCTTAAAGTTCGCAGCCCAATTCGTAACCACTACGCTACCAGTTTCTTAGTCCCTCCTATAGCCACAGTGACTAAGTACTGCCCACCGGAAGCCGTGACCTTAACCCATTCTCCAATTCGGTAATGGAAGTCAAGCACGCCCCAGTCCCTCCAATAACCACAGTGACTAAGTCCTGCCCACTGGACACAGTTCTGAGCACCTTTCATGGATTCCCACATTTAATCCTCACTACAAAACCCCTGTGAGTCAGGTAATAGCGTTAACATTCTATGCATGCGCATACTGTGGTACCCAACTTAACCCACTGCCGACAAGCTGAGTCTGACTCATAGCAGCCCTATAGGACAGGATCGAACTGTTCCTTAGGGTTTCTGAGACTAAATCTTTATGGGACAGTCTGCCTCATCTTTTCCCCGAGCAGCAGCTGGTGGGTTTCGCAGCACAACACTTAATCCACTGTGCCACCAGGACACCTTAGACAGAGGTAGAGAGGTCAGACTAACACATCCAAGCCCAAACAGCAAACAAGTGGCGGTGCTGGGATTCGAGCTCTTGGCCATTGTGCTTCTCTGAAGGCAGCCTAGAGCTGAGCAGACAGCAAGTAAGCAACATTGCCATCTTCTTCTACGGAAGTCCTGGTGTGGCGCTGTGGGTTAATGCGCCAGACTGCAAAGCTGTTTGAACTGTAAGGTTGGCGGTTCAAGCTCACCAGCCGCTCCTCGGAAACCCTATACAGGGTCACTATGGGTCGGAACCAACTCGATGGCACTTAACAACAACAACGGAACTCAATGTCCACAGGGGAGATCAACGCATACATCGGCAGGTTCAGTGCAGAAACAGGAGAAAAATTCATGTGCAGGCGGGCCATGCAAGGTAACCTGGCGGGGACAGTGAGCTGTGTTTTCCTGGAGGGAAGGCATTATTAACCAGGCAAAGAAGGCCTTACACACATGGGAAAAATTACAGAGACAAAGGCAGGAAGGCAAGAAAGAAGCAGGAAGGTACGATCAGACACACCAGCGGTGACCTGTGCTACGCAGCTGGGCTTGGAGCAGAAAGTGGCAAAACAGATGGGCCAGGTAGGCACGGGTCAGAGGCCCATAAATCTGTAACCTGCCTACTCCAACTTATGGCCAGCCCATACATATGGGAGTAGAGCTGTCCTCCATACGGGTTTTCAATGGATGGGTTTGCTTTTGAGGTACCTCTGGGTAGACCTGAACCGCCAAACGTTGGACGAGCAGCTGAGTGCACCTCGAGGGACCCCTTTGTATGCCATGTTGCTAGTTGTTAAGTGTCACTGAGTCAGTTCTGACTCATAGCAATCCTGTACAGGGTTTCCAAGGAGCGGTTGATGGGTTTGAACCGCCAACCTTGGTTTTAGCAATCCTGTTTATCCTACAGCTCCACACCAGGACTCCTCAATGCCATGTTGCTGTTAAGTGCTGTCGAGTTGGTTCCAACTCATAGCGACCCTGTATGGGGTTTCTGAGGAACAGCTGGTGGATTTAAACTGCTGACCTTGTGGTTCACAGTCCAATGCTAATGCTACAGCGCCACACCAAGAATTCATGGAAAAATTTCTGGGTTGGTAAAATCCATTGGGAAATATTTCTGAGATGTTTATGTCGTTGTTGTTATGTGCTGTGGAATTGGGTCTGACTCATAGTGATCCTATACAGGGTTTCCAAGGCTGTAAATCTTTATGGGAGCAGAACGCCTCATCTTTCTCCCGTGGAACAGCTAGCTGGTAGTTTTGAACTGCTGCTGACCGTGAGATTCTCAGCCCAATTCGTAACCACTATGCTACTACCAGAGCTCCTATAAAAAGCACATAAAAGAATTTAAAATATCTTATTTAAGAAGAATCATTTAAGTTTACAAAACATCAAAGCTTAAGAAGAATGGACCCTTCAGGGGAAAAAAGTGCACATTAAAAAAAATGTATTATGTATCAGTTATAGGAATGAACAAAAAACTATCAGTGAAAGTACAATGACAGATTTAAGTTATGTTGCTAAGTGTCATTGAGTCGATTCTGACCCACAGTGACCCCTTATAGAGTTTCCAGGGAGCAGCTGGTGAGCTTGAACCGTACAGTTCAAACAACTTTGCAGTGTAATGCATTAGCCCACAGGGCCACACACCAGGACTCGGTTTAAGTACTGTTGTTGTTATTAAGTGCTGTCGAGTCGGTTCTGACCCATAGAGATCCTGTATAGGGTTTCTGAGGAGCAGCTCGTGAGCTTGAAGTGGCGACCTTGCAGTGCAAACAGCTTTGCCGTCTGAAGCATTAACCCACAGTAACTTTTACATCTAGGTACTGACTCCATGGCCCCTAACAACGTTTACATTGTGTTTTAACCAACGGCACCCTCTAGTGGTCTAAAATGAAAACTACTATGCATTGTTTAGCAAGGTGAGCAGAGTAAAGCAGTTTCCAAGTGCTTCAATAGCGGTGGCAGTGAACTTACACGAAGCCTACTGTGTTCCCCTCTGACTAGGAATGGCATTTGGAGGAGCCACCTGATAGGGTCAGAACCTATGAGGATCTCAAGAATAGGTTTGTGCTCTTTAAAAAACAGGCTGATGGGAGAATCTTGAGAAAACAAGTACTTAGTTAATAATGGAAAAGTTGTCGGTTTAACCCCACCAGTTGCATCTCAGGAGAAGGACATGGTAATTCACTTCCATAAAGATTGTTGTTGTTGTTGTGAAGTGCCGTTGAGTCAGTTCCGACCCAAAGCGACCTTGTATAGGGTTTCCAAGGAGCAACTGATGAGCTTGAACTACCGATCTTGTAGTTCAAATGGCTTTGCAGTCTGGCGCATGAACCCACAGCGCCACCCCAGCCTTGGAAACACTATGGGAAAGTTCTGCAATGCCCAATGTTGCTCCTGCTTCTAGGTGCTGTTGAACGGTTCCAACCCATAGTGACCCTGTAGAGCGTTTCCGAGGAGCACTTGGTGAGCTTGAACCGCTGACCTTGCGGTTCAAACCAGCTTTGCAGTCCAGCGCATTAGCCCGCAGTGCCACAAGTAGAGTCACGATAAATGGGAATTGTCTCAACAGAAGTGAGTTTTTCATTTTTATTTTATAAATGTTTAGAGACCAACATTTATTAGTGATTCTCAGGGGTGGATAAGAGAAGGAAAGGGAGTCATTGCTTAGAGGACATTAGGTTTCTCTTAAGGGTGACACAAAGTTTGGAGCTAGGTAGTGATGATGTTTGGACAACAATGATGAATACAACTACAGCTGCTGAACTGTACATATAAAATGCTGAAATAGCAAAAGTTTATATTGGTGTTGTTAAGTGAGTTGCGTTGGTTCCAACCCATAGCCACCCTATATAGGGTTTCCAAGGAGCAGATGGTGAGCTTGAACCGCCGACCTTG